>NC_133326.1:110123964-110438130 GCF_042186555.1 Aquarana catesbeiana
TTCAAGTCTCCTAGGAGGTAAACTGCTTTTGGAATTTGCAGGTCATTTCCTGACCCCGACAGCGTAGGGTTCGCCTCTTTTAATAGCATATTGCCACAAGTTCTTTCTTGATGATGAGTATAGGCAACTGCTGCCTAGTTGTTCAACTGCAGAGAGACTGATCTTCCCTTGATTCTGTGTAGTAAGGTGAAAGGTGCTAAAGAAGCTGCTTGGATTTCTAGGATATTTAAGACTACCCCACTTGGCTGGGAATCTCCCATTGGACTGAACCGACGGTTTATCGCAGTGTGCCTTCCAGGCTATCTTTGCCGAGATGAATAGTAATTGTGATCTAGTCCAATGGTTCTAACGGGGCCACTTCATCAGATTCTCCCTCTTCAGCCACCACCATATACTCCTGCTCATACTGAGTGACAGTTGATAACTGCGGGTATACAAATGTAGATGTCTTCACCTTATAACATCTCTCCACTGCATATATCAACTTGCATCAAGTAGGTATGTGAAATAGCTCCCCAACAAAGAGCCACAGAAGGCAGGATATAGTGTAATATCGTTTTGTGTTTTATTGTTTAAAAAGAGCACTTACATAGTCCAGTATGAAATCACAGACAATACACTCAGGGGGAAGCAGAAACCTGTCCAACGCCGGTATAAAACTCACAATGTGCTATTGCTTGCACAGCTGAGATGCACCATGCACATTGTGAGTTTTATACCGGCGTCGGATCGGTTTCTGCTTCCCCCTGAGCGGATTGTCTGTGATTTCATGCTGGACTATGTAAGTGCTCTTTTTAAGCAATAAAACATTAAGCGATATTACACTATATCCTGACTTCTGTGGCTCTTTGTTGGGGAGCTATTTCATAGACCTACTTGATGCAAGTTGATATATGCAGTAGAGAGATGTTATAAGGTGAAGACTTCTAGTACTGCTTACTCTTCACTGGTGCATGGAGGTATGAGGGAAAAAAGAAGAAGAATGGGGTGGGGCCTAACTAGGCCTTTAATTTATGCTATTCACTGGTCCTGAGGGAGTGGAAGAGAGGCGGAGTCTATCACTAGTATGCTGCCATAGTGGTGTCAGGAAAGACTCAATATACAAGCAAACTCAACTAAGTGTGCTTTTCACAACACACCACGTTAATGGGCATCCAAAACTTTTTTGTTCATTTTGGGGGGAAACTGTTGGATTAAACCCGCTGGCATTTTTTTTCAGTGTGTCTCATCAGTGAAATTTACATTCACTTCCTATCCTACTCAAAAATTCTACCCTCACTTTAGTTCCTGGTGACATTGATGATCAGGACAATCCAAAAAATAAAAGCTTTGCCTTTAGTTATACTTTAACCTTGTGCAGCATTTTTTTTTCTGGTGGTCATTTAACACTCACATGAGGGGGATTTACTGTAACTGGTGCACACTGAATCTGGTGCACCTGTGTCCTTGGAGTTCATGATTAGCACACAGCACTAATGTATGGTAAGGAAGATTTATTACTACCCCTAAATCCACTGGGTAAATTCACTCTCACTTTCTGTTATGGTGACCTGTTATGATAATATTTTTGCATCTGTCACTAAAAAAGCAAAGAGGAAATCTCCCAATGACCATTCTAATGACAGCTGTCAAGGGCTGGATTTATCCTCACTTAAGGCACAGTTCTGATTTCCTGTTGCATTTCTGGGACAGGATGAAATCTCCCCAAAGAGGATGCAGACAACAATAAAATGCTAGACCAGAGCGATGCCCTTACCATCTATTCTTTTCCAATCAACTATTAAATAAGCTTACAGAGGGTCTAACCTATGGGTGCTCAACCTGTGGCCCTCCAGCTGTTGCAGAACCACAAGTCCCATCATTTTGGGAGTCAGCCTTGCAATGCCTCATGGGACTTGTAGTTCCACATCAGCTGGAGGGCCACAGGTTTAGTATCCATGGTTTAATTGCTGATTTTTACCATACTAGAGAGCGACTACGTCTGTCTTGGTGACCACCCTCACTGTGGAAGGAAGTGGGGACACACAGAGGAATTAAAAAACCTCAACAGAATTTCTAATCTTTTTTTCACTCTAATAGTTGTAAAGGGGCAGTTGGGGTGATAGGGTGGCCGTCACATCTTCCATGTTTCCCTCCTCATTGGGCGCTAAGCAAGGGTCACTTGAGACCTAACCCAGGGTTGGTTCTTCTGGGCTACACTAGACACTTTGTACAGGGTCATTGCCATACATATGAGGAACTATTGCTTGATCCATGCTCGCGACAAGGTAGATGACAAACATGAACGAACTCTAGTAAACTCTCTTAATGTCATATACATCTACATGATCACTTGTGCATTTAGGAGGAACATGCAGACCCAATGCCCTCTCCACCTGTCCAGCTTATCACAGCTACCCTACTTTCAGTAATAATACGGGGTTCCATCATGCATCTAGCGCAGACTCCATGCGTGCACTTTAGTTTACTCTTTCTCTTTCATACCTGTGTACAGAATGAGGGGCCCAGTGGTGCAGATCTGGTAACCACTTATGTCTTCGCACATTATGAACTCCTTGTACTCATGTCTTCATACTCCACTGTGTGTAGTGACCCAGACCGTAGACTGTATGTGCCTGTTACTTACATTACACCCCTTTTGTAACTTCGGGCCAGGCAAAGGCAAAATTTCGGAAGCTTTACCTAAAGAATAAATTAACATGATGGCATTGACAGTGGACAGTCCAAGATAAAGTGCAGACATCCCTAATAACCTTAATCCGTACTACAGGCTTGTGGCTGCTCCAGCATACCTGTGCCAGCAAAGTCCAATGTTGGCTGAGGTTACATCTGAAAATTTAACTCTGGCTTTGGCAAGATACAGGCCATCAAGACCCTGGCTACTGAACACACACATTAGGGTTGATTTACTAAAACTGGAGAGTGCAAAATGTGGTGCAGCTCTGATTAGAAACCAATCAGCTTCCAGGTTTCTTGTCAAAGCTTAATTGAACAAGCTGAAGGTAGAAGTGATTGGTTTCTAATCAGAGCTGCACCAGATTTTACACTTTCCAGTTTTAGTAAATCAACCCTAATGCGTGTGAACAGCAGCAGCTGTCAATGGCAGCTGTCAGATCTGTACTCCGTATGGCTGGCGCTTTAACTGGTTGCATATAACGGTTCATCTGAGTGTAGCACCCTCTACCTAGGTAGGTGCTAGAGGTAGATTTTTGGTGAGTACAGGTAAATTTAGGCAGGCCTAGCTAGAAGCTAGGCCTGTTTGTTTTGATCTTTGTGGGCTGGGAGTGGCGCAGAGTAGGGTGGTGACTCACAGGAAAAAATAAAAATAAAAGAAAAAACAGACTGGGAGCCTGGAAAGTTACATATATCACGGTACCTCCATGAATAATGGTAGGGTGTATACACAAAAGGCAAACTGTCATAAAAAATAAAAGAATATGCACATAGGGTTGCCACCTGTCCAGGATTCTCCTGGACAGTTCTGGTTTTGAATCATGTGTCCGGGTTTCAGTCCACCTGAAACCAGGACACACTATTCAGACCAGGCTGTGGCTCCCCAAATAACCGAGATAGTCATACACAAATCTGTTGCTGTCCGGGAGCTGCGGGCAGCTGTTTGGGGGCAGGTGTGACTGAAGGGTGGGGTGATAATGTCAGCAAGAGCAGTTTGGCCACACCCACTGTTTGCCAAGGCGCTCTCTGTGCGCTATATTACTACTCTCCTTGGGGCACCCAAATGTATCCAAGGTCTTTTATAATCCTATAGTGTTTACTGCAAAAGAATAAAATATTGCCCTGTGCTGCAAAAGAGTTCAGGTTTGGCTTAAAGAAAAGGTGGCAACCCTATGTGCACACCCATGGGTTATCTCCTCAAAATGTATTGAATAAAAAGTTAGCACCACAAAAACAGCTCAAAAATATTCTCGCCTCCCCCACATAATCCCACAATCCCCCATAGAAAAAAAATCAACCTTTCCACCTGCCAAGACACATATACAAAAATAATCCCATTTCCATCCCCTCTTTCCCCTTGCACATGTGTGGGACCGCTAAGAACCCCCCCACACACACACACACACACTTATATTCCCGGTGCTGATACCAGGAAACTGTGTGTAAACTCCCCTAATATGGTACCCTGATAACTACACCTGAATCCAAGCCCTAACCTAGGATATCTCCAAAAAACGGAATTCTCAGATACCTGAGTGGAAGGCTCTGCACCTTACAGCCACAATGGGCAAATGCAGTAGCCTAATCCATGTCAGGGAATCCTCAGAAAAACCTATCCCACTGGATGATGGACATTTCTGTAAAGGGGTCCCTAAATGAGGACCCGACCTGGTCCCACCTGGGTGGGTAAAAGAGTTCCAGTAATCCTGGTAAGATGAGTATGACAGGGGATCAAAACCTGGGTAGGATGTTGGTTGGTGAGGGAAATCCCTCGTTCACTGATTATACACAGCTAAATGCCAGACAATATCACCCAGAGGTTGATCAAGCGGAGACTAATACCCGCTAAATGAAGGCAGCCAAACAGTGTCACAAGGAAGCACAGATAGATACATCCGATCCGGCCAGTACCCAGATAGCAAGGATAACTTGCCACAAATTTGTGCCAGTGTTGAATTGTAAGTCTTGTTAATTTGCTGCACATTTTCACTGGCAAGTTGTACACTGGTGACTCACAGATAGCATCACTTCTCAGTTACCCCCCTCTGGCTTCTAGAGTATTCTAGAAGAGAGGAGGGGATAAGAGGTGGAGCTGTCTGAGGTGTCTCAGGGAGCCCTGACCAATCCCCATTTAGAATTGGCAAGGGGCAGGCCTCCTTAATAAACCCTGGGTCAGCCCAGCTGGGGAGGAGTTGTTGGGTGGAAGAACTGAGGATGGAGTGCTAGGCTGGGCCTTTGAGGGCTCTCCCCAGTGTGTGTGGGGGGGGTGACCTTGGGCTGGGACTCGGGTGCAGGAAGGATCCCTTCAAGAACGCATGAAGGATCTGGACAGGAGGCACAGAGAGGAGTCAGAAAGGACAGCAGGAGCTAGTACTGCCAGGCAAGTCGTCAGGAGGGAACCAACAGTGTGTGTGTGGCCAGGAGGGTCGGTGAGTGACAGGCATGGTCAGAAGGACCGGGGAGGCATGCCTGAGAGGACTGGAGTCTGGAATGGGTGCAGAACCAGCAGTAAGGACTGTGATGTCACAGGCAGTGGAGTCAGGCAGCTGCAGCCAAGAGGGCTGGCAGGGCCTGGAGAGGGCTTACTGAGAGCAGTAGTCCACCATAGGATAGCTAGCACTAGACTTCCCATTACTATTACTATTTTTTGCTGTATTAAATGGGCCCGCGGTCCCTGCCTGCAAATGGCAATTTCTAGGGCCTGACTGAGTTAGAGTTGGGTCTAACCATGTGCTAGCTGTGCCTGGAGTTAAGGATTGTGTGGGAGAGAGAGGAGAGAGTAATGCCGCGTACACACGGTCGGACTTTTCGTCTACAAAAGTCCGACAGCCTGTCCGACAGACTTCCGGCGGACTTTCGGCGGACTTGCAGCAGACTTTCTAACGAACGGACTTGCCTACACACGACCACACAAAAGTCCGACGGATTCGTACGTGATGACGTACACCGGACTAAAATAAGGAAGTTCATAGCCAGTAGCCAATAGCTGCCCTAGCATGGGTTTTTGTCCGTCGGACTAGCACACAGACGAGCGGATTTCGGGGTCCGTCGTAGTTACGACGTAAAGATTTGAAGCATGTTTCAAATCTAAAGTCCGTCGGATTTGAGGCTGAAAAAGTCTGCTGAAAGTCCGGAGAAGCCCACACACGATCGGATTACCAGCCAGCTTTAGTCCGTCGGCGTCCGTTGGACTTTTGTAGACGAAAAGTCCGACCGTGTGTACGCGGCATAACAGTCTGCAAGCAAGAGAAGTGCTGGAGGAGACTGGAGTAGCCAAGTGTATATAGTTGTCCCAACTGATTGATATACAATCAACCAATTGCTAGTTCTACTGGGCATCCCATATATTCCCATCCCTATCCAAGTTCAAATCCCTCTATAAAAAAAAAAAAAAAAAAAAAAAAAAAAGCACATGGACTGTTCATTGTCTCCAAGGTGATTGGGAAGTGAATGCCGGGCTGGGCAGGGTGACAGGTGGGCCACAACTTTCAGCAGCCCCTACAGGGGTACCGCTACATGAGCATTTAGACTTGAATGAAGCCCCTGACTGAGCCGGGATGCAGATAGTGGACATCCAGAGACAATGGGGTTGATTTACTAAAGGCAACTCCACTTTGCACTGCAGTCGCTTTAAATCTGAGGGGAAGATCTGAAATGAGGGGAAGCTCTGCTGATTTTATCATCCAATCATGTACAAGCAAAAATGCTGTTTTTTATTTTCCTTGCATGTCCCCCTCAGATCTACAGCGACTGCACTTCCAAGTGCACTTGTAGTACAAAGTGGATTTGCCTTTAGTAAATAAACCCCAATGTGTCTGCTGAGTTTCTGGCCGCACACAAATTGGTCACAGCTAAGGGCCAGTTTGCATGTTAGAGTGGTGTTGCTTTCAGAGGCAGCTTTAACCTGCCTCTGACTGAGCAAACTATCCGCCCATTTGAATGTAGCCTTAAGCTGGCCATACATTATACAATTTTTAACAGAAAAGGTTTTTATTGAGCAATAAGACAATACAGATTTAACAGAAGTCTTACATAAATCTTGTGACAGATAAACAGCTAGAGTTCTGCAGTGGTACATACATATATAATATATTTACATGTCATCTTCTAACAGTGCTTAGTGTATCCACAGTTCTCATTTTGTTTTTTGTTTTTTTCCCCTTTTGGTAGATGGGTTATAACATCGTATGCATTCATGTGTTTAGTAGAGTTAAAGAAGGGTGCGGAAATCTAATCTGTTCGATATTGGCTGTTCCTTGTCTCCCTAGTCAGAAGTAAAGGGGGGGACAGGGGGGAGGGAAAATGTAGGGAGCAAGATGGGAGGAGGGGGAAGAAAGGAAGAAGAAGAGGGGGGAAGAAGGGAGGAAGAAGAGGGGGGGGGAAGGGGAGGGAAGGGCTAGGGGGGGGAGGGGAGGGGGGGGAGGGGCCAGGGGGAAAGGGGGGGGCCAGCATCGATCCCAACTCAGCCCACAAATGACCAGAATTAATAGCTCCGGGCTCGGAGGTCCAATACTAGTTCAGTCCTACCTCACCACACCAGACAAAGTATGGGCTCTAATTATCTCTCCAATACCGCAGTCCTCGACTTTTGCTCATCCGCACGCATCTACCCAGTTCGACCAAATTTTATCATATTTTTGTGGGCAGTTTCTACTTTCATAAGTAAGTCTGTATAAGGGTAACACATTATTAATCGATTTCCGCCACGTCTCTATGGATGGAGGTTCCTTTTGCTTCCACCTGAGAAGAATCTCCCTCCTAGCATAGAATAGTGAATAGGTTAGACAGAGTTTGACATAACGGTCCCCTTCTATATCATCTAAATGGCTCAGCAGTAGGGTTAGGGGGTCAAGCGGTATTTGGACTCCACATATTGTCCCTAGAGTATCTGCTACCGAGGACCAGTATGGACGTAACCTAGAACAGGACCAGACAACATGGAAAAAGGAGCCCACCTCCACGCCACATCTGTTGCAATTGGGACTAAGTCCAGGATAGATATTTGCTAACCTCCGTGGCGTGTAATAGGCTCTGTGTAAGAATTTTAGTTGGATAAACCTGTCTCTAGCCGCAATCATAGACGGAATGAAGACGGTTAAACATTCTTCCCATTCCTCCTCCCCTAGGGAGGGGATATCGGCCTGCCACTTGGCCATTGCCCTGTCATTTTTTACATCGTGCGCCACTGTAAGGTGGAGATATAGGGATGAAAGAGGTTTCTCCAGTACACCCGAAATCAGGAGACGCTCAATTGGGTCTGGTTGAAGCGTCACCTGGGAGGGAAACTGGGCTTTAAGAGCATGGTGTAGCTGCCGATATCTAAATAGGAAGGATGCTGGCACCGCATGGGACGACTGTAGCTCCCGAAACGGGACCACAGTCCCCCTTTTGATGACGTGTTTCAATGTAACAATACCTTTCTTAGCCCAGCTCGCAGGATCAGGGATAGTGAGTAGGTGAGGGAGCATAGGATTAGCCCATAGTGGGGTATGTGGAGAGATACAGGTTTGCTCCAGGAGAGCAGCTCTAGAGGATTTCCACACCTGGATGGTAGCTCTCATAGGGCCCGTAACCGCATTACTAGCCCTCACTCCCCTATATGGCAGATTAGACAGGGCTGCATATGACCCCAGGAGGGCCGCCTCCAGTTTAATTGCTGGGTTAAATGGGGATTGAGAAAACCACCACCGCACCATTACTAAGACTGCTGCCCAATAATAAACCAGAAAATTGGGCAATGCCAGACCACCCCTAGATAACGGGAGATATAGTATGCGTTTCGCTATTCTCGGCGATTTGCCTGCCCAAATAAATGAGACCACTATGTTTTCCAACCGCTGAAAGAAAGATTTGGGAATTGGTATTGGGGTTTGTCTAAAATAATATAGAAATTTTGGTAGGAAGATCATTTTTAAGAGATTTCCCCTTCCTACTGGGGTCAAAGGGAGAGTCTTCCAGGTGGAGCACTTCTGCTGAAGCTGAGAAAGTACCGGACTTATGTTCTTTTCTATGTAACCAGAAAGATCATTCCCCACTCTCACCCCCAAGTATGTGAAGTCCTGCGTCCACTGTAAGGGAGTTCCAGTATCTATCAGGGGCATTGTTGGGTTAAGGAAAAAAGGACTGATTTGTTCCAATTAATTTTAATACCAGAGAAGTGGCCAAATTTGTTAATTATTTCTAAGGCTGCTTTTAGAGAGGCAGAGGCGTCCGCTAAGTAGAGGAGGGAGTCATCGGCATACAGGGAGAGTTTTTCTACCAAAGGACCCACTCGGATCCCTTTGACTGAATCATCCGCCCTCAGAAGGGTGGCCAAAGGCTCCAGCACTAGGGCGAACAGCGCCGGGGACAGCGGACACCCCTGCCTCGTGCCCCTCCCTAGTGTGAACGCCTCAGAGAGGGACCCATTGGTACGGACCCTGGCTGTTGGATGAGAGTAGAGCAAACGGATCCAAGCCAGAAATCTGGGACCAAACCCAAACCTATCAAGGACCCCCCATAGGTAGCCCCACTCCACCGAGTCGAAGGCCTTCTCGGCGTCGAGTGAGGCCACCACGCCCCCCCCCTCCGAGGAGGCGATTGCTATGTGTGTGTGTAGGCGACGAATGTTTATATCTGTACCCCTCCCGGGCATAAACCCCGTCTGGTCTGGGTGTATTAAGGCCGTGATTACTGTGTTCAGTCTATTTGCTAGGACCTTGGAGAGAATTTTTGTGTCTACATTGAGTAGAGATATGGGTCTATATGAGGAGCATAGGGTCGGGTCTTTCCCCGGCTTGGGGATAACGACTATCACCGCCTCGTGCATGGAATCTGGAAGGCAGCCTTCCTCCATAGATTTGGAAAAAAATGTTTGGAGCTTAGGGGCTAATTGTTCTGCATAAAGTTTGTAAAACTCTACCGGGAAACCGTCTGGTCCCGGTGTCTTGCCTGTTTGCATCATTTTAAGCGCTTTTTGAATTTCCTCAATTTTTATAGGGGCATCTAGTTTATCGGCATATGTTGGGGTGAGTACAGGGATGTCTATATTCCCTAGGTAGGCCGCAAGTTCGTCGGGTACATAGGACACCCTGGATGTATATAGCGTTTGGTAAAAGGAGAGAAATTCGCGGTTGATTTCGGCTGGAGTGGAGAGGAGTGAGTTGTCCGCCGCCCGAATCTGCCCTATAGACATTCCCATGGTTTGTTCCCTGGAGAGCCAAGCCAGCAAGTGGCCTGTCCGCTCTCCTTGCTCAAATATCCTCTGAGTTTGATCTAGGATTTTCTTTTGCGTCAAAGCTGTCCTTAATAGGAGAGTCTCTCGCAAAAGGGACTGTAACCGGGCATAGGATTGTGGGTCCGGCGATCTAATATATATTGCCTCCTGCCTTGTCGTTTCCGCTTCCAGATTGGTCAGCTCCCTCCTACGCTCCCTACGGACCCTTGAGATTATATGCTGATATTGTCCCCTAGAAAATGCCTTAAAGGCATCCCATACAGAAGAGGCCGAGGCTGTATCTGTGTTTATCGTCCAATATGAGTCCATCTCCTCCCTGTATCTCGGTTCCACCTCCATGTCTGAGACCCAGTATCTGGACAAACGCCAGATTTTATCTGATGGGTCCAGCGAAAGGTCCAATTCTAATAAGAGCGGAGCGTGGTCCGAAACACCTCGTGGGAGGATTCTAACGTCCCTCACTTTAGGGAGAACCGGTCCCCCCACATAGACAAGGTCAATGCGGGAGAAGGTTCTATGAGATGAAGAATGGCATGTGTACTCTCTAGCTTGAGGGAATTTCCAGCGCCATAGATCAAAGAGACCATAGGTGTCAGCCCAATCAGCCAGTCCTCCACGGGACGTACCCGAAGGGGTCATCCTGTCAATCCCTGCGTCTGGAACTAGATTAAAGTCTCCTAAGAGGACTACATTCTCAGTGGAAAATTCGGCAATTTTTGCCGTTATTTGGTTCAGGACTTGGAGAGAAGCTGGAGGTGGGAGGTATAGACCGACTATTACCCAAGGGACATGATGTATTAATGCGTGAATTACCACAAACCTGCCGTTGGGGTCTAGTGCCAGATCGAGGAGTCTAAAAGGGAGAGTCTTGAGGATCAAAATGCTCACTCCTCTAGAAAAAGTGGAATAGGTTGAATGATAATGGTATCCCACCCACGGTTTTTTAAGGCTCAAAGTTTTCTTTCCCACTAAATGCGTCTCCTGGAACACACAGATATGAGGCTGATATGACTTGACAAATTGAAACACAAGGGATCGTTTAATAGGTGAATTGAGACCCCTGGTGTTCCAGGAGATTATCCTAAGGGAGGACATTTATAGAATGGGTCAATAGTGGGGGGTGACAGATATGGAGCCGACTTCCCCCGATCAGGCAACTAGATTCACAGAAGCATTGATGGGACAATGAGAACCGAAGTGTAACGCTGTAAACCAGCGTCAATGATATTGTCTTATACCATACAGATAAAAATAAAAATAAAAAAAACAATAGGAACATAAGGCCCACAACAGTAGACCAAACCAACCAACCGACCCCCCCCCCACCCCGCCCATCCCCCATCTCAGTAGGAGGGCATCCCTCCCCAAAAAGAATTGAGCTAACCAGCTCAACATGAGGGCAATGTGCAAGAGGTACTCAGCCTCTCTACTAAACGTTCATAGAACCATCCGGCAAGGATATTGTGTGTAAATCACCCGGTTTCCCGGGGGTACATGCTATACATTATACAATTTGCTTATTCAATTTCCTTTAGATTTACCTTCATCTATGTAGGTCAAGGACCTTCCTGATTGCATACAAATTGAAAGTGTTTAGGTTTGACCTCATTATATGGTTTTGGTAAATCTAAAAGAAAATTGTACAAGAAAATTGTATGATGTATGGGCAGCCTGTCCTAGGCCTTGTTTACACTTGTTTTTGAGGGGCCATAAAAACATGCAATTGAGTAGTGTTTTTACCCCAGCCCCCTCTTGCCAACAGCTCCCCCTTAACCTGCAAAGGCAGCAGATGGGGGTGTGCACCACATGATTGATGTAAAAATGATCTCCCTGTCACATTTGGTGGCCATTAACATCCAATTAAAGGCATTGTAAAAGTCTCAAGGTTTTCCACCTTAATGCATTCTATGCATTAAGGTGAAAAACCTTCTGTGCTGCAGCTGCCCCCCCCCCCCCCCCCGAGCCCCTCATTTTCTTACCTAAATCCAATCATTCCAGCGACGAGAACGAGCCCAGCAGCTCCAGCAGCTCTCTTGGGTCCTCATTGGATAGATTGATAGCAGCAGGAACCATTGGCTCCCACTGCTGTCAATCAAATCTAGTGACACAGGAGCCAGGGGGCGGGGCTGAGTCCTGCTCTCTGTGTCAATGGACGCAGCAGCAGGACTCAGGAGCGCGCCTGCACGAGTGCCCCCATTGAAAGCGGCTCTCCGTAGGGGCACTCGATGAAGGGGAGGAGCCAGGAGTGCCACCGTGGGACCCAGTAAAGAAGTGTAAGGGTTAAATCTGCTTAGACCTGGACAATCAGTGAGAAATTCTGTCAGAGCTCTGGAAGCATTCAATGCAGACAAAATAGCCATTTCAATGAATGCTTAATTTATTGGCAGCGTGGGCTGTACCTTTATACAAAATATGGACAAAGAATTTTGCACAACTTGAAGAGAAAGGAGGGAAGGAGGAAGGACAAAGTTCATCACATGAGACATAACATTTCAGACATAATTTAAACTATTTAATGCTGACATTTTGACTTTGAAGACATAATTTCAAAACCAATTCTTACCAGAACTTATCTATCCTGTGGTCATTGTGACAAACAGGACCCTAAAATAAAGATATTCCTCTGTCAGCTATTTTAAAGTTTTAGTCATGTGAACGCTTTCTCACCCTTCAAGGAGGATTGGGGTTGCTCTGTGCAAAACCCTTGCACAGAGCAGGTAAGTATGACATGTTTGTTATTTAAGAAAAAAAAAACCTTTACAATCACTTTAAATGCAACACATTCACAGTTGTGGTGCTGGTTTTTAGGGGTTCACACGGGCGGTGAGGAGGTGATATAATGCTTCTTCGGCACCTGTCAGGCACACTCTGAAAAGTGATCCCTGTACATTGCGCTTCTGAGGGTGACACACATGTAAATGAGCAGGATTAAACTCCATTGTGGCAGGTACAAAGTGCTGTGGTTGGCATTTTTCCTGATATTTGACCACAATTTCATCTCTAAGGGTGACCGTAATGCAGAACAAAACAGTATAGGTTCGATAGAAGACAAAAAAACAATAATTAGTAAGAGGCTGGTATAAAATCTGTGCACTAGGACAATGACAAAGCTGAAAAAGTAAACACTAACTTGGTGTAGCCAAGTAGCACAAACATATTCAATTACACGGGGTGGCTTGAAGGTAGCTATTTCAACATTGCTTCCAAGATTAGTTACAGTTCAAGTTTCTAAAAGCGACCTCGCACATTTCTTTACTTTGCCTCCCCTAGTCTTCAAAATGCAATAAACAAGAACATATAATATGACAGCAACTTCATTAGTACATTCATTGCTTGTCTTTCTATGAATATTGTTATATTACACCACCAGTATAAAAACAAGTGTTTTTGTACATGAATTGTTAATGTTTTTCTTTCTGCAAAAAAATATGTAAGCGATAGCAACAAATCAAAATGCTTTTTATCATGAGTCTGATTTATACTTAAAATATCCACAGATCTAATCAATTAAAAGATTAAAGCTAGGGCGTGGCCTGGACATGGCCGAGTAAGAACGTTTGTCTGGGAAGCTCCCGATCTACCCCGGCTTTCAAACAGCTTATATGTAGTAAATATCAACGGTTACACCACTGCATGTACTCTGCTGGCAAACGGAAGGGTAAGAGCAAGAAGAGGACCTCTCCCAGACCTCAAATGAGCTGAACCATTCAGAGGTTCTTCACTAACTTCCCGGAGGCCTTGCCAGCATCCAATATGGCAGATGCCATGTTGTCCAGACACAGTGGTAGCACACAAGCTCTCAATTCACCCAGGCCCAGTACAGCCCCACCTGCCTCCAACATGGATTTTAATACCCCAGCGATGTTTCAGCCTGACACCCAGGAGCCGATGGACCCACCGCTGACATTGAAAACAGATGTGGAGCTACGAGCACTCCTACTCCTACCTACTAGGGCCGACATTGAGGCGCTAGTCAACAAACTCGAGGCCTCGCACCACAAAGAACTAACCGCCCTGAGGAAAGACATGAAATCTCTAACAGAAAGGATGGGTTCAGGCGAATCCTCTGTGGTGGCAATCGAACAACGGCTTTCTGCAGTGGAGGCAACACAGACTGCACAAACAACAGCTATCCTTAACCAACAACTACACCTCAAGGAAATTGAAGACCGCAGCAGATGGAACAACCTGTGGCTTAGGGGTCTGCCAGAGGCCACAGAGACGGAAGATCTAGCGGCAACCACACTGGCCATCTTCTGAGAAATAGCAGGAGGGGACCTTCTGGGCAGCATGGCTTTCGACAATATACCCACAAGGGACTCATCCTACAAAAGGCATGGGAAAGGGGAGACACAGAATTTGATGGCGCCTACCTGAAGATCCTGCCGAACCTGTCGAGGGCGACGCAGCAAAGAAGAGCACTGCTGAAGCCTGTACTGGAGAGGGCTAGACATGCCAGTCTCACCCTCAGATGTGGTTTCCCCATATCGGTAACCTTCCGGAAGGCACAACACTCCTTCACCCTCAGTTCCCCTGCAGATCTTCCAGCCCTATCTGCCTTCATGGGCACAGAACCCATAGAGGTACCAAACTGGCTCCAACGTATTCACCACTCCACCCCCCGCTTAGGGGTGGCAAGCCTGAGGAGAGCCCGTTCACCCAGACCTCAACGAAATCACCGTAGATCCCGCACGGCCTCCCTGAAGGAATCGAGAGAAGCCTAGCTGCTTCCATCAACAAGGTGAGCTGATACACTTTCATCCCCCCGTCCGTCCCTCTTCCCTACTTCACTTTTATGGTGTGGATCACTCCCTGGGCCCCGCTCCCAGCTACAACTAGATGGGCAGCAGTTATGTCGGTCGGTTGATGGCGGTACAGGGCCATCCACTATAGCAGGAGACTTATCAAGGCTGAGATGGAACACATCTTGTTTTATTCACACTGGAGTACCCCTGCCACCACCACATTGCTTCTCAAGACTTACCGAGAGGGCCTTCATGTCCAATACACCATAGGAGCTCTCCTGGACACCTTGGAATGGGGCATGCAGTGGGGAGGAGGGCTACGATGGGATAATCTGTGACTCATTTCATTGCTTGTACTCTGTTATCTAGTTTAAGACCCCGTCACTCATGTTGCCTGTGTCTGCTTGCGTTGGAGGGAAGGAGATGACTGAGAGTACGGATGGCTGTACATGGACGTTGACACGTGTGCCACTGCATCCCCCTGGGTTTTTCAGAGGTGGGAGGCTTAGTGACATGTTGAGAACAGGGGTTGCACATACATGGTGACTGCAGTGATACTCCCAAAGTACCCCGGAATTGTAGCGGGACTCCCACATACCACCCCCTTCTCCCCCCCCCGTTCTTCTGGGGGGAAATTGAGGACGAGGAAGACCTTGCGTTTTTGGCAAGGGCCCCCTTACAAATGTGGACACACCTGAGGAGACGGAGAGCGCCTTGCTGGTTTGCTAGGGGGAGGGGGTCTAGGCTTAAAGGATTATTTCTAAGAGGACCATGCTAACACTTACAATTCTAGCTAGACTCCTGGGGACACCTCCTAGAGGCTTACCTGACCGGGGTAGAGGGGGATAGAGCCCGAGAGGGTGATGGGGATATTATCCGTATTGGCGACAACAAAACCTCGAAATCCACACTCAAAAAGCTGTTTGTGTCTATTTATTTGTTATAAAGGTATGTTAGACACTAAAGTTAAAGTTCTTTTTTGCACCCATGTATCTATGTTCTAGAGTAACCGTTAGTTCCACGTTGCACGTTCCATAGCTAGGGGGAGCCGAGTGGGACCGGGATCACTCCTGTAAGCCTGATCTAACCTCATTCCTGATAGGCCGGAGCAACCCTCTAGGGTTTACTTGGAGAGTGCTCCATTGTAATAATAAATATACCCCCTTCTCCTTCACCCCTCCCCTTTTTGAAAGGGAGGAAGAGAGAAAGTGAGAGGGAGGGGGAATTTCCTTTCCTCCCCTCTCCAGTTCTTCTCCTTTTTCTAATTATCGGGAAGTGGGGGACGGTTGGACTACATAGTCCACTTGGTTAAGCCGGGACTCGCCTCCGCCATCCCCTGTTTCCCCCTTTTTCTTACTAACTTCCTCCACTACTTCTCTTTTCCATCCCTTCTACACACCTCCGCTCTTCCACGCACAAACGCATACTACACGACTTACATTGTGCCGACTGATAGACATGTGGAGACTACACCACTCCGGAGAGAGAGACTATACTTTTTACTCATCCCCCCACAAAGTCTATTCAAGAAATGACTACTTTCTCATCCCCCATGGCCAGCTGGAGGCTGTGCATGAGCCGATGATAGGCAACATTACATGGTCGGACCATGTGCCGATCTCCATGCGCTATACTCTCTTAACTACCTCGACCACCAGACATAAGTTCTGGAGGTAGGAGGAAAGGTTTGCTCGGGCCTGCAGCACACCGCTCAGCGCCAAATGGATAAATTAATGTCCAAAGATAAGAGAGCAGAACTATAGAATGGAGGAGGTATAGACACTCAGTTTCTACACTAAATGTTCACAAAAAACAGCAGCCGTTTAAAAAGACATAAAATTACAAAGTAATAGTATATATAAACAATAAGTAAACATAAACTACAAACAGCGCTATTGTTGAGCAAAAACATATAATTAAAATCATGCGGCCAACTGCGCACATAAGTGTGATAACACAGAGAGGTAAAGAGTCTGTGAAGTGATCAGGAAAATGTCCATAGGTGATAATAAAGCTGAATCACAGTGTGCGCCTTCCACCGGTCAGTAGGACTTCACCATGTGTTAACACTCTCCCCCTAGGGGGTCAAACTCACCAAATATGTAAGTTTTAAAAGCCTCCAAGAGAAAAGGGTCTCCTTAGCACATTTCTCTCAGTACCACTCCAGGGGGTTCAGGGGGGGGTCACAACTCCAAACAGATAAATGCCAAAGAAAAAAAGTATGCACATAGCGTAATTCTGTTTATTAAGATGAACCCCACAATCTTCACAAACCACCCCTCAACCAATATACGTACAAAATAAAAGCAGTCAATCAAGCAAAAAAGGAGTATTGCGTGTCACCGTTCAGAAGATCCAGCCGGCTCGGTATCCAGGGGAACAGATCACTTCCTGGTTTGTGGAACAGGCTGAGGTGGAACGCATACCTCACTTCCGGCGTCGTGTAAGCCACGCCCTTACGGTCCGACCATGTAATGTTGCCTATCATCGGCTCATGCACAGCCTCCAGCTGGCCATGGGGGATGAGAAAGTAGTCATTTCTTGACCTGATCACTTCACAGACTCTTTACCTCTCTGTGTTATCACACTTATGTGCGCAGTTGGCCGCATGATATTAATTACATGTTTTTGCTCAACAATAGCGCTGTTTGTAGTTTATGTTTACTTATTGTTTATATATACTATTACTTTGTAATAAGTTCTGGAGGCTAAATGAAAGCCTGCAACAAACACCAACAGTTCTGTTAGATGTAATGAAGGAACTGAAACATTTTTTTCAAACGAACGACTATGGTGACTGTGACCCGGGTATCCTATGGGAAGCTCACAAAACTGTAATCAGGGTAGTATTGATTAAACATGGGGCGCGCATTAAACGTGAACGAGAACAACAACTACTTCAACTCCTTCAAAAACTTCACGAAACAGAATAGAAACACAAACAATCAACTATAGCCTTACTAGTAACGGCACTGTTGTCCGTTAGAAAACAAATAGTGGATTTACTACACTATAAAGCCAAAGCGGCTCTACAATTTTGCCAAAAACTCGCATACGAATCTGGGAATAAATGTGGAAAACTTTTAGCCAGAGCGGTCAAAAACCACAAGCTCAACATATACATACCCCAAATCATTGTACCCTTGGGCCAAAAAAAGACCTTACCCACCCAGATCGTGAGGGAATTTAGAGATTATTACTCGAAACTACATAATCTCCCGGAGCAATCCTCCTCGGCGACGGCGACAGAGGACAACATAGCCTCATCTTGTACCCCCCGCAGAGATCTGTGAGGAGATGGACTCACCGACCACCCTGGAGGAAGTGCAGAGGGCAGTTGGGGGTATGAAAACTAACAAAGCAACAGGCCCTGATGGGTTCACTCTACAATACTACCAGTCTCTGTTGCCGCTCCTTGGCCCCTATATGGTGAAGTTCTTCAATGCTCTTAGAGGTGAAGTACAACCACCCAGAGACACCCTGAGGGCCCACATTTCCCTTATCCCCAAAGGTAAAGACCCAGCTGCATGTGGCAGCTATAGTCCCATTTCCCTTCTGAACACAGACCTTAAGCTCTTCACAAATTTACTGGCAAACAGGCTGACACCACAGGTACCAGACATCATTCATTTAGACCAGGTAGGCTTTGTGGCCTCGCTAGAGGCGAGGGACAACACTACTAAAGTGTTGAACCTCATACACGTCTCATCCATGTCTAAAACACCATGCGTTTTCCTCAGCACAGACATCGTGAAGGCGTTTGACCAAGTCAATTGGAGATTCATGTCTTACATCCTCAAAAACATCGGCCTGGGGCATGGAATGCTGAAGTGGATATCCAACATCAACTCCACCCCGTCAGCCCAGATTAAAGCTAATGGAATCCTCTCAGAATCATTCCATATCACCAATGGCACCAGGCAGGGATGCCCTCTTTCGCCCCTCCTCTTTGTACTGGCCTTGGAGCCCTTCTTGAACTCCATCCGTTCGAACCCCAATATCTCAGGTATAACAGTGGGTAAGATGCAACACAAAATTTCGGCGTATGCGGATGACCTTTTATTTTCATTGACCAACCCATTAATATTCCTACCGAATCTCCTTAGGGAGTTTGACAGATACGGGAATCTATCCAATCTGAAGATTCATTTTGACAAATCTGCGACAATGGCCATGAACATATCTCCAAACAGTCTGAATTCTTTACAATCTCAGTTTGAATTTAAATGGTCAAACAGTGCCCTTAAGTACCTTGGAACTTTTATACCGAGCGACTTAACACACATACACAAACTTAATTTTGAGCCCCTATTGACTCGCCTGATGTTGAAGGAGTGGAATAAGGGACTTCACTGATGGTTTGGCAGGTGTAACCTCCTCAAAATGAGTGTTCTCCCGAAATTCTTATACTTATTACAAACACTACCGGTCAAAATCACATCCCATTACTTCAATCAAACGCACTCCCTCTTTACTAAATTTATATGGGCACACTCCAAACCTCGACCTAGCAAGTCACCTTGGACGAATCATTGACTGGAACCAACATGCTGACAATAAATTATGGATACAAATAGAACAAGCCCATCCCGCTGAGAGGGGCCGTATGGTGCTATGCTCAATTACCATTGACCCTGAGATCTCATCCTACAATAAGCAATACCCTCCACATAGGGTCAAAGATTATACACACAACAACCCTCTCATCTAGTGATTCCCTTCTTCTCTCAATCCTGGGGAACCCAGCATTCCCCCCCAGGACTGGAACAATCTGAATATACGACACTTCTTACAGGGAAGGACCGTGCGTCACATTTTGTAGAAGACAACCAGTGGCCCTCCATACAAACATTGACAGGCAACGCCGGTCAATTTCGACTCCCATACTGGCAGGCACTAAGATTACACCATTTCCTACACTCGCTTGCCAAACCGACCCAATTCAACCATCCCTTAACGCCTTTTGAGGATTATTGTGGGGGAGAGGGGACCCTGACACATGTACTTTCAAAAACATGCACTCTGCTTAACTCCCCGACAGACCAACCGAATCTACCCTTCATTCAGAAATGCGAAACTGACTTACAACACACCTTTACAGACGCCCAGAAACAATCCATCATCAGATTTTCCTTAAAATCATCCATATGCACGAAAATACAAGAATCTAACTACAAGATCATGACCAGGTGGTACTACACGCCGCAGCTAATACACAAGTACTTTTCGAGCAGCTCCAAAAGGTGTTGGAGATGCCAGACAGATGTAGGAACATTGCTCCACGTCTTCTGGTCGTGCCCACGGCTACAACATTTCTGGACAGTCAGAACAATAAACAGAAATTCACAGACCATACGATCCACAACGATCCAGTCCTCCTCCTGCTACACGCCACCACTATCCCGGCACGGAGATATAAAAAATCGATAGTGAGACATTTATTGAATGCTGCTAAATCGTGCACCCCCCTCTTGTGGAGAAAAAACACACTCCTATCTGCCGGGATGTGGTTGCATAGAGTAGAAGAAATCAAAAAATTGGAAGACCTAGTCCTTACTGCACAAGAGAAACAAGAAAAGCATTCCAAGACGTGGAGGCTATACTTAACTCCTAACTGAGACATGACCTGAAGCAGTGAAAGACCCGAAGTGACCACACATGTATCGCCTCCGAGTCTACCTGGCTCCCCCCCCCCCTTTCCCTGTTTCCCCTTCCCCCCCACTCTTTTCTTCCCTAACCCACCCTTTACCCCATTCCACCCCCCCTACTTTCTTTCTTCCTTAACCGCTTCACGACCAGCCGCCGCAGTTATACTGCAGCAGGTTGGCTCCCCTGCGTGAGCCGTCGTAGCTACATGACGGCTCACGGGATCAGGATAGCAGGCGCACCTGCTGCACAGCGAGGGTGTCGATGCTCGTGGCCGACGGTCGCGATGACCGCCGTCCACGAGCAATTGTGAGCAGGAGACACAACAGGAACGAGTGTGTGTAAACACACACTTCCCTGTTCTGTTCTGGGAGGAGTGACAGATCGTGTGTTCCTATTAGCTTGGAACAACAATCCGTCACTCCCTGTAGTCAGTCCCCTCCCCCTTCAGTTAGAATCACCTCCCAGGGAACACAGTTAACCCCTTGATCGCCCCTAGTGTTAACCCCTTCACTGCCAGTGACATTTTTACAGTAATCAATGCATTTTTATAGCATTGATCACTGTATTAATGCCAATGGTCCCAAAAATGTGTCAAAATTGTCCGATGTGTCTGCCATAATGTCGCAGTCATGATAAAAATCGCAGATCGTCGCCATTACCAGTAAAAGAAAAAATAATAATAATATAAATGCTATAAATCTATCCTTTATTTTGTAGACGCTATAACTTTTGCGCAAACCAATCAATATACGCTTATTGCGATTTTTTTTACCAAAAAATATGTAGAAGAATACATATCGGCCTAAACTGAGAAAAAAATTAGCTTTTTTTTTTTAAAAAAAAATGGGGATATTTATTAAAGCAAAAAAGTACAAAATATTGTGTTTTTTTTTTCAAAATTGTTGCTCTTTTTTTGTTTATAGCGCAAAAAATAAAAACCGCAGAGGCGATCAAATACAAAGCTTTATTTGTGGGAAAAAAAGGACATCAATTTTGTTTGAGTGCAATGTCGCACGACCGCGCAATTGTCAGTTAAAGCGACGCAGTGCCGAATTGCAAAAAGTGCTCTGGTCAGTAAGGGGGTAAATTTTTCCAGGGCTGAAGTGGTTAATTGTTCTCCAAGGGACCGCTAGATCCCTTCTTCGATTTTTTTCTGTCTCTTTCCTACTACACAGGGACAGAGCAACCACACGACTCTTTATGACCAAAGAGATGTTACTATCCTCACCTGATAGGCTAAGATGTGAAAATCAGGGGATTTACAAAGTCATGATGTAGGTTGTTGCAATTTGTTTGATTTTTTTTACATTTTTTTTTATTCCTTATATCATTTTTGACGTGTATAGCATATACCTGCAATTCAACCCGCTGTTTCTAGTGGTAATTATTTAATTACCCATATTTCTGATATTATTATGGTCTCGCTCTGTACTTTCCCTGACCCCTTCTTAAAGTAATAAAAATTTTATATTTGAAAAAAAAAAAAGATTAAAGCTGAAGAAAATAGCTAAATATACAGATACATTCATATATAAGAGCTGTTGTAGTTATACTCAAAGGATTTGTATTTCTGTCCATCCAGTTCTGATATTTACTCAGCTCTGTCATGCAGCACAGCCCTGTATGGCAGGTCAGGAGGTCTGATTTTTCTCTGTGGCAGTTCAGTAACACTTATGCCCCGCACACACGAGCGGAATTTCTGGCAGGTCAGGAGGTCTAACACTTATGCCCCGTACACACGAGTCGAATTTCCTTTGGAAAAATCTTGGATGGTTTTTCTGATGAAGTTCCGCTCAAGCTTGGCTTGCATACACACGGTCACACAAAAGTTCTCTGAACTTTCAACCGTCAAGAACGCAGTGCGCAGTGACGTACAACACTACGACGAGCCGAGAAAATGAACTTCAATGCTTCTGAGCATGCGCCGAATTGTTTCCGAGAATGCGTGTTGTTTTGCGTGTCAGAATTGCATACAGACGAACGGAATTTCCGATAGGAACTTTTTCCGACGGAAAAATAGAGAACCTACTCTCAACCTTTTGCTGGCGGAAATTGCGCCAGCAAAAGTCGGATGGAGCATACACACGGTCGGAAATTTCCGACCAAAAGCTGACATCGGACTTTTGCTGGCGGAATTTCCGCTTGTGTGTACGGGGCATTACAGATCTTATCCCCAGTCTGTGATTGGACATTGAAATGATAAGCAGAAGGCTGATGAGCTCATCCCTCTGTAACGCTGCTTTCTTCTCCACTCCAAGTTCTGCTGAATGACTGCAAGAGGCTAATACTAAATCAAATACCACTACCTCCAATGTTTGTATTTAAATCTGAACTTTAGATGAAAAAAAAAATCTGTACAGCTTTAAGCTGACCATAGATGGTTCAAATCTCGGCCGATTAAGCAGGGCATGGCCAAGATTCGAACCATGTCTGGGCAGGCTGAATGTACCCAAGTTATAAGAAACAAACCACCAGAGAAAACCATATATATGTGTTGCCGACATCCCTTTAGTCGAATAGAAAAAAGGTTAGTACCCCTAAGTACTTATGGGACTTTAAAGTCAACTCAAGAAGGGTAAACTTGTAATTTATATAAAACATAAAATATTATTGCATCCATGTACAAAAAGGTATATAACCATCAATGTAAATGATAAAAAAGTCATCAAATATTAACAGCTGACTTGTTACAAAGTATGCATGTATTGGTGACACTGTCTTCTCTATATACCCGACGCATTTCAGGAAGAGTTCAAACCTTTCTTCAGGGGTGTTATTAAGAGAAAGGTCACAGAGTTTAAATTCTATAACAGAACACAACAATCATCAAAACAAGGAAATGCCTTCATGATGTTATTTCCTTGTTTTGATGATTGTTGTGTTCTGTTATAGAATATAAACTCTGTGACCTTCTCTTAATACAACCCCTTCCTGAAATGCGTCGGGTATATAGAGAAAACAGTGTCACCAATACATGCACACTTTGTAACAAGTCAGCCATTAACATTTGATGACCTTGTTTCTATCATTCACATTGATGGTTATCCCTTTCATGAATAAGCCTATTTTTGAAATTTGGTGTTTACAAGTTAAAATCCGTATTTTTTGCTTGAAAATTACTTAGAACCCCCAAACATTATATATTTTTTTTAGCAGAGAATCTAGAGAATAAAATGGTGACTGTTGCAATATTTTATATCACACGGTATTTGTGCAGCGGTGTTTTAAACGCAAATTTTTGGGAAAAGGGACACTTTCATGAATTTTAAAAAATCCAAACAGTAAAGTTACCACAATTTTTTTGTATAATGTGAAAGATGATGTTACACTGAGTAAATAGATACCAAACATGTCACTGTATATAATTGTACGCACTCGTGGAATGGCGACAAACTATGGTACCTAAGAATTTCCATAGGCGACGCTTTAAATTTTTTTTACGGTTACCAGGTTACAGAGGAGGTCTAGTGCTAGAATTATTGCTCTCGTTCTGACGATCACGGCGATACCTCACATGTGTGATTTGAACACCGTTTACATATGCGGGCGTGACTTCCGTATGCGTTTTCTTTGCTGCGTGAGCTCGCGGGGACGGGGGCGCTTTATTTTTTTTTATGACATTTATTGCTGTCACAAGGAATGTAAACATCCCTTGTGACAGTAATAGGTGGTGACAGGTACTCTTTATGGAGGGATCGCTCCTTTGCACTTCAAAATATTTAGATCGCTTGAAAATGGCGATTCTGAATACTGTGTATTTTTTTAAAACCGGCGCCATTGGCAGCCGAGTAAACGGGAAGTGACGTCGCTTCCGTGTTTACGATTAGGAGGCTGGAACGAAGCTGCCCACGGCTTCGTTCCAGCCTGCCCCAGCCGCCGGAGGCCGGAACGAAGCTGCCCACGGCTTCGTTCCAGCCTGCCCCAGCCGCCGGAGGCAGCCGATTGGTCACCGGGCCTCCCAATGGAACGGGAGGCCCGGTAAGAGCGGCGGGAGGTGGGGACGTCCAATCCCGCTCCTCCGGTATAACAGACGAGCGTCTTTTAGCCGCATCGGTTGTTATACTTGGATAGCCGATCGCCTGCTCTAAACAACGGTACTGGGATGATGCCTGCAGCTGCGGGCAATATCCCGGTATAACCCCGGAAAGCCGAGTACGCACATCTGCATATGCTCGGCGGGAAGGGGTTAAATATCTTTTTACATGGATGTAATAAAATGTTATGTTTTAGATAAATTACAAGTTTATCCTTCTTGAGTTGCCTTTAAAGTCCCATAAGTACTTGGGGATTACTAACCTTTTTTTCTAATGTACCCAAGTTGATTGATTGATCAACTTGGGTACAACCAGCCTGTAGGATTTTACGTGTGATTATTCCTATCAGTTATTATAGCAGCTAGCAGTAATCACTGTAGTCTCTCGGCAGGGATGACCAACAATGGCTCCACAGTCAATTTTGATGGGGGAATTCACAGATTTTCCTACCTGCGACCAGTAAAAATTGCTCCTTTTACTGCTGGCTTTAGTCAGGTCATCTGTAATGAGCGATGGATGTCCCATGTTGTACAGGGATGCCCCGTCCTCTTCCTGGCTCTAAACTTCTGGCACTGTAATGGTTAACAGCTTTGAAAGAGCAACAGTATGGATGGTCACATGGGGAAACGCCCCCTTCTTCCTCTTCTTCCATTGATAACATTCCTTGTTACACCATCTGTGAATGGGAAAGAGTCTGATCAATCACAGGATCCTCTCCCCCAATCACAGATCACATTGCATTCATTTCTGTATACTATATCTCTCTCTGGAGTTCAGTTTAAGCAGTTTAAATCAAATCTGAAATCACATACAGTATGTATTTCCTGAGCTCTGATATTATTAAAGACTTACTAACCACGTCATTCTCCAGTCCACAAATGGGCATTGTTTAAAACAGACCTAAGCCTGTTTACTACCTTAACCACTTAAGGACTGGAAGGATTTGACCCCTTAATGACCAGCCAATTTTTTGCGATACGGCACTGCGTCACTTTAACTGACAATTTCGTGGTCGTGCGACGCTGTACCCAAACAAAATTTATGTCCTTTTTTTCCCCACAAATAGAGATTTCTTTTGGTGGTATTTGATCACCTCTTCGGTTTCTATTTTTTGCGCTATAAACAAAAAAAGAGCGACAATTTTGAAAAAAAAAAAAAACAATATTTTTTACTGTTTGCTATAATAAATATAAAAAAAAATGTAAAAAAAAAAATTTCTTCATCGTTTTAGGCCGATATGTATTCTTCTACATGCTTTTGGTAGAAAAAAAATGCAATAAGCGTATATTGATTGGTTTGCGCAAAAGTTATAGTGTTTACAAAATAGAGGATAGATTTATGACATTTTTATTATAATTTTTTTTTTACAAGTAATGGCGGTGATCAGGGATTTTTAGCGGGACTGCGACATTGCGACGGAAAGAACGGACACTTGGGACACTTTTTTCGGACCAGTGACATTTTTACAGCGATCAGTGATAAAGATAGCCACTGATTACTTTATAAATGTCACTGGCAGGGAAGGGGTTAAGACTAGGGAGCGATCAAGGGGTTAAGTGTTCCCTAGGGAGGTGTTTCTAACTGTGGGGGCAGTGTAATGACTGGCGGAGGAGACAGATCGCTGTTCCTAATCATTAGGTTTGATTAAGGCTCCCTAGTGGTCTTAAAGCAGGCGACATACAATGACGGCGATTCACCGAGGAGAGCCAACCTGCCACAGTACAACTGCGGCGGCTGGTCCTTAAGTGGTTACAGGCTAAGTTCACCTTTGTTCACCTTTCTTGTTTCTAATTTCCAGCTCCCCTATGTACCAATAAAGAATTAATGTACAGTAATACCTCGGATTGCGAGTAACGTGGTTAACGAGCGTTTCGCAATACGAGCTCTTATTTTAAAAAATCTTGACTCAGTTTGCGAGCGCTGTCTCGCAAAACGAGCAGGATTCAAGCCTCTGCGGTGTGCAGTACCGCATTTAGCCAGAAGTGTGAGGGCGCTGGTGACACTCGGATGCACTCGGAGCTACTCGGAAACACTCAGAAACACTCCGTTCCCAAGCCTTTCCGAGTGTTTCTGAGTGCATCCGAGCGGCTCCGCGCGGTTTCTGAGTGTTTCCGAGTGTCTCCAGCGCCCCCCCCACCTCTGGCCACATGCGGTACTGCATACAATAGAAGTCACTGTGGAATGAATTATCTGAGTCCCCATTGACTTCTGTGGGGAAACTCGCTTTGATATATGAGTGCTTTGGATTACAAGCATTCTTCTAGAATGAATTATGCTCGTAATCCAAGGTACCACTTTACTTATTTTGCAAAAATTAAACATCTTTCCATTTATTCTACACATGCTTACCTCACTGTCTTCAAAGCTGTTAAGAAACACTGCTCGATTACTTCTGCCTTACTTCCTGGACAGACCT
Organism: Aquarana catesbeiana; assembly: GCF_042186555.1. Classification (NCBI taxonomy): domain Eukaryota; kingdom Metazoa; phylum Chordata; class Amphibia; order Anura; family Ranidae; genus Aquarana; species Aquarana catesbeiana. The sequence continues at coordinate 110,150,698 of NC_133326.1, forward strand.
TAGGTAATCAATCTGTAAATTAACAGCGCTTGCAGAATATTAAACAACAATTACGTAATGTGCTCAAAACATTAACAGTGATAATATTATCAAAATACAAAATATAGTAAAGTGCTGAGTGCTCCAAAATATATTAATAAAGTGCATCTGAGATAAAGTGTTCATGTGCCACACTCCCCTCTTGTGACCCCACTCACCAGAGGTTATGGACCCTCAGCTTTGCAGTCTGGGGTCAAGAGAGCTGTGATCTGAATGATCTGGTGTATGAGGAGTGGACTCTCAAAAAGCTTTCTATCGGGGTACTCATATGGATGAACTAGAGTAAATCAACCATAATGGGAGAAAACACAAGAAAAAACAATAGTGAAGTGCCGCTGGTACTATGTGTGCTGCGCAATCAAAAAAAGCCACTCACAAGATATCTGTGTTAAACAGGCATCAGTGTATGATCCGCTGCTGATCGGTGTGCATTCCACGGACGGCGGAAGTTGTGTCACTGGTTTACGAAACCGGAATTGCATCAACGCGTTTTGCCCCCCCTCCAGGGTGCCATCAAGGACATCACTTCCGGTTTCGAATGATGAAATATATATCTGAGGAGCGGTTACCTCCTCTCCCATTAACCAATAGTAAACAGCCAAATCCATTTGGTGTAATCAAACACCAACTTCCTCAGTGTAACGTCACTTCCTGTTATTTGCAAGTAATAACAAAAACCTTTTTGACTAATGTTACATATATATAATACTTGGATTAAAAATGATTCTATAAATTGAAGTGATTACATTAAAATCATTATAGTTAAAAAGAAGGAACAATGCATAAGAAATAATGTTATAATCTCATTGATTACAAAGAAAATAAATAAACAAAAAACATATAAAAATAAAATAAAAAAAAAATATATAAAAAAAAATAAAAATAAATAAATACAGATAAAATAAAAATAAAATAAAGATAAAAAATAAAAATTAAACATAAAAATAAATATAAATAAAAAATATATATGATAATAAATGAAACAAAAATAAATAAACAATGAAAATATGACTAAACCAACTACCAATTAGACAGGAAACAATTGAAATCTAATTCTATATTTAGGCCAAAGGGACTCATAGTACCAAGCCTATGTATCCATTGGGGCTCGTTCTGTGAGATAGATTTCCGGAGGTTGGATCCTCTCCAATGCCCCTCCACCTTATCTATCCCACAGAACGTCAAACCCCTCGGATCACTGTTGTGGGAAAATCTGAAATGATCGGACAAACTATGGTGCTTGAAACTTTTCTTGATTGTATTGACATGCTCTGTTAACCTAATCCCCAACTTCCTTGTGGTCCTCCCCGCATACTGGTCCCACACATAATGAACTTTTTGCTCTCAAAGGATTTCCCCTGAGAGTGAGATTTCAAATGTGTTGTCTTCCTAATCCTATGTCTAGAAGTTCTACAAATTACACATTTTCCACAATTAAAAAAACTGGTCTAAAAAAGGTAAAATACTTTTTTGGGGGGTTGATGACATTGTGTGCTAGTTTCAACCTAAGTGTTGGAGGTTTGGTGTGGATAAACTGAGGTTGACCTGATAAAACACTTTGAAGCTCTCTATCCCTAAGTAACAAAGGCCAATTTTCTTTTATTATTTTTTCAAATTGTTTGTCAGAAAATCAACACCTATCAGGGCTGGGCCCAGCCCTTCCTTCTCTGAGCTGGCAGCTCAGCTGTCGGGTAATTGCCAGCTCCTATCTCTCCACAGTGACTCACCTGTTGATGATCCTGCTCGTCGGTCCTGCCTACTTAAGGCCTCTTTCACACGGACGATCCGTATGTCCGTTTTTCATCCTTCCGTTTTCGGATGAAAAACGGACATACATTCATCCCTATGGAGCGTCGGATGTCAGCGCTGACATCCGACCTGCTCCGATCCGAAAAGCGTAACGGACTACTTTTCCATCCGTTTTCGGATCGGATCGGGTGACGACGGACACTACGGTCCGTCATCCTCCGATCCCCCCATAGGGGAGAGCGGCGCTCTGACAGGTCCGCCGCTGCACAGCGTGCAGCGATGGCCCTGTCATCTTCCTGCTCAGCGGGGATCGGCGGAGCGATCCCCGCTGAGCAAGCGGGTGTTCACGGGGTGGATCATGACTGATCTGCCCGTGTGAAAGAGCCCTTAGCCGTCCAGTCCAGATGATCTCTGCCTTCATCTTGGTCACATCTCTAGAGACACTCTCCTGTGTTCCTGTTAAGGACTTGCTTGGCTGACATTCCTTTTGTCTCCCTGACGTTTTGTCTTGTCTGACTATCCGCTCCGGTTCCTGAACTCTGGCTATGTTTTGACTACGTTTACTCTGTTTACCTTTTATTTTATTATTATTAAACAAGTGTGATTTAACTGTACTTCTGTCTCAGTCTGATTCATGGTTTCTGACAACACCATAATCTTTCTTATTGTCTACTTTTTTCTTAAAGAGAGATTCCTTAGATCTCTTATATTTTCCTTAGTTCTCTTTAAATCTTTAAAATCATAACCTTTTTTATAAAACCTGTCTAAAATAATTTCAGCTTGGGTGTCGTAATCCTCTATCTTGGTGGAGGGGCATTGGAGAGGATCCAGCCTCCGGAAATCTATCTCACAGAACAAGACCTAATGGATACATAAGCTTGGTACTATGAGTCCCTTTGGCCTAAATATAGAATTGGATTTGATGTGTTTCCTGTCTAAATGGTAGTTGGTTTAGTCATATTTTCATTGTTTATTTATTTTTGTTTCATTTTTTATTTATATTTATTTATTTTATTTTTTTATCTTTATTTTATTGTAATTTTATTTTTAGAAGTATTTTTATTTTTCATTTTTATTTTTTATTTTATTTTTAGAAGTTTTTTGTTTATTTTCTTTGTAATCAATGAGGTTATGACATTATTTTTTATGCATTGTTCCTTCTTTTTAAATATAATGATTTTAATGTAATTACTTCAATTTATAGAATCATTTTTAATCCAAGTATTATATGTATGTAACATTAGTCAATAACGTTTTTGTTATTACTTGCAAATAACAGGAAGTGTTACACGGAGGAAGTTTGATTACACCAAATGGATTTGGCTGTTTACTATTGGTTAATGGGAGAGGAGGTAACTGCTCCTCAGATATAAATTTCATCATTCGAAACCAGAAGTGATGTCCTTGATGACGCCCTGGAGGAGGGGCGAAACGCATCAACACATTTCCAGTTTCGTAAACCAGTGATGCAACTTCCGCTGTCCATGCAACGCATATCGATCAGCGGTGGACCCAGGTCATACACTGATGCCTTTTTAACACAGATATCTTATGAGTGGCTTTTTTTGATTGCGCAGCACACATAGTACCAGCAGTACTTCACTATTGGTTTGAATACCCCTATGGAAAGCTTTTTGAGAGTCCACTCCTCATACATCAGATCATTCTTTTTTTTTTTTTTATTTATTTTATCAAAATTTATTATACAGAAAAAAGTAAAACATTTTCCCTACTCAATAGGGATATACATTAACAAATTTTGTTTCCAAACCTTTATCTACCTTTACCCTCCTTCCCCCCCCCCCCCGTCCACCCCATTCTCAGACCCTTCTTTCTTTTGTGTCCACGTTTAACAATGATATATATAGTTTGAACACTTAGTACTATCTTTGCCTTCTTTTGCTATAATGGTAATTGATGCCAATAGGGCCTCTTTACTCATCTCGTACCTCCTTTCCCAATCCATTCATATATGTGCACAGTTTTGGGGTCAGGATTTCTTTAAACCTTTTTAAGTATAACATCGTATACCCATCTGGCCCTGGACTTTTTCCTGGTGCTGATTCTTTTAACGCCCGATTAATCTCCTCTGCTGTTATTAGTATTTCTGAGGATATTGCTCTTTCCTCTGTTATCCGGGGGATCCTAGCTTTTTTTAGATATTCTTTTATTCTTTTTTTTTTCCCCTCATCCCGTTGTCCTTTCTGGTTTACTGAGTATAGTTGTTCATAAAAGTCTCGGAAAACCATCGCTATGTCCTTTGTAATGTATTATAGATCATTTCCTCTTTTTTATTTTGTATTTTTTCTATGAAGTTCTTTCATTTTTTTTTCTTAACATCCTTGCTAGACACTTACTATTTTTATTCCCCTATTGATATCTTTCCTTTGTGATTTTATTGAAGGTTTTCCTTATTTCCTGTTCTAATAGTTCTTTTAATTCATCTCTTTTTATTACTAGTTCTTGTGACAGTTCCTGATCTTGCCCTCTCCCTTTTTTGTGTGTTTGCTCCAACAGGTATATTTCTTTCATCAATTTTACCCTCTTTTTTTATTCTTTCCTTCTTTCTCCTAGTTCCCATTGAGATCAGGATTCCCCTTATGTAGGCTTTATGAGCCTCCCACAGAGCATCGTCCGCAATCTCACTGGTTCCATTTAAGCTAAAATGTTGCTCCAATTCTTTTTTTATTATCTCCTCCCCTTGTTTATCTAGAAGATCTTCATTTAGCCTCCATGAATATGCTTGTATCTGAGTTTCTGGTATCTTTATTTTCATGGTGATTGGCGCATGGTCAGATAGTGTAGTTATTTCTATATTGGTGGATACTACCAAGTCTAGTATTCTATGTTCTATCAGCCAATAATCGATTCTAGTGGATGTCCCGTGTACAGGGGAGTAGAACGTATAATCTTGTGTCCTAGGATGTAGTATTCTCCATATATCTATTAACTGGTAATGGTGTAATTTCTGTTTTATCGCCTTCAATTGGACGTTCCTCATCCCCTGTACACGTGACGTACTATCTTGTTTTGGATCCATACAAAAATTCAGGTACCCGGCCATGAACACTTTCCTTTTTTTCAATTCTGATAATTTTTCCAGGGCTCCCCCCAAATATACGGTTGGACCTTTATTAGGGCAATAAATATTAGCCAATGTACATTCCATTCCCAACAGCTTCTCCCTTAAGAAGAGAAATCTTCAGTCTGGGTCAGTTAATCTGTCCTCCAAGGAGAACCAAACTCCCCTACCTATTCCAATTGCAACCCCTTTTGCCTTATTTGTCATTGAGTCACCATAGTACCAAGTTGGGAGCTGACATTAGTTTCATGGGACAGGTGTGTCTCCTGTAGGAGGACCACCCGGCCCCATGATGTTCGATCTCTTTCAAGATTTTATGCTTTTTTGTTGGTGTATTCAGCCTTCGTACGTTGTAGGTCAGAAAATTAACCTTAGTCATGGTATAGTTATTTGCAGCTTGTTTTCATAGAGATGGGTTATTTGCATCCTATTTTCATATAGATGTAATCTATTTCTGAGTTTACAATTATTCTTTATGGGGTCTTTATGTCCCCCCCCCCGCGCCTCTCTCCGGCTCGCAGATGGAGTCCCTCTCCATTTCCCTCCTACGAGTCACCAACCCTTGGGGTGTTACTCCAACCGTGGCGGCCGTTTTCCCGCCACCCCCCCCCCCCCCATCGGACGGCCCACTCTTCCCCGGGGCACTGCAGGCCTTCCAACTGCTTAGTCTGCTTCTCCACTCCCATCACCCCCATCCCCCTCCATCCCCAACAACCCCCTGCCCCCGAGTCCACTTGAATAGTTTCTTCTCCTTATTTTTCTTTTCTCTCTTGTTTTTCTTTTTTTTTTTTGGTACTTCTTTCGATTTCCTGCGACTTCTTCCATTTCTGCTAATATCTTTTCCCTCCTCTTTCATGACTTCATACTTCTGTCCATCCCAGTATATCCAACTTTGGAACACCTATTTCCTTACAGAAATCTTTTAAGTCCTCTGGATATTTTATTTTCACAGATCTACCTTCTTTCTGAGCTACTAGGGACGCCGGGAACCCCCAGCTATATTTAATATTAGCCGGTCTCATTTGAACCAATAATGGCCTTCTTCTTTCCAGTGTTTCTACTGATAGATCTGTGAAGATTTGAAGTTCTGTATCCTTGTATTTTAGTGGTGGTCTATCTCTCAATCTCTTCCATATCTCTGCCTTATCTCTATATAGCTGAAATCGTACTATGATATCCCGGGGTATTTCTACGTTTAGATACAGAGGTTTCCTAATCCTATTCACTCAATCTATTTTGAGTTCTTGCTCTTCTCCTCTGTCCAGTAGAGGGTTAAATATTTCCTTCATAGTTTTTTCAGCTCTTGACCTATACACCAGATCATTCAGATCACAGCTCTCTTGACCCCAGACTGCAAAGCTGAGGGAGGGTCCATAACCCCTGGTGAGTGCGGTCACAAGAGGGGAGTGTGGCACACCAACACTTTATCTTGAATCACAGATGCACTTTACTAATATATTTTGGAGCACTTTACTATATTTGGTATTTTGATAATATTATCACTGTTATGCCCTGTACACACGGTCGGACATTGATCGGACATTCCGACAACAAAATCCATGGATTTTTTCCGACGGATGTTGGCTCAAACTTGTCTTGCATACACACAGTCACACAAAGTTGTCGGAAAATCCGATCGTTCTGAACGCGGTGACGTAAAACACGTACGTCAGGACTATAAACGGGGCAGTAGCCAATAGCTTTCGTCTCTTAATTTATTCTAAGCATGCGTGGCACTTTGTGCATCGGATTTGTGTACACACGATCGGAATTTCCGACAACGGATTTTGTTGTCGAAAAATTTTTTAGCAAGCTCTCAAACTTTGTGTGTTGGAAATTCCTATGGAAAATGTGTGATGGAATTTCCGACAACAAGGTCCTATCACACATTTTCCATCGGAAAATCCTATCGTGTGTACAGGGCATTAATGTTTTGAGCACATTATGTAATTGTTGTTTAATATTCTGCAAACGCTGTTAATTTATACATCCATTTTTAAGGTTTAGTGCCTTTGTAATAGCTACCGCAGTTTATTCATTATTATTATTATTATTTTCACCTAGTGCAAGTTTTATTCAGTACTAACAGACTTTAGGTCATAACACATTAAGGAGTTGACCAGCTGAGGGCAGATGATGCAGGGTGTGTGCTAATGAGGTCAGCTGGTCAACTCCTTCCTAAAGACTGTCTAGGAAGCAGGCAGCCATCAGAAATTTTTGGGCCCCTTACACAGCTTTAGGCCTGGGACCCCGCCCCCCCCCCCCCCCCGAGCCTGACCACCAACATTCCCCAAGGTTTGCCTATGGGCCATCCTACCGAATCCGCACACCAGCCACCTCACCTGTACGTACTCAGCCCCCCCTCAATCCTGTATATATGTCAGCCCCCCACACACCTGTATATTTGTCAGCCCCCCCTCACACCTGTATATATATCAGCCCCCCCCCACACACACACACACACCTGTATATATGTCAGCCCCCCCACACACCTGTATATATGTCAGCCCCCCCACACACCTGTATATATGTCAGCCCCGAACACACACACCTGTATATATGTCAGCGTCCCCCACACACACACCTGTATATATGTCAGTCCCCCTCACACCTGTATATATGTCAGCCCCCCCAAACCTGTATATTTGTCAGCCCCTTTCACACCTGTATATATTACAGCCTCCCCCCTCAATCCTGTATATATGTCAGTCCCCCCACACACCTGTATATTTGTCAAACCCCCTAACCTGTATATTTGTCAGCCCCCCTCACACCTGTATATATGTCAGCCACCCCACACACACCTGTATATATGGCCGCCCCTCTCACACACCTGTATATATGTCAGCCCCTCCCCCACACAGTCACCAGTATATATGTCAGCGCCCCCCCCACACACACACACACACCTGTATATATGGCAGCCCCACATACACAAATCTGTACACATGCAAGCCTCTGTCCTCTCTCTGTACACAAACAGCCTCCCTCACTTACCTTTACAGCCCCTACTTGTAGATTCCTACCTGGTCCCAGTTTGTTTTCACAAAGCTGATGTGTTGCTGAGAAGTAGGCTGAGAAGTACAGGCAGATCACTGTCACATGAAGGGTGCACATGCACATGCAGCCAGAGATGGCATTAAGGAGCTTAATGCCTGAGTCAATGACACAAGAACTGCAGAAACTGTGAGATTGTTTCTATATTGCACAGCACGGATCCCCTTCACCCATCCTGCTTTCTTCTGGCCCGGGAGGGCCCCTCGGGCCCAGGGGCCCCTTACAGTTGTAACGGCTGTACCCCCCTGATGGCGGCCCTGCAGGGAGTAAGGCATAGCTGTTTATTTTTTTTAAACAGCTATGAAGATAGTGAGGTAAGCCTGTGTAGAATTAATGGAAAGCTGTTTTATTTGTGCAAAAGAAATACATTAATGCTATATTGTACATAGGGGAGCTGGAATGTAGAAGGGAAAAAAAGTGAACAAAGGTGAACTTAGCCTTTAATCTATTTCCATCTTCCCTCAGCTATTATACCTAATATACAGAAACTACCTCCCCAATACTTACCAGACATCAACCTAAGCTACGCCCCTAATGTGACATATTTTAAGTGAAAAATATGCAGCCATCATTCCTGACCTTATTCTGAATCTGCACGTTTCCTCACTGTCTCTGGAAGCAACGACCCACAAGCAGGCAATCAATGGAATCGGAACACCTAATCTGTCATTGACCTAAGTATAGAAGTCAGTTGATCAACGTGACAGCCAGGTAACTAGTTCTTTCAGAGCAGGGTGAGGGCTTTCAGCTTGTGTTTTCCACTCAGAACAGATTGCTTTTCAAGAGGAACTCCAGACAAATGCCTAAATCCACCACTGAATTACATATGCGTAGATTGTTTTACTTGTCAAGGCATTTCAAATACTGTAGCCTCTGACTTTTAGGCCTCATGCACAGAGCCCCCCCACCCCAAAGCACCTTGTCCCCATGTTGATGGGGACGAGGATCTCTTCCCTACACCCCACAGAGCATGATGGGGCAGAGACGTCACAAGGGGGTGGGGTCTCCAGGTGACGTCACCGGATGGCCGGACCTAACACAACAGTGGGAGCTAGCGTCGCGAGAAGACATCAGAGGAAGAAGAACCGGAGGCAGTAGAAGAACCAGAGGAAGAAGACAGCGGAAAAATACAGCGGAGGGAGAAGAACCAGAGATGTGAGAAGACATCACTGGAGAGGGGAGAAGACATCAGCAGAGGAGGGAGAAGAGTCAGAGAGGGGAGAAGACTTCACCAGAGAGGGGAGAAGACCAGAGGGAGAAGATACGTTGGAGCTGTTTTAATAAAGGACATAAAAACCTGTGTACTGTTTTTATTTACTTTTGATACCTTTTTGGGTGAATGGTTAGGCCTTATTTACACTTGTGTTTGGGGATGGTAAAAAAACACGACTGAGCCCCATTTTTACTCCCCACAACTGTTGCCCCTAATGCTGCACAGGCAGACGAGTTAAGTACATATGTCATGGCTGTGATGCTTTCCATAGTGGTACGGCATAAATTATCCCCACTATTGCATTCAGCAGGCAGAACCCCCTGCTGTTTTTGACCCATTGAACTAAATAGGGGTGCCCCGCAATCACGTGCAATGCAGGTGCTTGCAGTGTGCTACTTAAAGGGGTTGTAAACCCTCACCTTAATGCATTCTGTATCGGGTCCTCATTGGATAGATAGCAGCAGGAGCCATTGGCTCCCTCTGATGTCAATCAAATCCAGTGACATGGGGGCAGTCCTGCTGTCTGCGTCAATGGACGCAGCAGCAGGATTTGGGAGAGCGCCAGTGTTGCCAACTGCCCGTAGAGTTACGGGCAGCCCGTAAGAACAGGCACTTTTTTTCCTGCCCATAAATGCCCGTAGAAGCCGAACACTGCCAGTAAAAATGGCTGCGACTGGATCGGGTGAGAACGAGAACTGTGCATGCACACGCAGTTCCCGAAATCCCCAAGACAATTTGATCCTGAGTCCGCACCACCTGATCCGCCCACGTCCGCTGATGATTTCACACCACAAGCCGAATGCTAGGAGCTGAGCGGGCTGAAGGAGGAGCCTCGGAGTGGACAATTCAGTGGAGCCGGCGAGGGCTGGCAGCAGCACCGTCCTTGAGTGAGATGGACAGCGCAGACCTGGCCCATCAGACTCACCCCCTGGACAGACACACAAGGCCCTGACCAGTGCCACTGGCCAGCACTGAGCACACTTGCCCTGGCTGCAGCCCCCTGGTGAGTAAAATATGAAAACGTGCACACAACCTTACCTGGTGTGCAAATAGTGCTTGCCGTTCTACCAAATAATTAATAAAGTGTCTTAATTTAGTGAATAAAATATGACTAAATGCTATCAGTGTATAAATAAAAAATTAATAATGATAGTGGATAAATAAATTAAATGTTCAATTATAAAATAATAAACTCTCACTAACGTGACCAAATGATATATGAGTAAATAGTGAGTAAATATATATGAGGAAATACATAATTCATGGAAATTAAAATTATTGTAATAAATTAATATATAAGATGGTCCAAAATTCTAAGAAAACCACTGGTCACAATAAGTCCAATAAACAAAATCCTGTGTGGTCCAGATAAAGACTTCCTATATGGGTCCTATAAATGGATAGGTTATAACTGTCCACTCACCAGATGGTATGGATGTTCCTACCTGGTGAATAAGCATGCATGCATACATACAAGCCCCAACTTTGGCTGTTATCTATGTGATGGCCACTGACAGGCACAGGCAGCAGTTACCAAACAAAAATGACAGTGATGAGATCAAACAAAATCATTGTATACAATCTCTGTCTTTCTATATCCTGTATCCTGTCCACCTCCTGTACCCTTCTGCATCCTCTGACCACCCCCTGTATCCTGTCTGCAGCCTTTAACCATCTCTTATATCATGTCCGCAATCTCTGACCATCTCTTGTATCATGCCTGCAGTCTCGGACCATCTCTTGTATCATGTCTGCGGTCTCTGACCATCTCTTGTATCATACCTGCAGTCTCAGACCATATCTTGTATCATACCTGGAGTCTTGGACCATCTCTTGTATCATGCCTGCAGTGTCTGACCATCTCCTGTATCATGTCTGCAATCTCTGACCATCTCTTGTCTTTTATCATGTCTGCAGTCTGTGAGGGAGAGTCTGGAGAGGAAGCAAGAGTGGGTGCGCCGTCGGGATGGGACTTCCAGGAGGAGTCAGATGTGTGTGGACTGTGGAGGAGAGATTATAGGATAACACCAAAGCCACAAACCTGGAGCCGTCTGACTGAGGCCTGCACAGTGCACCTGAGAGGAGGTCAGTGACAGCGCAGCCAGGCCAGTCTGAGGTCACTAATGTAAGGGGGGAGTGAAAACAATAATTTAGGGGGCATTGATATAAAGGTTCCCTCTTGAATTAGTAACCCTCCCCTTACCTTAGTGTATTCACTCTGCGGATGGTGGTCTCTGGTCACCAGAGCCCCTCCTTACATCAGAGTTCCCTCTTAAATCATGGTCTGCAGCGTTCCCCTTTACGTCAGAGTTCCCTTGCACTGTAAGGGGGAATCCTGCAGACTCTGATGTAAGGGGGAACTCTGTGCTGGCTGGGTTATATTAATCTGACCTTCATGTAAATGGAGAAATATGTTTTTTTACTTTTGTTTAAATTAAACACATTACTAATAGCACTAGCTACATGTTTATAGTTTAAATATTGATATTTGCACTGATTAGCACTGAAAACGGCAATTTTAGGTACTTTTTAGCAGTGCCAGTAAAAAAGGCGGCTCTGTCAGTAAATTTTAAGATTTTTGCCAGCAAAAAAAAAGGGGTGCCGTTTGTAAATTTTGGCGTCCTGCCAGTAAATTTCACTTCGGGGGGTTGGCAAAACTCGAGCGTGCCTGCGCGAGTGCCCCCAGGCAGAACGGCTCTCCCCCTTGGGGCACTCGAGAAGAGAAGGATCGGGGCCACTCTGTGCAAAATCACTGCACAGAGGAGGTAAGTATAGACGTGATTGTTATTTAAAAAAAAAAAAGCTTTACAATCACTTTAGGGGTTAAAACAGGCAGCGAGGAGGTGATAAAATGCTTCCTCACCACCTGCCAAATGTGGATTTCTCTGCAGCGAGTTATGCTGGGTTCACACCACTGCGAATTGGATGCGGTATCACCACATCCAATTCGCAATAGCAGGAGATTTTGACCAGCTCTCTATGGAGCCGGTTCACTTATCTCCGCAGTGGGTCTGGTGTGTTTTGGACAAAAACGTTGTGTCTTTTGGTCCGTTTCAGGTCCGAATTCAACCCAAAATTCGTGTTGAAATCAAACCTGAAACGGTGAATCAACACACACCAGACCCCTGCTGTGAGCCGCATGCGGCTCATATGTGAACCAAGCCTAACACTGTGAACAAGCCCTTAGAAAAGTAAGGCTGGGTCCACACATGTGCGGTGCGAAATGAAGCTCCATTTTCACCGCTAATTGACAAAGTCGTTGTTCGGCGTTTCAGGTCAGTTTTTGATCAGGATCAGGTCAGGATTGCATCAGTATCAGGTCAGGTATACATCAGTATTGGGTCAGGTATACATCAGTATTGGGTCAGGTATACATCAGTATTGGGTCAGGTATACATCAGTATCAGGTCAGGTATACATCAGTATTGGGTCAGGTATACATCAGTAACGGGTTAGGTATACATCAGTATCGGGTCAGATATACATCAGTATCAGGTCAGGTTTACATCAATATCAGGTCAGGTATACATCAGTATCGGGTCAGGTTTACATCATTATCAGGTCAGGTATACATCAGTATCAGGTCAAGTATACATCAGTATCAGGTCAGGATTTTATACTGTTCACAACTGAATGGCATGTGCGATTCAAAAGCGTTCCCATAGAAGTCAATGGGCCTGAATTCACATCTGAACTAGACCGCACTGCTCAGAAAACTGAAAGAACTCTCTTTAAGGCCCCTTTCACGCTTGTACGACTTGTCCTGCGACTTGGGACTGCAAAATCGCATGACAAGTCGTTCCCCATGATTTTCAATAACCATTCATACTAGTATGACTTCAAATCGTGCCAACTTCAAAGTAGTCCCTGCACTACTTTGGTCCGACTTTGATCCTACTTCAGCCCATTGAATATCACTGAAGTCGGATCAAAGTCAGATCGTTGTCTTAATTGATCCGACTTTGGCATGCGACTTGTGCTCTGATGATCTTGAAGGGGAACTTCACGCTAAATAAAATAAAAAAAAAACAGCATTGGTTCCCCCTCCAAGAGCATACCAGGCCCTTCAGTCTGGTATGGATTTTAAGGTGAACCCCCATGCCGATAAAACTGCGTGGGGGTCCCCCCCAAAATCCGTACCAGCTTATAGGAATCTGGAAGCCCCTTATGACGTCACTGCCCATCATGCCCCGGGCGGTGAAGTCATAAGGGGCGGGCCTCCGAATGATGTCACCCGGTGACCCTGCCCCATGCCAATATAAGTAGTGGCACACCACGCACCCAGCATTAGAAAGCGTTGAGTCATCATTTGAAGAAGAACAGAGGGAGAAGACAGAGGAGAAGACCCTGTAAAAGAGCGAGAAGACATTGGAGAAGACCCGGCAGAGGCAGAAGACAGCGGACAGAGGGAGAAGAACCGGAGAGGGCTAGATAACCTCAGCAGAGAGCGGAGAAGAGCTGGAGAGGGGAGAAGAACCAGCAGAGGCAAAAGACATCAGCGGAGGAGGCACTGGAGCTGCCTTAATAAATTACTTTAAAAACCTGTGTACTGTGTTTTATTTTTGACACTTTTTTTTAGGTGAATGGGTAGGGGTACAATGTACCCGATACTCATTCACATAGGGTGAGGGGCTGGGATCTGGGGGTCCCCTTGTTAAAGGAGGCTTCCAGATTCCGATAAGCTCCCCACCCGCAGACCCCGACAACCAACGGCCAGGGTTGTCGGGAAAAGACCCTTGTCCTCATCAACATGGGGACAAGATGCTTTGGGTTGGGGGGGCGCAGGGCCCCCCTGCCCCAAAGCACCCACCCCCCCATGTTGAGGGCATGCGGCCTGGTACAGTTCAGGAGGGGGGGCACGCACTCGTCCCCACCCCCTTTCCTGACCTACCAGGCTGTGTGCTCGGATAAGGGTCTGGTATGGATTTTGAGGGGGCCCCCATGCCATTTTTTCGGCGTGTGGGTTCCCCTTTAAATCCATACTAGACCGAAGGGTCTGGTATGCTCTTGGAGGGGGAACCCATGCCATTTTTTTTTTGTACATTGTGCATGGAGTTCCCCCTAAAGATTTATACCAGTGCCTTTTATTATAAAGAAATTGGGAGCCTGGTCACCCATCAGGCCACCAAAATAACATGAGGGCATTTGGACTATTGCGGGACAATAAAAAATTAGTACAAAAAATAGATAATCAGCAATGATATAAAATTTGTACAGTTGATTTTATTGATGCAGAAAATAATCAACAGTTGCACGATAAAACATTATAACAATACAGATATCTAACCAACGAAATCATTTAGCCCCGAGGGGGAATTATACAGTGGAACGATTGATCACAGAATTAATAATCCTCGACTAGTTTCGCGAACCATAGCCGCTTCATCAGGAGGGATTCTGTAAATAGGTTTCAACTGTTTAATCAAAAAGAAAAACAAAACATGAGCAGTAGAACCTTGTAATAAAGCATCAATTTTAAGCTAGGTATTGGTAAGGAATTATTAAAGGGGAAGGGAGCAATTCTGCTTACCCATGTCCCCGCAGACATCAGGTGCAGGACCATGCCACCGAAATTTGATCTCCCGCAGCGACCCAGGGGAGCTATAAACATGACGGATGAGGATCTGGATAATTAAAGTAAAAAATTGGGTGTACTGGAATTGCCAGACTAGAAACAAGATGGTATGTGGGATGTGAATGGTGAAGGAAACGATTGTTGGGAAGGTGTGAGGTAATGAGATGAACATATTACACATAGGAAAAGAAGAGAAGAAGGGAGAAGAAAAGTTGGTGAAAGTGCATGAACAACGCTGAAAGCAATAAACATATAGAGTAGGTGTAGATTGTGAAAATAATCTAATAAGGTGTGTGAACAATGAAAGTGCAGGAAAACATGGAGGGAGTTAGAAAGGGGGGGGGGGGGGAGAGAGGAGGGGAAGGAAAAAGGGAAAGAAGGAAAGGCAAGGGAGCAAGGAAGGGGGGGGGGGGGGGGGGAAGGGGAGGAAAAAGGGGAAAAGGAATGGGCTACAGACAGGGGAAGGAAAAGGGGGGGGGGGGGGAGGGGAGGAAAGGGAAGGGAAGAGAAGAAAAGGTTGTGAATAAAAGTGGGGTGAGTAGGAGGCAAGAAGAATTTCTTTATATTATAGATTCCTGGATGATGGTACTAGCTTTCAATATGTTTATCCTTTACCTACCATAGAGGCCATTCATTTCCAGTGCCTGGTATGGTCGGGGATCAAAGTCGGATCCCTGTTTATTGAAGTGATGTGAACTGATCCACAGTCGTACGACTGTCGTGTCGTACCAGTGTGAAAGGGGCCTAAGGCTGGGTTCACACCATCCCCGCATCCGGCTCACAGCAGGGGTCTGGTGAATCCTCCTGGTTCACCGTTTCATGTCCGATTTCAGCCTGAATTTAGGGCTGAATTCGGACTTGAAACGGACCAAAAGACGCACAGCGTTTTTGTGTAAAACGCACCAGACCCGCTGCGGAGATATGTGAACTGGCTCCATAGAGAGCTGGTCAAAATCTGTGAACCCATACTGAGGTGGGGTTCACACCTAATACCGATGCGGCTCCCATCAGGGGCCCTGTGAGTCCTGGTTCACCGTTTCAGGTCTGATTTCAGCCTGAATTTTTGGCTGAATTTGGACCTGAAACAGACCAAAAGACACACAGGGCGTCTCCATAGGGAGCCTGTCAAAATCACCTGCTATTGCTGGGTTCACGCCTATGCGAATTGGATGCAGGTATATCTGCATCCAATTCGCATGACAGAAGATTGTGACCGGCTCTCTATGGAGCCAGTTCACATATCTCCGTTGCGGCTGCGGAGCAGCTTGCACAGGAACGCTGTGCGTCTTTGGCACCATTTCAGGGCCAAATTCAGGCAAAAATTCGACCCTGATTTGTTGTCATGTGAATTGGATGCGGTTCAAAACGCATCAAATTCCAATATGTGTAAGCCTTAGCTATTTATCTTTTCTATTTTTTTCAAACTACTGTGGTAAAAGTATTCACTGAGGTGTGATATTTGACTCAGCCTTAGTGACACTAATTCTCCAAAAAATAATTCATATACATCCACTACTTAAATTGGTTGTAAAGGTTCAAGGTTTTTTACCTTCATGCATTCTATGCATTCTATATCCTCCTCTTTGTAACCCCCCCCCCCCCAATACCCACCTGAGCCCCATCTCGATCAAGTGATGTGAACTCTCCCTCCTCATTGGCTGAGACAGCAGCGGGAGCCAATGGCTGTCATTCACAGCCAGTGAGCCGATGAGAAGAGAGAGGGAATGGGGCCGAGACGCAGCTCTGTGTGTAAATTTACATGCAGAGTCGTGGCTCTGGAATGCGCCTGCTTGGGTGTCCCCATTGTAAGCTGTTTGCTCTGGGGGCACTCGGCAGGAGGGAGGGGCCAAAGAAGAGGAGGATCGGGCTGCTCTGTGCAAAGCCACTGCACATAGCAGGTGAGTATAACATGTTTGTTATTTAAAAAAAAAAAAAAAAGCCTTTAGAATCACTTTGATGGCCCTGTAATCTATTTTTCATTACATCGTTTCTTACTGTGTTTTCTGCCTCCTTGTAACATCTTCTGTGAGCTCTCAAAGCTCCCCTTTTCCCCCCTCACTTTTGTTTGTTTGGAATGAGCAGTCTGCATTAGTTGCGGCCGTTTGCACTGTTCTATGTACATGACAAATCCCATAGCCCATAGTCCATAATCCATCCCGGGAGCAACCAGGAGAGGGTGGTTACGTTCCTATGTGTAAAATGAACGTAGCCACTCTCTAACAGGAAGTCAGATCACAGCAGCAAAGATTTTTTTAAAAATGGCAATTTGGAGGAGACTGAGAGCAATAGAAGCTATTTTTCTGATGTAAGAATACATACTTGAATAGATTTTTATTTTACACCTTCCCGCCCGGACTAAAGCAGATTGTAGCAGATTGGAAAAGCAACAGCAATATGCTTACATGCTTTGACTGTATATATGCATTATACCTATCTATGCAGCAGGTGGAGCTGTAGTATTATAGAGTATAGTTCATGCATTCTATGATATAACAGGATGTACCTTCTGTATCTAAGTACTTGTTTGTTGTTCAGTTCCTGTTCATGTTTCTCATGCTGTAAAGACATGCTTTTCAATCCTCCATAAAAGTAAAGTATTCTCTGCATTCAAGAAGCTTCAAGTGCATGATTCAATACCCTTCTAATAGATTGAAGGCCGGGTGGGCCTTTCGCCCATCTGAGTGGAGTGCCACGCAGCAGCACGATCTGTAACCGGCTGTGTCCAACAGACACAGCTGATGACTGATCGCTGTACTGGCCCAGTATCTGTATCATGTGATCACTATGACGAATCACAGCAGATTACATGAGAATTGTAAACAATGTATGGCTTCCTTTCATGCCATCCATTGTATACAATTGTGTTGCTAGCTGTGATTGGTCACAGTGATTACATGGTACAGACAGGACCAATCACAGCCCATTTGTACCATGTGATTAGATTTGGCCAATCACAGCTAGTCACAACAAAAGACACTGAATAAATCAGTTTCATTCAGTAAAAAAATGGTTGCTAATACCAAAGAAATTCATGTGTTGCATGACCGCGCAATTGTCCTTCAAAGTGTGACAGTGCTGAAAGCTGAAAATTGGCTTGGGCAGGAAGAGGGTGAATGTGCCCGGTATTGAAGTGGTGTAACCAGAGTGTCATTTGACAGTATAACTGAAGGCAAATCTTTTTGGATAGTGGAGAAAGAATTGAACACCTGACTGGTTTATATTTCTGTCTGTGCTGCCCCCCCCCTCATTAGGGACATTAAGCATCTCTGTTCCTCTGCTTGTCCTGTTTACCATTATCATGCAATGAAAGTGAAAGATAATCCCAAATTTTGGGTTGTCATCAGAACATGAATTAGAGGGGAAATCTTCCAATAACACTAATATTAGTGACGCTGGTGCACACCTCCCAACCTTTTTGAGAAAGGAAAAAGGGACACCTTTTAGCAAAAGTATGTAGGCATCATTACACCAGCCACCAGCCACCTGCTGCCATGCCCCCTTAAAGGAGAATTATACAAAAAATTATTAGTTAAACCCACAAGTGCTTTTTTTTACCATTACTTTTCCTTTTTATTGGCTTTTGAAAAATTTAGCAGCAATTTAGAAATTGGATGAAAGGTTTAGCACTGGGAAACATTTTTTTGAAAGATAAAAAGCGCATTTTATATACAGTATCTCACAAAAGTGAGTACACCCCTCACATTTTTGTAAATATTTTATAATATCTTTTCATGTGACAACACTGAAGAAATTACACTTTGCTACAATGTAATGTAATGAGTGTACAGCTTGTATAACAGTGTAAATTTGCTGTCCCCTCAAAATTGCTCAACACACAGCCATTAATGCCTAAACTGCTGGCAACAAAAGTGAGTACACCCCTAAGTGAAAATGTCCAAATTGGGCCCAATTAGCCATTTTCCACCCCAGGTTTCATGTGACTCGTTAGTGTTACAAGGTCTCAGGTGTGAATGGGGAACAGGTGTGTTAAATTTGGTTTTATCGCTCTCACTCCCTCATACTGGTCACTGGAAGTTGAACATGGAACCTCATGGCAAAGAACTCTGGGGCTCTGAAAAAAAGAATTGTTGCTCTACATAAAGATGGCCTAGGCTATAAGAAGATTGTGAAGACCCTCAAACTGAGCTGCGGCACGGTGGCCAAGACCATACAGAGGTTTAACAGGACAGGTTTCACTCAGAACAGGCCTCGCCATGGTCGACCAAAGAAATTGAGTGCACGTGCTCAGTGTCATATGCAGAGGTTGTCTTTGGGAAATAGACGTATGAGATTTGCCAGCATTGCTACAGAGGATGAAGGTGTGGGGGGTCAGCCTGGTAGTGCTCAGACCATACGCCGCACACTGCATCAAATTAGACTGCATGGCTGTCGTCCAAGAAGGAAACCTCTTCTAAAGATGATGCACAAGAAAGCCCGCAGTTGGCTGAAGACATGCAGACTAAGGACATGGATTACTGGAATGATGGCCTGTGGTCGGATGAGACCAAGATAAATTTATTTGGTTCAGATCTTGTCAAGCGTGTGTGGCGGCAAGCAGGTGAGGAGTACAAAGACAAGTGTGTCTTGCCTACAGTCAAGCATGGTGGTGGGAGTGTCATGGTCTGGGGCTGCATGAGTGCTGCCAGCACTGGGGAGCTACAGTTCATTGGGGGAACCATGAATGCCAACATGTACTGTGACATACTGAAGCAGAGCATTAACCCCTCTCTTCAGAGACTGGGCCAAAGGGCAGTATTTTAACATAACCACCCCAAACACACCTCTAAGATGACCATTGCCTTGCTAAAGAAGCTGAGGGTAAAGGTAACTGGCCAAGCATGTCTCCAAACCTAAACCCTATTGAGAATTTGTGGGGCATCCTCAAAAGGAAGGTGGAGGAGCGCAAGGTCTCTAACATCCACCAGCTCCGTGATGTCTTCATGGAGGAGTGGAAGAGGACTCCAGTGGCAACCTGTGAATCTCTGGTGAACTCCATGCCCAAGAGTGTTAAGGCAGTGCTGGAAAATAATGGTGGCCACACAAAATATTGACACTTTGGGCCCAATTTGGACATTTTCACTTAGGGGTGTACTCACTTTTGCTGCCAGCGGTTTAGACATTAATGGTTGTGCGTTGAGTTATTTTGAGGGGACAGCACATTTACACTGTTATACAAGCTGTACACCCACTACTTTACATTGTAGCAAAGTGTAATTTCTTCAGTGTTGTCACATGAAAAGATATAATAAAATATTTACAAAAATGTGAGGGGTGTACTCACTTTTGTGAGATACTGTACAACTATATAGATCAGACCAAAATGAGGGACAAATAAGGAGGAAAGAGAGAGAGAGGGACTTTTTTCCAAATCAGAGACAGTCCCTCGATATCAGGAACTGTTGGTGGCAAACAGGGATTCCTTTACTTTGGGGGATTTCCTCTCACTTCCTGATGTGGCTATGGAACAGGAAGTGAAGGAAAATCTTCCCAGTGGGACACTAAACCTGTACAGTTTAGGAGATATTCACCTTGAATGCAGCCGCTGATGTCAGCGGCGCATGCGTTCTGAAGGTTCGGTGGATGCTGCTGGACCTTGCTGGAACGGAGGACTCTCATGCGCATGTGCGGGAGTGACCTCATCGTGGCTCCAGCCCCCCTAACAGCGCCGGAGCCGCGAACTCTGAAGAAACACAAAGCTAACATGTCAGCTCCCTCAGCGGTGACCGGGAGGCAGGGCGGGCACTTCGTTCTAAGGTAAGTATTTCATAATGAGATAGTATGCAATGCATATTAGCTCATTATGTCTTTGTCTTACAGGTTTTTTTTTGCCAGGGCATACAACCGCTTTAAGTTTGCACACTTCTTCCTTTAAAACCACACCAGGCCACATGCCTTCAGCATGGGAAGCATACCTTGCCAGGGGGGATCCCTCTAACAAGGCACGTTGTCCCTATGCTGATGAGGACAAGGGCCTGGCTTGGTGGTTGTGGGTTCTGCAGGTGGCAGGCTTATTGACTTTCCTTTCAGGAGGTCAGCAAGTGTTGTTCATCATGACTGACATGGATCTACATCACCAGACGATGTGATTGGCAATGGCTTTACATCTTGGGATGTTTTTTGTCCTGTCAGACTTATCAAAAAGTGTTGGTGTGTTTATTAAAGAGGAACTGCAGTCTGCTCACATAATTTGTAATAAAAACATCTTTGCCATTCTGAAGCTTCCCTCCAACCACTTTGCATATTTTTTTATATATACTGTAATTCTGTACTTGCCAAATATGCTGCAGAAATCTCCCTCCACTGAGTCTGGCTGCAATCATTTTAACTGTGGGCAGCTAAAGCTGCTGCCTGTTCACTTCCTGGATTTACACAGACACACAGAGGCACACCTCTAGCTCTGCATCTCTCATTGGCCCTATTATGACTCACCCCCCCTCCCTTCCTGGCAAACTCTCAGGAGCGTGAGAGAGAGAGCTGTGCATGTCATACGCCTAGGCATTTTACCAGACAAGAAACAGGAAGTAGGCTGTATAAGGTATTTACTGGCAGAAAAAAAAAAATGTTTTACTATCCAAAGTTAAAATAACAAGGGCAGAAGGTTTAATAGATGGAAAGATGCAAAAATTACTGAAGTTCCGCTTTAACTTTACATTTTTTTGTGAATGACTAAGGATACTATGTAATCTTTATCATTCACATAGGAATCCTTCCAGATGCTGATAATTCCGCCACCCATAGACTCCCACAACCACCAGGATTGTGGGAAAACACCCCATTGTTCTCCTCAACAGGTTCCCTCCCCATGTTGAGGGCATGTGGCTTGGCATAGTTCGGTAAGTGGGGTGCGCATGCTTCCCCCCCGCCCCTTACTGGTAAGCTTCATGTTTCATGCTCAGATCCATGGATTTTTGAGGGGAGCTCAAGCTTTTTTTTTCTTGTTTTTTGGGTGGGGTTCCACCGTCAAATCCATACCAGAGCCTCATCAAGGATAATGACCAGGTACGTATTTTTTGGGGGAAACCCTCCTTTTTTGTGTGTGTTTGTGGCCTCCAGGTAAGTTAACATATATAGCAGACCCTCCTCTAGGATAAAGATCTAGTAAATATGAAGGGAGTACCTAGCCGCCTTGTTTAAAAACAGAACGAAGCAGCCGGGAACTATAATTTATCAGATTTTTTTTTTTAAATGTCAGCTTTGCTGTAGTAGGTTGTAGGTTGAATACATTGAACAGATGTTCCATTTCACAGGCAGGTTCTGGGCATCCCCCAAGTGTAAAGGAACTTAACATTTTCTCATTTCTAAGATTTGGCTCTCAGTGATTTTAATGGAGTTGGGATTCAGCATCCGAACTTAGCTAATGTTCCTCGAACACTCAGAACAGAACTCAGGTACATTGAGATCAAAGTTAGGCCTCGACTGCTTGGCTGACAAACATTTGGACACTGGAGCATACAAGTCTTCACAAACTGCATTTGTTAGTGAATTTGTAGTATGTACACTGTAATTCATCATCATGTATTTAGTACATACAGTAAGAATACAATTGGTTTGGCAACATACATGAAACTCTTTATTAAATCGGACTCAGGGTTGATTTACAAAAGGCAAATAGAGTTGCAGTTGCTCCAGAACCTAGTAAATGAGCAGAAGCTCTGCTGACTTCCATCATCCAATTATGTGGAAGTAAAAATGCATTTTTTTTTAATTTTCTTTGCATGTGATTGGGTAGTCTTTGCAAAGTGAAGCTTTACCTCATTTACTAAGCTCCGGAGCAACTGCGCTTTGCAAAAAAGCACATTCTATTTGCCTTTAGTAAATTAACCCCATAGTGTTGAACTGCAAGCAATGGGGGGAAAAGAGAACTTAGGACTTTAATTGGGACGCAAGGGAAAGTTTGCGCCCCCATCCTTAATATCATGAAAAAGAGGGGGGGGGGGTTGGGACTTTAAATGAGGTGCGCATGATGCAGCCCAATCACACTCACAGAGGTGCAAACATATGTATGTTTATTAAGGACCAATGATCAACATGGCATAAAAACGCATTGCAAACATTAGACATAAAATAATCGCATATAGACAATAACTCTATGTATATACAACCATAGGACATGGGTAGGTACAATTATGCATCTTAATCCCCCAAGCAAGATAAAAGTCATGTGAAGTAAACAACATCTGAAAATTGGTCAATGTGTGTTTGATGCATCAAAGGTAGGCCCGACGCTGCGTTTCATGGACTTCAATCCACTCTTCAGGAGCCGGATGCATCTAAATTCTATAAAAAATGTATCAACAGCATGCACCAATTTTCAGATGTTGTTTACTTCACATGACCTTTATCTTGCTTGGGGGATTAAGATGCATAATTGTACCTACCCATGTCCTATGGTTGTATATACATAGATTTATTGTCTATATGCGATTGTTTTATGTCTAATGTTTGCAATGCGTTTTTTTGCCATGTTGATCATTGGTCCTTAATAAACATACATATGTTTGCACCTCTGTGAGTGTGATTGGGCTGCATCATGCGCACCTCATTTAAAGTCCCAACCTCCCCCCCTCTTTTTCATGATATTAAGGATGGGGGCGCAAACTTTCCCTTGCGTCCCAATTAAAGTCCTAAGTTTGCTTTTCCCCCCATTGCTTGCATTGATTAGGGATGGAGGTGCTCATGATTGTAGCCCATCGCTCTCTTATGGCGGATTCCTACCGGGTCCGGACCGTAATTCAGCATGCTTTATATGGAACGTTCACTGCACTGACAGTTCACATACTTTGATCTTTCACAACTTTATATATATTTTTTTACTCTCTGTGGCCAGACTGGGTCTGTGTGACTCATTGTCGGTGGGTGGGCAGATGTCCTGTTTCCCGGGAGTTGCGATGCATGCTGGTGTCCGCCCTCCTACCTCCCCTCCACAGGGTTGGGGGTGGGTGGCTGGGCGGATCTTTCCACCGTGCATCGGCGCCATGCCCCCGGCACTGTGCATGTGACCTCCTTGGTTGGGCGTCGCACACACAGATGTGCGGTATATCAGCTGGGCTGACATGTGGTGAGCTTCTCTGGCGTTTGCCGAGGTTTTGCTCCGCTAGTGTCGTGCCTGCGTGACACTGAGGGGGAGCTGGCATTCCATACTGGGGATGCATCTCACTCCCTGCTTCATGGTATTCAGAGATGGTGCTGATACAACCTATGCACACCCTGATCTTCTCCTATCTATGTGGCTTCAAACATCACATGCATTTTTCAAGGTAATCTTCCGGGTGCTTTTTTCAATCACCTTGGTGATATCTGCAGCTTATACCATCTCGTTTTTTGTTACTTGTATCATCATAGATACATCTTATATATTTCCTACATTATAGAAGTCCCCTCCACTGCGGGGTGTTGGTGTGTGCGGTCCGGTGTTCCTCGTTGAGGTCCCCCTCTCAGCTCCCGGGCCAGGCTCCATGGCTCACCCCTGGCTTTGTTTTGTCGCACGGTCTCAGTTTTTTCTATCATGTGAGTAACTTTTTTGGCATGGCCCATTATGCCCAATTTCCCCCTTTTCTGCTGATTTTGTTAGACCCATGAAACTATATTGCTTTTCATACATTTTTTATAGAATTTAGATGCATCCGGCTCCTGAAGAGTGGATTGAAGTCCATGAAACGCAGCGTCGGGCCTACCTTTGATGCATCAATCACACATTGACCAATTTTTAGATGTTTTTTACTTCACATGACTTTTATCTTGCTTGGGGGATTAAGATGCATAATTGTACCTACCCATGTCCTATGGTTGTATATATATAGATTTATTGTCTATATGCGATTATTTTATGTCTAATGCATGCATGCGTTTTTATGCCATGTTGATCATTGGTTCTTAATAAACATACATATGTTTGCACCTCTGTGAGTGTGATTGGGCTGCATCATGCGCACCTCATTTAAAATCCCAACCTCCCCCCCTCTTTTTCATAGTGTTGAACTGTTGCAGAAGGAATAATTGATTTTCATGCGATACATAGAATTCTGATTTTGTACTGCTACCCAAGTTCTATCATATTGGCTAAAAGCCTTTTGAGCCTTGCTTTGCTTTTCTTTATTCTATTTGAAAACAAATGCCTTCAGTTGGCTATTGCTATATCAATGAGATCTGTCCAGTTTATCAAGAACGAATTTAAAATAAAAAACTAAGAATTAACAATGTGGGTGACTGCCTTTAAAAGGCACGACTATATCAACTTTCCCATGAGAATCCTACTACAAAACATTGCTGTATCCCCGAGAAAACATCCGCATTAAGACACAGCCTAACAAGTGCCCTGTGCAGCGTGGGAACCGCATATCGGCCTTCCTGAGAGATATAAATAGAACATCAGGATGCTGAACACAGCAGGATTTTTACTATGGGCATTACTAAAGGGAAAATACACCCTACATGGAAAGAATCATAGAAAACAAAAGACCTTTGTGACTTTATATTTAGAATTCTATTTGATTCAAGGACAGGTGTTCTCAGCACATGAGCCAAGTTTCTTTCATTAACATTTTTACAAGGCTGTGTCATTTATAAAGAAATGTAAATAAGCGTACTGCTTTAGGGTCTAGAAAAGAGGCAAAATATTGTAACTCTGCTCATACGTTACCTAGTTTGTTCTAGACAGGAGACTAGTCTCAGTGTTGCTAGCAATAACAGTGTACTGCAGTGTTTCTCAACCTTTTTTTCCGTCGAGTCACCCTTAAAAATTCCGCACAATCCCACGGCACCCCATTCTAAAATGTAAAAAACTAAATTAATCATTTTACATAATGCAGCAACATCTACGTGCATAGGACACCCAACATTAGAGGTGATTTATTCTTCCAAAGCAAATACACCTATGCACACTGGCACTGATTAGTATTCCAGTGTTTCTCAGCTAATTTGACTCCAGTGTTGAAGGAGAGGGGAAGAGAAGGGACAAACAAGGATTCTGTGCAGGTGCCCAATGTCCTCCTTATCAACTGATGATGTCATTGGTTGATATACAGTACTAGTATGCTGAACAGAAAAAATCCGTAAAAAATGTATGTCTTCTAATCACTTACAATCAAAATATAGGACAATTTTGTTTTTATTAAAGTTGAACTCCAAGTATTCTCTGTATTGCATACTTAGATCAGCTTAGATCAATGTAAGTATACATATCTCATACCTAATGGGCAGCTGGAGAAGCTGACAATCAGTTTAGTAGTCGGTGACAATTGTAATCACCCAGATCCTATGCTAAGTGGCTTCCCCTCTGCATACTGACCACCACTGGGCACCGGGCGCTGCGCTACCACCTTTCACAAAATGACTTGATTTTTTTTTGTAATAAATACAAGGCATTCTCTGATTGGATCAGGAAAGGAGGGGTGGTGATGCCACTTTCTCCACCTTGTCAGATCAGAGAATAACTTGTATTGATTGAAAAATATTCATGATGCTTTGTGAATGGCAGCAGTGCTGAGCAAGCAACCTTCTGTGGTCAATGTGCAGATGGGAAGCTGTTCGCACAGGACCCTATAGATTGCAGCTATAACTGTAGCACTGACTACTACAGTGATTTTCAGCTTCCCCAGCAACCTTCTGGATCTCAGATATGGATACTTACATGGACTAATGCAAAGTTGCAAAAAAGAGAATTCCGGGAGTTCTGCCCGAACTGCATAACTGCTGGTTCACACAGGGGCAACACGACTTGCAGGCAGACTCACAGAGGCGACCTGCACACGACTTCAGCAGCGACTTGCAAAACGACTTCTGTATAGAAATCAATGCAAGTCGCCTGAAGTCGCCCCAAAAATAGTACAGGAACCTTTTTCTAAGTCGGAGCAACTTGCGTCACTCCTATTAGAACGGTTCCGTAGTACAGAACGGGACGCGACTTGTCAGGCAGCTAAGTCGCCTGACAAGTCGCCCCTGTGTGAACCGGGGCTTAGAGAAAGGGGAGGTCGTTGACCTGCTGTGTAATCCAGCATGGCTAATTAGAATTACAATTGTTTGACGTGTATGACAATTCCCATATATGTATCTCAGCTGTACACATTTTCTAGAGTTTAATTGTAATGATCTTTTTCCATAATTTCTTTCGGGGATCATATATATTGCATGCTGCCTTGGAGATGCCAATAATGTAAGTATATTTTACTTACTCATCTTCCACAAAAATGAAACTGTCAATTTTATCTCTGTATTGAGATATTACATAAACCCCTTCCACTGGCTAATTCCTTTTTATGGAGCTGCTGATGGATTTGTAAGGGAGCATTGTCCAGGACAGAGCTAATGTTTACATTGGATGACTGACAGATTAATACTGAGCTGTACATTTGTTATGACAGCAAAATTGTTTTCTATTACAAATCAGCCCAAGCATTTCAGTCTTGTTCTGAGTACCGATGTTATTGAAACTAACTTTTTATTAATTGAAAACTCTAAAATGAAAACACTTTGTTTAAAACTAATAAAGCTAATAAAATGGTCTTTCAATGTTGGTCTGTAGCCAGCTATGATTTTATAAAAATGGTAAAAAAACATATATATATATATATATATATATATATATATATATATATATATATATATATTGGCAACCATGTCAACAGCGTTCTGCAACAAGACTTTAATTTTTGTGAGATACTCCCAACCAATCCTGTATGCTGCAACTTTTTTTTTTTTTTTTATTAAAATACTGTGACTGATCATATGATTATAGTAAAAGACCCCCCCACCCCTTTCAGCATAATAACAACAACAAAAATATCTACAGAACAGTATCGGGTAAGGATCAGTTTTCTAGATATGTATGTAGCTTATTTTTTTTTTTATCAGTAAAACTGGAATTGTGTTTTTCAATCTGAACTCCAGGCAGAAAAACATTCATTGAAATATATTGCTCAATAGCCACAAAGAATATATATCTACTTTGTGTGCACCAAATGGCTTTGCAAACTTCTGCAGATTTTGGGGGAGATTTACTAAAACTGGAGAATCTAGTGCAGCTGTGCATGGTAGCAAATCACTTCTAAATTCAGCTTGTTCAATTAAGCTTTAGCAATAACACCTGGAATCTGATTGGTTTCTTTGCAGAGCTGTACCAGATTGTGCAGTTTTAGTAAATAACCCCCTTGTAAAAGTAGCAGTGATATCATCAGGGGCGCTGATAGAAGTCATGGGGCCCTGTACAGCCTACCTGACGGGGCCCCCTTCAGCCCCATCCCCGGTCCCGCCCCTGGTCCCTCCTTCAGCCCCACCCCTGGCCCCTCCCTAGACCCTGCCTTGAAACAAAGTGCAGGTTTGTCTTCAAGTGATATTTATCACTGCAGACAGTGCCACCCACGCCAATGCCATAATGTACTGCAGAAAGGGCCGTCCATACTGCCAATGCCATAATGTACTACAGACAGTGCTACAATGCCATTGGCAGCATGGGTGGCACTGTCTCTGCAGACGGCACATGCGTTATGGCATTGGCAACATGGGTGGCACTGTCTGCAGCACATTATGTCATTGGCGGCATGGGTGGCACTGTCTGCAGCACATTATGTCATTGGCGGCATGGGTGGCACTGTCTGCAGCACATTATGGCATTGGCTGCATGGGTGGGACTGGCTGCAGGCAGCACATGCGTTATGGGCCATAACGCATGTGCTGCCTGCAGAGACAGTGCCACCCATGCCGACAATGCCATAATGTATAGATGCTACTGCAGACAGATACAGTCCCCCCAAGCAAGCACACACCTGTGTTAGTTGGGTCCCACGAGCCACTTCCTCTTTGATCCTGCTGCTGCTACCTGAAGTGTCAGTCACAATTTCAGATGTCAGCTGCTTCCTTCTTCTGCCACCGCCACCATTCCCCTTACCGCTTCTTCTCTAGTCTCACTGTATCTGGCTGAGTGGAGAACAGAGCAGAGCGCCGTGAGCGGAGGGAGAGGAATCACTCTGCCAGGGAAGGAAAATTATGCAGGCTGGGACTTGAGCCAGCATGAGGAGCGGGCACGGAAGAGACATGAGCCAGAAATAGAAGAAATAGTCCCTCCCTCCCACCCACAAGAACATCAGTACGAAGGTGGCAAAAAATATTAAAAAAACCTGAAAAGTGAGGGGGGGGGGGACGTGGGGTCGGTTTATGATGGGTCATGGGGTGCTGGCCTATCAGTGGCCCTGGATATCATTGCTGTGCTGTACATAACCTGTGCAGAAAGCAGAGCCATGAGAGGGACCCAGCAGCTCCACCCACTACAGGCTTCCTGCAGAAAACTACAGGAGGGGCGGAGACAAGACCAGCCAGCCTATACAAGGAGAGATAACAGCAGTGACTGGTCTTTATTACAAGAGGCTCCTGCATAGAGACAAAGTTTCATGCTACATTACTGCACAGATCTGGACACCAAGCCTCACAAGATTAAATTAAGAGATTCCTGGAGTTCAGCTAAATGATTAAAGCTTTTAATATTACAAAGATTGCTGTTATTCAGAACTTTTAGAGTTGTACAGGTTTTCTAAACCGCGTCATTTGTGACAGGACACGTGAATGAATCTGTTGAAAGTTCTGCCATTTGTCACACTACTGTAATGCCCCGTACACACGGTCGGATTTTCCGATGGACATTGTCCGATCGGAGCGTGTTGTCGGGAATTCCGACCGTGTGTAGGCGCCATCGGACATTTTCCATCGGATTTTCCGACACACAAAGTTGGACAGCAGGAGATAAAATTTTCCGACAACAAAATCCGATCGCGTCAATTCCGACCGTGTGTGGCCTGTTCCGACGCACAAAGTGCCACGCATGCTCAGAAGAAATTCCGACACGGGACAGCTCGTTCTGGTAAACTTAGCGTTCGCAATGGATACAGCACTTTCGTCACGCTGCAATGTAAAAAATGGTTTAATACAGCGCACTCTCTTCTTCTTTATAATGTGACAAGAATTAAGTCGTTTTGCTGCTCATATTCACACACACTTCTCACAAAGTTTTATTTGTGTTTTTTTAGTGGGATTCCCTCAATATATTGTTATTAGTTGTCACATCTGACAGTTTTATATTTTTTATGTTTTTTTTATTTTGGATTTTAAGCCTTTTTTTTTCTTTAATGTTTGGATTTTTTCCAAGGCTGATCTTTGTTCAATGTTATTTTTATTTTTACTCCAGAATATTTTTGTGTGTGTTTTGTGTGGCAAGTTACCCCAACACCATTGATATCTTTTATTATTTAATCTCCATGAGATTTTGTTGTTGTTGGTGTCCCTTGTTCATTTCACATTGTATATTAGAAATGTACCTGAATCCTCACAAACAAACCATCATTTTTGAAGTAAAACACATAGGAGAGTATAATTCAAAACAAAAATCCTTTATTAAGGGCTCAGAACCAAACAAAGAGGAAGGCAACACTGGATCAACAGGAGAAATTAGTGAAGCCTGGGACCCCCACGGCAGACATCAATTCTTAAACCTCAAAATTGGTGGCCTGAGGAGTCCATATGTAAGGGAGGGCAGTCTGGTCCGGGATTCACAGAGATCCGGATAGCAGCAGATGACATCAGTGTCCCCAGGCTGTGGTACCACAAGAGGCTGCATCTTTTGGCCAACCAGACTGGATCCAGGGTCCTCACTGTCTGGTCTTCCTTTCACACTTCCTTCCGGGCTGTGGCTGTGCAGTTGGAGATGTGGCAGGAGGAGGAGTAGGACCTGGAGGAGGAGTAGGACCTGCAGGAGGAGGAGGAGGACCATCGCGAAGGTGTGTTTGAGGTGTAATTTGGCCCCTCATACCTTTCGCCAGAGCCTCTGATATGAGGGCCTCACACATGGCTTTTTGGCCCTCCTCCATCCTCTGCATTTTATATGCTATGAATGCAGCAAAGTTCTCCTGCCTGGTGTGTGGTGCTCCCAGGACCTCTGTAGGAAAGGGCGGATCCAGGCACGTCCCGATCCAGAAGGAGACGTTTTAAGGCCACAAATATGTCGTTTGGGGAGATGTTGGAGATGGTCGACATCATGAGGAAGTCCGACTATGATGGAAAATATGGGCCTTACCCCAACCCCAACATCCGAAAGGCCAAAATCATGGCGAAAGTGGTCAGGAGTCTAGAGCGGAATTTCGGGGTACGAAGGTCTAAAGATCAGCTCAGGAAGCGGTGGTCGGACCCGAAGTTGAGAGAGCCAGAGCAGTACCGAAAGATCCGGAGAGTGCTGCAAAAAAGTAAGTAGTTGTGCTGTGTTCCTATTCTTTCTGTCTTTATTACGTTCGTTCTGCTCCATATGCTTTGATTAGTTGTAACGTTTCCAAAGGTCAACTTTAATGTTCATGGGCACATTATTCGTTCGTATCAAACATTTTTCTTTCGGCCTCTAGAACACCATTGTTTAGGCCATATGCATTTTCACACATTTTTGGGGGCCTACTTGGATGCCAAATATTTGTTTGTGTAGATGGGTTTGTTACTAGAATGAAATGCAAACTAGATTGTGTGTAAGGAGAGGACACTGAGCAGCTGTTTTCACATCTGGACACTGGAGCACTAGTGTGGGACACAAGAACACCATTTTTATTAGGGGGCCACACAGGTGCTCCAGTGTATACTATAGGGGGGTCTCCATCTGTGAAGCTTGTACCAAACAGGTAAAGTATTGCAGCTTGACAAAGGGCAATAAAAAATATACATCTTGGAACTCGGCTAAAATAGACAATTGTACCCCACTTCCAAGCAATGTTTCCTATTTCTATAGTTCTGCCATCAAATATCTGTGTGCTAAGTATACCATTTTTGTTTTACATAGGGGAGAAAAGACTCGGACACCCCTCATCCCAGGAGACCAGAGACCCCCCACCTCTGGAAGAAGGTGAAATACCAAACCAAGAAGAAGAGCAGGAGGAAGAAGAAGACGTGGTGGAGATTGGCACCACAACAGGTGAGTGTCTGCAACCACAGACTCAGGTAAAAGAGATGGATGTTGGCAGATTTTTGAGACCTGTTTTTTTTGTTCTTTATCTCTTTTTAGGTGATCGTGATGTGAGGGATCCAGAACGCTTTACATCTGAAAGTGCCCAGATACTGATCGGGGAGATCATGGGGTGTAATCTCCAATTGCAAAACATACATCAACAAATCAGTGATGTTATTAAAAAAAATAATAACATCATTGATGTTTTGGGGCGAATTTAAACCCCACAAAATCACCTGTTTTATCGTACCAAACTTTTTT
This sequence comes from Aquarana catesbeiana, assembly GCF_042186555.1. Lineage (NCBI taxonomy): Eukaryota > Metazoa > Chordata > Amphibia > Anura > Ranidae > Aquarana > Aquarana catesbeiana. The sequence goes on from NC_133326.1 coordinate 110,182,640, forward strand.
CAATGTTTAGAAAAGCCAAATTTGGAGGATGCACACAGTGTGCCAACATGTGCTATCTGCCATCACGGGAGATCAATGGACGCGTTTTGGGGGGGCAACCCCTTCCTCAATTATAAAGTAGCGTTGAGGAAGGGCTTGCTCCCCCCAAACACGTCCCTTGATCCCCCATGAGGGCAGATAGCACATGTGGACATTTGTAAATTGGTGTGCATCTTCCAAATTTGGCTTTTCCAGGGGTGATTTCCCCCCATCTGAACGCTATATCAAACCCAGTTCCTAAATACTGATGTCTGATATAGCCTTCAGGTTTTACCTAATGTGAACTTTGTAAGTTCAAGTTTTTTGGCTTTCTTGTTGGTTTTACACAGGCCTGTTTTATCTGAAATGGATATTTTGATTTTTCATAATGCTACTGCAAACATTGTTATACAACAAACATGTTGGTTTGTTTTAAAAACCTTTGGTAAATGCGCATGTGATTGTGCAGGTATAAAAAAGTGCCTTACTCAAGAATGTGTGGATTATTGTCTCAACACTACAACACTTTTGGGGTGATGTAATTGTTGTTTTATGCACAAATGGGGGTTATTTCCTAAGGGCAAATCCTCTTTGCACTACAAGTGCAGGTTCAGTGCAGTTGCAAGTGCACTTGTAGTGAAATGTGTTTTTGCATTTAGGAAGTACCAGCCAACACTGTTTTTTATAAGGTTACCCAATCACGACATTTTCTGCACTCAACACATTTCTGTCAGGGTCAGCTAAAACAAACACAAGCAGTAAATGGCCACCAAGAATTTCTTTTGGTTGTTTTTTATTTGAAAAAGGTGTCACATATTGTCTGGCATATTGATAGCCCCCCTACCCGCAAAGAACTCCAGGTATCGTAACCGGACATCACGGGCATTCAGGGAGGGCAAGCCAGGACGGCCGCTTTCAAGTGCCGTCATTGTTGATGTATTTGGGATTCCGGCCTCAGGCCCAACTGAGCCAGCATAGTTGGCTGAATGTTTTCGTAGAAAATTATGGAGAACACAGCAGGCAAGTATTATATGGTTCAGTTTATACTTCGCCATATGGATGGGTGTCATAAATAATCGGAACCGGCTGGCCAGGATTCCAAATGTGTTCTCCACCACTCTTCGGGCTCTGGCCAGCCGGTAATTAAAAACCCTCTGTTCCGGGGTGAGGGTCCTCATCGGGAATGGCCGCATCAGGTGGTCCCCCAGCGCAAATGCTTCATCAGCAACGAACACAAATGGGAGACCTTCAACATTGTCCTCTGGAGGTGGCAAGTCCAAGCTGCCATTCTGGAGACGCCTGTAGAACTCCATCTGGGCGATCACTCCACCATCGGACATCCGGCCATTCTTCCCCACGTCCACATACAAGAACTCGTAATTAGCCGACACCACCGCCAACATCACTATACTATTAAACCCCTTGTAATTATAATAGTACGACCCCGAGTTGGGTGGTGGGACGATGTGGACGTGTTTCCCATCAATTGCCCCTCCGCAGTTAGGAAAGTCCCACCGCTGGGCAAAGTGGGAGGCCACAGTCTGCCATTCCTGTGGCGTGGAAGGAAACTGTTGAGGAAAAAACAATAAACATTACTATTTTTTCACAGAAACCTGGCAAGCAGATTAGACACAAACATTATGGGTCAACCTCCAGATAGCATTTATTAAGGGGAATTTAACAACAACAAAGTATAAGGTACACCTATCATATCCCCCCCCCCCCCCCTCTCATGGGCCATTTCTAACATTATAGGGGGGGGGAACTCTTGGACAGGTAACCCTCTTCACTTCATTGAGAGATGAATGCCTAAATACAGGGTATTACTTGGAACAGCCCCTCCTTAGTTACACTATTGGCAGACCACTGGACAGGTAAGAAGTGTCATAATACAAAGATATAAATACACACTGTACACATTTGAGCACATTTGGACATTCTGCTATTACCTATCAAGATCATAATAGGATACAAGAACTTTAAACAGTACCATTGGAAAGTATACAGGCAGGCCCTTGCACTACATGCTTTGGGGAATTCATCCATAAATCTGAGCACTAAAGAGATGGGTATAGTGTGTATGGGTTTGGCAAAGTCAGCAGATAGATGATTGAGGATAGATAGAGAATTGGGATCAGCTGACTTAGCAGTTGGGGGAGGGAGGGTTACCAAAAATTTGGGGACACCACAAAAAAAGCCTCTGGCCCTCTGCCTGAATTTAAATCAAAAATAACATTTCCAAACATTTTAGGGGGTGTTTGGGGTAAAGCACTACTATGGAGCTGATAAAATACATTGTTAAGTGACTACATGAGGTGAATATAGGCCAGGAGACACCATGCTGGGGAGGTTATTGAAGGGCAAATATGTATGAAGGACCTAAAATAATAATTACATAAAAATCCAGCATGCATGAGGACAAAGGGGACATTCACAGCATAATACAATCATGGTAATTAGGGAATGAGGAAAGAAATACAATATATTATCAAACATTCAATACAATAAAATGTGATATAAAAGGATAAAAATCTTACCTTCATATACTCCTTCTGTAGGACCTGGATGATGGCAGAACAGGTCTCTGGGATAATGATACCCAGAGCCTGGGGGGAGATGCCTGTCGAGAACTTGAGGTCCTGCAGGCTTCTCCCTGTGGCCAAATACCGCAAGGTAGCGACCAACCTCTGCTCCGGAGTGATGGCTTGCCTCATGCAGGTATCCTGCCTGCTGATATAGGGGGTCAGCGAAGCCAACAAACGGTGAAATACGGGGTCCGTCATCCTGAGAAAGTTCCTGAAATCATCAGGATTATTCTCACGGATCTCACGGAGCAAAGGCATATGACAGAACTGGTCATGCTGAAGCAACCAATTCTTGGTCCATGAACTCCTCCGCACCCTGTTCATGGACTGGACTTGTGTCAAGGTCAGGACCCCAACACCAAGCCCCCGCACAGCACGAACTCTACGAGGAGTACACATATGCAACATGGCTAGAAAACGGTCGGCTGCTCAGAACGAAGTAACAGAACGCACTGAAGAACAGCAAGGCCTGTGAAGAGCGACCTGAAAAACAGCAACGAGCGGACAAGATCGCACAGAAAACTCCAATACGAACTGACTGCACGCACTGAAGAGCAGATACAAACCCACAAGCACAAACTGAACGGCAGAAAACGATCTGAAAGCCACGAGTCTGAAAAAGCGCGAATCGTCTCTCACCAAACTTTTACTAACACGAGATTAGCAAAAGGAGCCCAAAGGGTGCCGCGCTTGGTTCTGAACTGGCCTTTTCTAGTCTCGTCGTACGTGCTTGACGTCACCGCGTTCTTGGCGATCGGAAATTCCGACAACTTTGTGCGACCGTGTGTAAGGCAAAACAAGTTTGAGCCAACATCCGTTGGAAAAAATCCTAGGATTTTGTTGTCGGAATGTCCGAACAAAGTCCGACCGTGTGTACGGGGCATAAGACATATTAAGACACTCTTTATTAATTCTAGGGAATGTCTGCAGTTGGTGATCTCTTTATATTGGAAAGTGGGTAATGCTATCTGATGTCCAACAGACACTGCAGCATTTATACAGCACTGCATATTCTGCTCACAATTTATAAAATGCAGGAAAAGGAGGGGAGCATGTGGTATTCTTCAGAGTGCCCTCATCTCAGCAGTGTACTTTGATGGGTCAGATGGGTTCTCCTCCATTTTATCCATAAAATGAAGAAGAGTTATGCTGCGTACACACGAGCGGACTTTACGGCAGACTTTGCCCGGCGGACTTTTCGACGGACTTTCTGAATGAACGGACTTGTCTACACACAATTAACCAAAGTCCGTCGAATTCGTACGTGATGACGTATGACCGGACTAAAACAAGGAAGTTCATAGCCAGTAGCCAATAGCTGCCCTAGCGTGGCTTTTTGTCCGTCGAACTAGCATACAGACGAGCGGACTTTTCGACGGATTGATTTAAAACATGTTTCAAATCTAAGTCCGTCCAACTGAGAAAACAAAGTCCGCTGGAGCCCACACACGATCGAATTGTCCGACGAAATCCAGTCCGCCGGGCAAAGTCTGCCATAAAGTCCGCTTGTGTGTACGCGGCATTAGCATGTTTCAGAGTCCAGAGGCAAGCAAAGTGCTACGCATATTTGTAAAGCACATCCTTGTAGACGAGAGTTATGCTGCGTACACACAAGCGGAATTTCTGACAGAAAGAGTCCGATGGGAGCTTTTCATCGTATATTCCGACCGGGTGTATGCCCCATCGGACTTTTTCTGTCGAAAATTCAGACAGACTTAGATAGAGAACATGTTCTATATTTTTCCGACGGAACAAATTACTATCGGAAAAAACGCTCGTCTGCATGCTGTTCCAACGCACCAAAAATGACACATGCTCTGAAGCAAGTAGGAGACGGAAGCTATTGGGTACTGGCTATTAAACTTCCATTTTCTAGTCCTTGTTGTCCTACTTGTTGTACGTCACTGGACGGTCGGAATTTGGTGTGACCGTGTGTATGCAAGACAGCTTGAGCAGAATTCCGTAGGAGTTTATTCCGACGGCAAAACCGGTCGTGTGTACAGGGCATAAGTATCCTCTTAGGATGAGGCTCTGTCTTGTCTCTAGCCAATCTAAACTGGTCTTCCTTCCCCCTTGCTGGGTATATTTACAGTGCCTTGAAAAAGTATTCATACCCCTTGAAATTTTCGAGATTTTGTCATGTTACAACCAAAATGGTAGATGTATTTTATTGGAAATTTATGTGATAGACCAACACAAAGTGGCACATAATTGTAAAGTGGAAGGAAAATGGTTTTCAACATTTTTTCACAAATGTGAAAAGTGTGACGTGCATTTGTATTTAGCCCCCCTAGTCAATACGTTGTAGAACCACCTTTCGCTGCAATTACAGCTGCACGTCTTTTTGGGGATGTCTCTACCAGCTTTGCATATCTAGAGAGTGACATTTTTGACCATTCTTCTTTGCAAAATAGCTCAAGCTCTGTCAGATTGGATGGAGAGCATCTGTGAATAGCAATTTTCAAGTCTTGCCACAGATTCTCAATTGGATTTAGGTCTGGACTTGGACTGGACCATTCTAACACATGAATATGCTTTGATCTAAACCATTCTATTGTAGCTCTGGCTGTATGTTTAGGGTCGTTGTCCTGCCGGAAAGTGAACCTCCATCCCAGTCTCAAGTCTTTTGCAGATTCTAATGTCGCATGCACGCGGTCAGATTTTCCGTCGGGAAATGTTTGATGGGAGCTTGTTGTCGGAACCGTGTGTAGGCTCCATTGGACATTTTTCGTGGGAATTTCCGACAAACAAAATTTTAGATTTTCGGACAACAAAATCCGTTGTCGGAAATTCCGATCGTGTGTACACAATTCCGACGCACAAAATTCCACGCATTCTCGGAACCAAGCAGAAGAGCCGCACTGGCTATTGAACTTCATTTTTCTCGGCTCAATGTACGTGTTGTACGTCACCGCGTTCTTGACGATTGGAATTCCTGACAAGATTTGTGTGACCGTGTGTATGCAAGACAAGTTTGAGCCAACATCTGAAGGAAAAAAAACATGGATTTTGTTGTCGGGATGTGCGATCGTGTGTACACGGCATAAGAGGTTTTCTTCTAAGATTGCCCTGTATTTGGCTCCATCCATCTTCCCATCAACTCTGACCAGCTTCAGAAATAAGCATCCCCACAACATGATGCTGCCTCCACCATGTTTCACAGTGGGGATGGTGTGCTAAGGGCGCTGTGCAGTGTTAGTTTTCCACCACACAGCGTTTTGCCTTTGGGCCAAAAAGTTAAATTTTGGTCTCATCTGACCAGCCTTCTTCCACATGTTTGCTGTGTCCCCCACATGGTTTCTTGCAGACTGCAAACTGGACTTTTTATGGCTTTCTTTCAACAATGGCTTTCTTCTTGCCACTCTTCCATAAAGGCCAGATTTGTGGAGTGCAGGATTAATAGTTGTTCTGTGGACAGATTCTCCCATCTGAGCTGTGGAACTCTGTAGCTCTTCCAGAGTTACCATGGGCCTCTTGGCTGCTTCTCTGGTTAATGTCAGCCTGTCAGTTTAGGTGGACGGCCATGTCTTGGTAGGTTTGCAGTTGTGCCATGCTCTTTCCTTTTTCAGATGATGGATTATACAGTGCTCCATGAGATGTTCAAAGTTTGGGATATTTTTTTTATAACCTAACCCTGCTTTGAACTTCTCCCCAACTTTATCCCTGACCTGTCAGGTGTGTTCCTTGGCCTTCATGATGCTGTTTGTTCACTAAGGTTCTCTAACAAACCTCTGAGGGCTTCACAGAACAGCTGTATTTATACTGAGATTAAGTTATAGACAGGTGGACTTTATTTGCTAATTAGGTGACTTCTGAATGTAATTGGTTGCACTAGATTTTAGTTAGGGGTATCAGAGAAAAGGGGGCAGAATACAAATACACAAATACACGCCACTATTTTCAGATATTTATTTGTAAAAAATGTTGAAAACCATTTATCATTTTCCTTCAACTTCACAAGTATGTGCCACTGTGCTTTGGTCTATCACAAAAAATCCCAATAAAATACATTTACATTTTTGGTTGTAACATGACAAAATGTGGAAAATTTCAAGGGCTATTAATACTATTTCAATATATATATATATATATATATATATATACATTAATGAGGAAAAAATGAACTTAAATGATATATATATATATGTAGCACTAACTCACGGTGGAGCTGCTGGTTTAAGCGGGTCTGTTACCTTCACTTTGCTTCCCTCTGTTTCACCGCTACCGGGTCTAGGGGTTCCGTTGAGTTTACTGCTGGACGACATACGCACCAACACTGGAGTACGTTTTCAATGCTTTATTGAACAGTCAAACTTTAGGAAGTAGCAGGAAAGAGATGGAAAAGGAAACCTTCAGGAGAAACTCAAATATCTTCTTACAAGATCTTAGCAACAAATGTCCCGGTAGAATTCAGATAATTATGTGGAATGCGTTCCCCTCATGGGATGCACTCTTTGCTCGTCTGGATAGGCCTCTCTCACCGGTCTAGCAGCCAGTACGCAGCACAAATCTAAAGTCTCTGCCACAGACTTATTTGGGGGATAAATCTGCACGATCCTCTGCCACAGGATGTATCACATCTTCTGCAGTGAACAGTCAGTCACAGTGCCTGAACCTTTAAGCCGAACCGGCGACACTATGCTGTATAATTACTTCTTTTGGATACGTCCTCCAACCGAGTCACCAGGCCCCTCTATAGACCAGCACGCTGCGTGATTTCTCCAAGACGGGTCCTCTCCTGGGATCTCCTCGGTTGTCCAGCTTCGTCACACAGGACTGACAGCTCAGGACCATTCCTCGGCCGCGGTGGTAGGCCCCAGACAAGCCTCTGGACCCACCCCTGCGCCGTAGCATTGTGGGCCTCCCGATCGGAGGACCACGAGGTAGCTCCTTAACGCATACCTGTCGGCCAGGAGGGCCAGCAGGTGGCTGCAAAACGACCTTAGAACATGGTGTCTGTCCCATAAGTACCCCCTTCCCAGAATGCAACTCGGAGGACCACCTCCACCGAGCTTGTCTCCGAGACAGAGGAGCATCTATACACTTCGACACGTTGCCCTTTCAACACTTACTAATGGTAACAGCGACACCCACCAGTCAGCAACGGTCAACATTTCAGTTTTTCTTTTTTAATAAATCTGCAAAAATGTCAACAATTCTGTGTTTTTTCTGTCAATATGGGGTGCTGTTTGTACATTAATGAGGAAAAAATGAACTTAAATGATCTTAGCAAATGGCTGCAATATAACAAAGAGTGAAAAATTTAAGGGGGTCTAAATACTTTCCGTCCCCACTGTGTATATATATATATATATATATATATATATATATATATATATATATATATATATATATATATACATATACATATACACTGCAGGTGGAGCTGGAGGAGTAGAACCACGGAAAGCTCTAGCACGTGGGGATACGACAACCACATGTCCTCCCCTCGGTGGGCCCCAGTTCAGTGTCTAACCCATTGTTTTGGGAGAGAAAATCTGTGGGTGCAGCTTGTGGTTAAGGACTCAGACTTAGTTTACTGGTAGCCAAGTAACTCATCGTAGGTTAATTTGACTCTATGGAAGAAATGTAATGTTTGGATGTTACACCATTAGTTGGACCCTGCCATTTTACCATTTGTTAAAAAAGGCAGAAAAGCAGAAAAGTAGAACTATAGGAAAAACTTTTTTTTTTCATTTTGGGTAGAGTGAAAAAGAATCATAACCCCTGTCAGTTTACTTTTTGCCCATCTGTGTCTCATTGGGAAGAATTCCCTTCACTTCCTGCCCCATAGCTGAAACAGGAAGTGAGATAAAATCCCTGCAAATTAAGGGATTCCATTGGGGACCCACAGGTCACCAGAACTAGTGTCCCCATTGGAAGATTTCCCCTCTATTACTTTTCTGGGGACAACCCAAAATTTGGGATTTTCTTTTACTTTCACTTTCAATAATAATATTAAACAGGAAAAATATAGAGCGGGAATCTCCATACCGGGGGTACAGACAGCAGTAAAAAATGGCAGGTGTTCTTTTTTTTATTTCAACTTTATTTGGTTTTATGTATTACAAACCAACATATATCAAATATTTTAAAAAGAGAGAAACAACAATATACATCAAAGCATTTCCATGTATTTGTAGCGCTGGTAGAGTTCTAATCTATTGCTGATAGGTAAATTTAGTGGGTTACTTGTTAGGTGAAGTTAGATTTGCCTCTGTTCCAGCTTGGCTGAGTTGTGTGTAGTTTCACACTGTGTCGGTGGGTGTCGTAGTCACCATGGGCCAGTGTTCGAAAGGCAACGTGTTGAAGCGTATGAGTGCTCCTCTGTCCCGGAGACAACTCGGTGGAGGTGGTCCTCCGAGTTGCATTCTGGGAGAGGTTATTTATGGGACAGACGCCATGTTTAGGGGTTCGTTTTCAGCCACCTGCTGGCCCTCCTGGCCGACAGGTATGCGTTAGGAGTAGCACCTTGTGGTCCTCCGGATCGGAGGCCCATGTCGCTGCAGCATGTGGGTGGGCCCAGAAGCCTGTCTGGGGCCTACCACAGCAGCAGAGGAACGGTCCTGAGCTATCTATCCTGTGTAAAGAAGCTGGACAACTGAGGAGATCCCAGGGGAGGACCCGTCATGGAAGGATCACTCAGAGTGCTGGTCTGGAGAGGGGCCTGGTGACCCAGTTGGAGGACGTATCCTGAAGTAATCTTACTGCATAGTACTGCTGGGTTGGCTTAAAAGTTCAAGTGCTGTGTCTGATATTCACCGTAAACCATTACATCCTGTGGCAGAGGATTGTACGGGTTTTGCTCCAAACAAGTCTGTGGCAGAGACTTTTGTTCATGCTGCGCACTGGCTGCTAGGCGAGTGAGAGAAACCTATGCAGGCGGGCAAAGATTGAATCCCACAAGGGGGATATATTCAGCTACAAGTGTTTAATTCCTAATGATGTACTAAAGAATACTAAGAAAAGGTATTTGAGCTTCCCTGCAATTTTCCCTCTACCTCTTTCCTGCTACTTCCGTTATTACCTGTTCATTAAAGCATTGGAAAAGATACTCAAGTGTCTGGAGCCTACATTGTCCAGAGGTAAACTCGACGGGACCCTAGACCCGGTGCCGGTGAAATAGAGGTGGCGAGAGTGAAGGTAACAGCCCGCTTTAAAACAACAGCTCCACCGAGAGTTATTGCTACATGTGGGGGCGTCGTCCGGGATATGTTAGCCATCAACTTCCCGCAACCTAGAGAGGTATTTCACCGGGAGTTTACGGTAAAGGCTGGACTTTGTCAATTTCTCAGGAAAAGAAGAGGTTAAAGTTGCAGGACTTTATTTTTGACTGCGTAGGCGGTGGGCACCAGTGAAAGCCCGGGAGCTACGTGATCAGAGGAACAAGTGGGAGGAGCCTAGCCTACTTGATACCGCGTGTATGTGTGTTGGCGCCAGAGAAGAAGAGAGGTCTCGTGATCGTGCTGAGAAGATCAGAGTGCGGCCATGTCTTTTTTCGGTGATGCAACCAACTAGGCGACCTAAGATGTTCCTTACCAGCACCGCTGCGGGTGCTATGCTGACCAGAACCTTGCTTACAGATACCGGCATTCATCTAAAACCGCAGGGGAGGTTTGTTCTTTATACAGTCTGAGATTTTGAAGGGCTGGGCATGCTTTGCACAAGTGTGAGGGACTGACCATACATCTCCGTCCATTTGTTCGCTGCCTGCAATGTGGAGAATATTTGTTTGTAGTGGAGTAACCTATCATGTCGCCCCGTGCATATCGTATGGACTGGGCTACAGGTATTGCCACAGTGGAAGCTGCTACTACTACTGAAAAAGAACAGCAGGCCGTGATTTTGCCTGTTAAAGAAATATAAAGAAAAAGTGTAGCGCTAACAACCATAGACATAGTCTATAACCATATTCATGGTTAAACTCAAAAAAATATAAATCACATAAACATATATAAATTCCCGTGAGAAGAAAAAATATTTTAAAGTCCATATTGTGAAGTGATGATATTATTCTTATAGTCCTTAATAGGTAGATAACACCAAGAAGATGTGAAGATAACAAAATAAGTGTGTTGATAGGAGATCCGCCACCCTATTAGATAGGGGCTTACCAGAGAGATCGGACACAGATGGGTATACACCCACTGGGTCGATCTAGCTTGTAATTATGGAGATCTTCAGTGATGTCTGTATAACATGAGGGTAGATCCAGGTGACCCGGTACTTCAGATGTGACAAAGAGGGGTAAATCCACTCAGATATCCAGCGTATACATATAAAAGATATGAGAGTACATAGCGTAATACTGTATATAGGGTTTAAAACTCGTTTATTAAAATTAGAAAAACTCACATTTCGGTAGAGAAAACAGCGCTTTTAGAATACAAATAACTGGCAATGTTGGTGGTGTCAGCAGCTCATCCCGACGCGTTTCTTCCAAGGGGACATATGTCCGGTGATGACCTGTTTGAAACAATGTCACAGGAAATGTTATGGGCTCTGAGTTCTGGGAGGAAATTACCTGGTGTGGAGCTGCACAGTACTGTAAATGAGACATTGTCTAAAGTTGCTAGTTTGCTTCTGACACCCGTCGGGTCTATGGTAAGCAAATCATTGAACTCGTGTGTGCCTCCTGGTTTGGGGAAAAATAGATCTTTGCCGGAACTTGCAAGTTTGCAGAGAGTGCTTAACAAGCGTGTGGCCACGGAATATGGTCTGGAGTTCCCCTATGTTACTCAGGACATTATGCAAGAGATTGAAGCCAACCGGGAGCTCTGGTACAGTGAAGCTGTTTGGGACTATTTGTCTGTGCCTAAGCCTTTCCGGAAAACTGGATATTCTGTTGCCATGGATGAACGCTTCAGTGGATGTTTCCTACACTGGAACTATGGTCGGCAAATCTATGCTGACAATGTGGTCATTTGCAGACCCGGAAAAGATGACATTGTGTACTTTATTACTACAGTGGATAAACTGGGAGAGAAACTGACATTGCCAGATCCTCGGTTTTATTGGTAATTATGGACAAAGAGCTGTGGGGTATGTAGATAGACAGTGTCAGTGTTTAGAGATCTTGGTGATCAAGATTTGATGTTCATCTCAGTGTTTCTAAATCCAAGGACTTTTTGCTAGCCGGATTTCCTTCATTTAAAAGATGTGATGTACCTAATATATATATATATATATATATATAGGGATGGACTCCTCAAGTTATTTTGGTTGGTTCCTTAAAGGAAATATAAAAAAGATTATGGGAAGAGAGTTTCATTCCTCTTTCGGAATGAGACTTTGCTCCTAAACTGTATATATCTCGTGTGTGCGTTTAACTTTGTTTATTTTCAGGGGTAAGTGGATCTCCTATCAAGCTGTTAGGCTTTTCAGCTAGATAGATAGTGAGGCTGCAACAGTCTTAAGGTGGTTTTGTTTACGGATGTGAACATATTGTTTTTAAAAAAAAAATGTTGAAATTGTATTGCCTTTCTACTGTATTTCCTTTTTCTTTACTTTAATCCAAGTTTTAAGTTCAAATACCTCTCAGGCTTGGGAGGCTTGGGAGTTATTTTTGACAGACATTGAGGACAACGTCTATTGTAGTGGGGGGAGTATGTAGCGCTGGTAGATTTCTAATCTACTGCTGATAGGTAAATTTAGTGGGTTACTTGTTAGGTGAAGTTAGATTGGCCTCTGTTCCAGCTTGGCTGAGTTGTGTGTAGTTTCACACTGTGCCGGTGGGTGTCGTAGTTACCATGGGCCAGTGTTGGAAAGGCAACGTGTTGAAGTGTATGAGTGCTCCTCTGTCCCGGAGACAACTCGGTGGCGGTGGTCCTCTGAGTTGCATTCTGGGAGAGGGTATTTATGGGACAGACGCCATGTTTAGGGGTTCATTTTCAGCCACCTGTTGGCCCTCCTGGCCGACAGGTATGCGTTAGGAGTATCACCTCGTGGTCCTCCGGATCGGAGGCCCACGTCGCTGCAGCGTGTGGGTGGGCCCAGAAGCCTGTCTGGGGCCTACCACAGCAGCAGAGGAATGGTCCTGAGCTGTCTATCCTGTGTGAAGAAGCTGGACAACTGAGGAGATCCCAGGTGAGGACCCGTCATGGAAGGATCACACAGAGTGCTGGTCTGGAGAGGGGCCTGGTGACTCAGTTGGAGGATGTATCCTGAAGTAATCTTACTGCATAGTACTTAAAGGTTCAAGTGCTGTGTCTGATATTCACCGTAAACCATTACATCCTGTGGCAGAGGATCGTATGGGTCTTGCTCCAAACAAGTCTGTGGCAGAGACTTTTGTTCATGCTGTGCACTGGCTGCTAGGCGAGTGAGAGAAACCTATCCAGGCGGGCAAAGATTGAATCCCACAAGGGGAGTATGTTCAGCTACAAGTGTTTAATTCCTAATGATGTACTAAAGAATACTAAGAAAATGTATTTGAGCTTCCCTGCAATTTTCCTTCTACCTCTTTCCTGCTACTTCCGTTATTACCTGTTCATTAAAGCATTGGAAAAGATACGCAAGTGTCTGGTGCCTACATTATCCGGAGGTAAACTCAACGGGACCCTAGACCCGGTGCCGGTGAAATAGAGGTGGCGAGAGTGAAGGTAACAGCCCGCTTTAAACCAGCAGCTCCACCAAGAATTATTGCTACATATATATACAGTTAGTGCTCATAAGTTTACATACTCTGACAGAATTTATGATTTCTTGGCCATTTTTCAGAGAATATGAATGATAACACAAAAACTTTTCTTTCACTCATGGTTAGTGTTTGGCTGAAGCCATTTATTATCAATCAACTGTGTTTACTCTTTTTAAATCATAATGGCAACAGAAACTACCCAAACGACCCTGATTAATAGTTTACATACCCCAGTTCTTAATACCGTGTATTGCCCCCTTTAACATCAATCACAGCTTGAAGTCTTTTGTGATATTTGTGGATGAAGCTCTTTATCTTCTCAGATGGTAAAGCTGCCCATTCCTCTTGGCAAAAAGCCTCCAGCTCCTGTAAATTCTTGGGCTGTCTTGCATGAACTGCATAGTTGAGATCTCACCAGATTGGCTCAATGATATTGAGGTCAGAAGACTGAGATGGCCACTCCAGGACCTTCACTTTATTCTGCTGTAGCCAATGACAGGTCGACTTGGCCTTGTGTTTTGGATCATTGTCATGTTGGAATGTCCAAGTACGTCCCATGCGCAGCTTCCTGGCTGATGAATGCAAATGTTCCTCCAGTATTTTTTGATAACATACTGCATTCATCTTGCCATCAGTTTTGACCAAATTTCCTGCGCCTTTGTAGCTCACACATCCCCAAAACATCAGCGATCCACCTCCGTGTTCCACCACAGGAATGGTGTACCTTTCATCATAGGCCTTGTTTACTCCTCTCCAAATGTAGCGTTTATGGTTGTGGCCAAAAAGCTAAATTTTGGTCTCATCGCTCCAAATGACTTTGTGCCAGAAGGTTTGAGGCTTGTCTCTGTGATGTTTGGCGTATTGTAAGCGGATACTTTGTGGCATTTGCGTAGTAATAGCTTTCTTTTGGTGACTCGACCATGCAGCCTGTCACAGACCTAGCCGGGACAGAGGCTGTTGGAGAGGACTGTATGCAAGCCTGTTGCCTTTTGATTATGGGCCCTGGATTTTCAATGGAACGGTGCTCTTTGTGGGGTGCATTGGAGGTCCAGTTTGAACTGTATTAATCGGACTCAGTCGTGTATATATGTATATATTGTTTGTTGTTTGATTCTGTTGGGGACTCCTTGCTGTGGATCTGTGTCCCTGAAGAGGGAGGGGGGGTTCCTCCAGCAGCCCCCTGCTGATAAGACTGATTCATTCTGTTGGGACACATCCTGTGAGGAGATGCTGGTGTCATCAACCTGTGTTTATGTTAATTGAATGAGCTAATGACATTGTCCTCTATACAATGTAGGAGACGGGACGACTGCCATTGTGTTGATATAACTGTGTGAAGCTCGGTGACCACAAGTCTGGGCGAAAGGTCATGTCTCAGTCACCTAGGCTGTATAAAGGATTAGATAATTAGCTCATGTTAATTAGGTTACGTTTGTATTGTTAGAGTAATCTTCTCCTGTGTATATAAGACTGTATTCTGGTTCTGAATAAAGTCAGTTCTTGGTAGCAACAAGCAAGTGTCGCCTTGTGTTGTGCTCAGAGAGGTTGGGATATCTGTATACAGACTGGGAGGAAGTGGTATATGACGGAAGCACTCAAGCGGAGTGTGGGGCGTTCCGTGACACAGCCCATCTTTCTTCAAGTGCCTCCTTATTGTGCATCTTTAAACAGCCACACCACTTTTTCAGAGTCCTGTATTTCACCTGAAGTTATTTGTGGGTTTTTCTTTGCATCCCGAACAATTTGCCTGGCAGTTGTAACTGAAATTTTAGTTGGTCTACCTGACCGTGGTTTGGTTTCAACAGAACCCCCCATTTTCCACTTCTTGATTAGAGTTTGAACACTGCTGATTGGCACTCTCAACTCCTTGGATATCTTTTTATATCCCTTTCCTGTTTTATACAGTTCAACTACCTTTTCCCACAGATCCTTTAAAAATTCTTTTGCTTTCCCCATGACTCAGAATTCAGAAACGTGAGTGCAGCACTGGATGAAAGATGCAAATGTCTGTCAGGAGTCCAGAAACTCATTGACCTTTGAGGCTGGGTTCACACTTGTACGACAAACGCTCCAACATTGGGAACCCATGTCGACTGACGTGTGCAAATCAATGATTCCCTATGAGAGCCGTCTTAACTGGTCCGACTTTGAAAATGCTCCCTGCAATACTTTGGTCCGACTTTGGTCCTACTTCAGCTCATTGAATACCATTGAAGTCGGATCAAAGTAGGATCCTTGTCCTAACCATCCGACTTGTGACATCCGACATGGTGATTACAGCAGCAGTAAAAGGAATTTATGTCACTCTGGGATTGTTTTGATTGGTCAAAGGACAAGTCGTACTGTCTCAAAGTTGGAGCAAAATCTTATCTTGTTCATTCAAGTCTGATGGAAGTAGGACCGATGTAGGACAGATGTAGCAGAGCAAAGTAGGACGATAGTCGCACAACAGTCGTGTCATATCAGTGTGAACCCATTAGACCGGGTTCACACTGGTATGACACAAGAGTCGTACCGCTTTGGATCCGACTTTGCCCTGCGACTTGAAGTCCAACATGCGTAGGGTTGCCACCCAAACAGGATTGACCCAGAAAGTATGTGTTTGGCAACTTGTGCCCGGGTTTCTGTCTCCTGGAAACCCGGGCACAACAAATATCCAGCGCCTCTGTGTCCCGTTTTGTCCCGTCCTCCGTCCTGTAGCTCTGTGTTTACTATGTGGACATGTGGCCAGTGACGGCTGTGCGCAGCCCCTCTCTGTCAGCCCAATTCCTCTCTGTCAGCCCCCTTCCTCTCTGTCAGCCCCCTCCTCCTCTGTCAGCCCCCTCCTCCTCTGTCAGCCCCCTTCCTCTCTGTCAGCCCCCCTCGTCTGCACTATATACACTATATCGTACATTACACACGCCAGCCCTATATACACTATATTGCACATTACACACGCCTGCACTATATACATTATATTGCACATTACACATGCGTGCACTATATACACTATATTGTACATTACACACTACATATACACTATATTGTACATTACACTACCTGCACTATATACACTACATTGTACATTACACACGCCTGCACTATACATATTATATTGTACATTACACACACCTGCACTTTATACACTATATTGCACATTACACACTACACATACATTATATTGTACATTACACATGCCTGCACTATATACACTATATTGTACATTACACACTACATATATACTATATTGTACATTACACACACCTGCAATATATACACTATATTGTACATTACACACACCTGCACTATATTGTACATTACACACGCCTGCACTATATACACTATATTGTACATTACACATGCCTACACTATATACACAATATTGCACATTACACACGCCTGCACTATATACACTATATTGCACATTACACACTAAATATACACTATATTGTACATTACACATGCCTGCACTATATACACTATATTGTACATTACACACTAAATATACACTATCTTGTACATTAAACACGCCTGCACTATATACACTATATTGTACATTACACACGCCTGCACTATATACATTATATTGTACATTACACACTACATATACACTATATTGTACATTACACACACCTGCACTATATACACTATATATATACATATATAGTTTTATTCCGAGGTATTTTATTTCCTTTCTCCTCTAGATAAATGGAAACTCCCGCTGTACAGCTAATTCCTCTTTTTTACTTAAGCTTATATTCAAAATTTCCAATTTTATTGGATTGATTTTTAAATTTGATAGTTTCCCATATCTCTTCAGTTCTTTTATTAGGTTTGGAAGTGTTGTTCTAGGGTTGGAAATGTAGAACAAGATATCATTAGCGTATGCCATGACCTTATGTTAATCTTCTCCCATTTTCACCCCCACCACATCTATGCTCTTCCATATGGTTGCCAATAAGGGTTCCAACAACAGAACATATAGTAGAGGCAACAGTGGACATCCTTGTTGTAAGAGAACTGTCAGGATGTGCCCGGAACGCACACGTGCGCATGCGCGCATTCACGGGCATCTGCAGATTTCCTTGCGCAGGAACACACATCTGACCACAATGGGCACCTGACAGCCTGTTTAAGGGTTGCTCTGATTTCTGACAGCTGCTGCTTGATCTTCAGCTGTGTCCTGAGATTCTGAAACCCTGTTTGTTTGACTTGACTTCCTGTTGCTGAAACCCTGGCCTTCCTGAGCCTGTTTCTGGACTCTGATTACTGGTTCATGATCCTGGCTTCCTGTTTGACCTTGCTCCTGTTTATACCTTGGTAACTCGCTGCCTGCCCGTTACTGAACCCGGCTTACCTGATGACCTCGCTCCTGTCTCCTGTTTGGCTCCATGCTGTTTCCGAGTACCTGTGCTGGCCGTCCATCCTCTCAGCTGTGCTGGTTCCAGCTCGTCACCAGAAACCCTGCCTGCACTTCCCAGTCTGCAACACTTCCAGCAAGTTTTACACGCAGCATTCACAGGCACTCGTGTTCCTCCTGATCTTTGCCACCATCTGTTCCATCTCCAGTGGGGCTTGGATTGGAGATTCAAGAGAGGCTGTCCTTGTCATTTCAGACACCTACCAGGTACGTGACAGTATCAAGCAGCCTCAAACGGAGTCTGAAAGGGAGGCCTCTCCACCAGAGGACATTTACAGATCTATTTCTGTGCTATCCAATATTGTGCAGAAGTTACAAGAAAATCTGAGTCGCATGGAAGAGCGTTTTCCCCACGATGAGAATGTCGCATTGGCCTGTGCTCCGCTTTTGGTCTCTGATTCATATACCCAAACAGAGCCCGGCTTGTTCCATGAGGTTGCTTCCGCTCCTGAACCCAGAGTGCCTATGCCTGAGCGATTCTCCGGAAATCGCAAGAAGTTTCGCACATTCCGGAATTCCTGCGAACTATATTTCTCCCTGTTACCCCGGACCTTCACGTCTGAAAACATCAAGGTGGGGTTTATCATTACATTACTATTGGATGAACCACTTTCCTGGGCTCATCATCTCCGGGAACAACATGACCCTGTCCTGAAAACTACGGATTCTTTCTTCTCAGCCATGGCTCAGCTTTATGCAGACCCCTTTTACCAGCAGACTGCCGAATTCATGCTTGGCAAATTACAGCAAGGTCCAAGGCCTGCTGAGGAATATGTAACTGACTTCCGTGTATGGAGTGCAGATACCCAATGGAATCATTCCGCACTTCGCCACCAGTTTCGACTAGGACTGTCTGACACCTTAAAGGATGAGCTTGCCAGAGTGGGAGTTCCAGCATCCCTGGAAGACCTGATCGATCTAACCATTCAGATCGATTGTCGATTACGTGAAAGGCAATCCGAAAGGTCCAACGGAACCCTTTCTGTGGCTTCAAGGTCTGACATTCCTGCATCCTCATTCCTTGCATCCCCCAGGAGGGAACTGCATAAGACTCCTCATAGAAGTTTTCGAAGACCACCCCTTTCTCCTGATGAACGCCTTCATCGATTACAGGACAATCTGTGTCTCTATTGCGGGGAGGCGGGTCACTTTATACAGACTTGCCCGGCAAAGACCCGCAGGTCTTTCTCCCATCAGCCTCACATGATGCATCTCTCAGGGAGGTACCAGTCTCATGTCTCTCTTTCCATTGTGCTCCAGTTTTCTGAAAAGACTGTTCCTGTACTTGCAATCATAGATTCTGGGGCCTGTAGTTGTTTTATGGACTCTGCATTTGCTTCTCTCCACCAGCTGCCTGTATGTGCCAAGAAGCAGGAATTCCATGTTCATCTGGCTGACGGTTCCGGCATTAAATCAGGCCCAGTTACCCAAGAGACTTTACCTATTTCCTGCCGTACTTCTTCCGGCCACCATGAATTCCTCCGTTTGGATATCATAGCTTCTCCCATGTTCCCTCATCCTTGGCATTCCATGGTTGAAGGCACATAATCCTCACATTAACTGGCTGACCGGAGACATCTCCTTCTCCTCTGACTACTGCCAAATTCACTGCCTACCTGAAAAGACTTTCAATACCACACCCCTCCTGGGTATCCTCCCTGACCATGAAACCTCTAATCTGGTCCCTGCTGCCTACCACGAGTATCTGGATGTATTTAACAAGAAAGGAGCGGATACTCTTCCTCCCCATAGAACATATGATTGTCCTATTGAACTTTTACCAGGGGCCGAGATCCCATTTGGGCGACTTTATCCTCTCTCTAAGCTCCCTCCACTTCACCAGCAGGGGCCGGTATTTTCTTTGTGGAAAAGAAAGACCATACCCTTAGGCCCTGTGTGGACTATCGTGGCCTTAACAGGGTCACTGTTAAAAACCGGTACCCTCTGCCTCTGATCCCTGAACTTTTTCAAAGGCTGCGTGGGGCACGAGTGTTCTCCAAATTGGATCTGAGAGGTGCTTATAATCTTGTCAGAATCAGGGAGGGAGATGAATGGAAGACGGCCTTCCGAACACGCTTCGAGCATTTTGAATATCAAGTCATGCCATTCGGACTCTGCAACGCCCCTGCCACATTCCAACATCTGGTTAATGACGTTTTTCGGGACTTCCTTGATTTATTCGTCATCGTGTATCTGGATGACATCCTTATATTCTCTGAAACTCTAGAATCCCATAGGACTCATGTAAAGAAAGTACTGGGTCGGCTGAGGGAACACCGCCTTTATGCAAAGGCTGAGAAATGTGACTTTGAAAAACCAACCATACATTTCCTGGGACTTGTCATCTCTGCTGACGGTATCTCCATGGACCCACAGAAATTCACTTCCGTCCTGGAATGGCCTGCCCCTGTCGACAGGTAAGCTGTTCAGAGATTTGTGGGATTCGCCAACTTTTACAGAAAATTTATCAAGAACTTTTGTGGCATCATCACTCCCATCACTCAGTTAACAAAGCAGCATGTTCCTTTCCGATGGACCCCTGAAGCTCAAACAGCTTTTGAACAGTTAAAAACTTTATTCACGTCAGCTCCTATCTTAAAACATCCTGATCCATCCTTAGCCTACGTTTTGGAGGTGGGTGCCTCTGAGAGTGCACTGGGCGCTATTTTGTCTCAACGCCAAGGTCCCAAATCTTTGCTCCATCCTGTGGCCTTTTTCTCTAAGAAATGAAATCCTTCTGAAAGGAACTATGATGTTGGAGACCGAGAATTGCTGGCTCAAGGCTGCGCTTGAAGAATGGCGCTACCTCCTGGAAGGAGCAGCTCACCCCATCCTCATCTTCACGGACCATAAAAATCTCGAATACTTGAGGACAGCTAGACGACTAAGACCCCGGCAGGCAAGGTGGGCACTTTTCTTCTCTCGTTTTATGTTCCATATAACTTATCGTCCTGGCTCAAAGAATGGTAAACCGGATGCCTTGTCCCGCATGTTCAGCGACCCAGTGGTATCCTCAGAACCTGATACTATTCTACCAGCCAAAAATTTTTTGCTTCTTCAGGCGGATTTGATGTCTCAGATAAAAGCAGATATGATAAACCAACCACCTTCCAAAGATCTGGCTCTTCAATTGAGGGATGGTCTGTACTTTCATAAGGAGCAAATCTTTATCCCTGAGCAATTCAGAGTTGCTGTCCTGAGGCGATGTCATGACCACCCATTAGCGGGCCACTTTGGAATTCGCAAAACCACCGATCTGATCTCTCGTACATTCTGGTGGTCAGACTTGATGCAAGACTGCAAAAGATATGTTAACTCTTGTGTGACATGCCTTCGGAATAAGACGGACAGAGCCAAAACTTGGGGCCTACTTGAGCCACTCCCTGTACCTGAGAAACCATGGAGCATGATCTCCATGGATTTCATCGTGGAACTCCCCCCATCCGAAAACTTCACCACCGTGTTTGTTGTGGTGGATCGCCTGACCAAGATGGCCCATTTTGTACCCTTACAAGGAACTCCTTCGGCCACAGAGACCGCCTCAGCTTTCATCAAGGAGATTGTAAGATTACATGGTGTCCCTGATAGCATCATCTCTGATCGTGGGGTGCAGTTTACGTCTAGATTTTGGAGGGCATTATGCCAAGCACTGAACATTGAACTCCGCCTCTCCACAGCCTACCATCCACAAACGAATGGACAAACTGAAAGAACCAATCAAATCCTCGATCAGTACTTACGGTGTTTTTCCTCTTTTGCACAAGATGACTGGCTATCACTTCTCCCACTGGCAGAATTTTCATACAATAATTCCATCCACTCTGCAACCAAGCAATCACCCTTTTTTGCCAATTATGGGTACCACCCCTCTTTCTTACCTGAGCTGGCCATTGAATCATCTGTACCTGCTGTACAAAACAGATTAAACTTCCTCAGTACTAATAACCAATTACCGCAAGATACAATCTCCAAGACTCAAGCAAGCAATAAAAAGTTCTTCGACAAGAAGAAGAGAGGTAATCTGAACCTTAAACCTGGAGACAAGGTCTGGCTTTCCACAACAAACTTGAAACTGAGCTGTCCTTCAAGAAAACTTGCCCCAAAATTTTTGGGACCATTCCCAGTCAAGAGAAAAATTAATGCAGTAGCATTCGAGTTGGTGTTACCCAAAAATCTAAAGATCCACCCTGTATTCCATGTCTCTTTGTTGAAACCAGCTGTACCAAATCCATTTCCAGATCGGGTTTCTGAAATTCCTCCTCCGCTGCTCATCGAAGGGAATGAGGAATTTGAGGTGGAAGCCGTGTTGGACTGTAGAAGAAGGCATAACCAAACACAGTTCCTCATTAAATGGAAAGGCTATGGGTCGGAAGAAAATTCCTGGGAACCAGCTTCAGATGTGCATGCTCCCAAACTAGTGCAAGCCTTTTTTCAATGCCACCCAGAGAAAACACACTTGAAGGGCATCCGGAGGCTGCCCTTAAGGGGGGGCAATGTAAGAGAACTGTCAGGATGCGCCCGGCACGCACACGTGCGCATGCGCGCATTCACGGGCATCGGCAGATTTCCTTGCGCAGGAACACACATCTGACCACAATTGGCACCTGACAGCCTATTTAAGGGTTGCTCTGATTTCTGACAGCTGCTGCTTGATCTTCTGCTATGTCCTGAGATTCTTAAACCCTGTTTGTTTGACTTGACTTCCTGTTGCTGAAACCCTGGCCTTCCTGACCCTGTTTCTGGACTCTGATTACTCTGATTACTGGTTCATGATCCTGGCTTCCTGTTTGACCTTGCTCCTGTTTATACCTTGGTACCTCGCTGCCTGCCCGTTACTGAATCCGGCTTACCTGATGACCTCGCTCCTGTCTCCTGTTTGGCTTCACGCTGTTTCCGAGTACCTGTGCTGGCCGTCCATCCTCTCAGCTGTGCTGGTTCCAGCTCGTCACCAGAAACCCTGCCTGCACTTCCCAGTCTGCAACACTTCCGGCAAGTTCTGCACGCAGAATTCACAGGCACTCGTGTTCCTCCTGATCCTTGCCACCATCTGTTCCATCTCCAGTGGGGCTTGGATTGGAGATACAAGAGAGGCTGACCTCGTCATTTCAGACTCCTACCAGGTACGTGACACTTGTCTTGTTCCATTGAACATCTCAAAGGATACTGACATACTTCCGTTGACCTTTACTGATGTGGTAGGGTGATTATATAAGTTTTTATTTCCGTTGGCCCCCTGGTGCAGGATCTGGTTTATCAACAGCCGCTAGGGGGCCCCACATCCCCGTGCATTTTAAATATGCCATTTTTTTTTAGCAGTATGGTTGCGGTAAGCAGTGGTGTCACTAGAGCCAGCCAAACAGGCCATTTGCCCTGCATCTCATGTGGGGCACTCTGGGTTCCCAGCACTGCAATCACCAGCACAGCTGCCACCTGTCACAACAGTAACATTTTAGAGCTGAGGAGAGCTTCCCCCAGGTTCCTCCTTGGCTCTGAGATGTGTTATGACAGAACAAAAGGAGGAGCCTGGGAGGAAGAACATCTCCCGGTGTTGAACTGTACATTGTATCTGAAGTCTGTGCTGGGGGCAAAGATTTTGGGGGGAATTGGAGGATTTGTGCTGGGGTGAATTTGCTGGGGAAGGGATTTGTGCTAGAAGGAAAAGTTGGGGAGGAGGAGGATTGATGCTGGAAGGGGAATGGGGGTGGGGAAATGTGCGGGGAGGGAGGTTGGGAAAAGGATTAAGGGGATTTGTACTAGATAGGGAGGGGGATATGTGGGGGGGGGGGGGGTATTTGGGGGGTGAAGAGGATTTGTACTAAAAGCAATATTTGGGGTAAATACAATTTGTGCTGGGAGGGACTGGGGGGAGTTTGTACTGGTGGATAGAATTAGTGCTGGGAGGAGGGATTGGGGGTGGGTGGGGATTTGTTCTGGGAGTGGGTGCAAGATTTGTGCTGGGAAGGAGGATTGGGGGAAGAGGATTTGTGCTGGGAGGGTGGATTGGGGGGGAGGTAGGATATGTGCTGAGAGGGATTTGGAGGGAAAGGGGGAATTTTTCTAGAAGGATGATTTTTTGGGGGGTAATTGTGCTGGGAGGGGAATAGAATTATAGAATAGAATTTATACTGGTACAAGGGATCAGGAGGATTTTTGCAGGGGGAGAATTTGTGCCTGAAAGGAGGATGGGGGGATTTTTGCTGAAAGGATAAAGTTGGGGAGGGTATTGCTTCCAGGGGAAATTTTGTTCTTTCCTGACCCCTACACTGTGCCTTATGCATTACTACTAAACCCAGCACTTATTGCAGTACTCTGTGACCCTTGAACTCTTTGCATTATACACCTTAGACTCCTTCACTACGTGTCAGGTTTTTACTGCTGTGTCTCTTGGGGAATTCCCACTCACTTTCTGCCTTAGTGACCAAGAAAAGCATTTCTTTGAGCGTCTTGATTCCACTCCAAGGAATGCATTTTCTATATCATCATTTGAAAAAAACATGTACAGACCCACTAATACTGTCACCAGCCCTATTCTTTAAAAGGCCTTATGCTTATGGAGCTTAAAACCCCTGCCTATACAGGTGTAGCGCTGGTAGATTTACAATCTACCGCAGATTAGGTAAATTTAGTAAATTGTGTGTTAAGAAGGTTAAAAGTTCGCCTCTGTTCCAGCTTGGCTGACGTTGTGTGTGCTTCCATGCTGACCGGTTGGTGGGTGTCGCTGTTACCATTAGTCAGTGTTGGAAGGGCAACGTGTCCAAGTGTATAGATGCTCCTCTGTCTCGGAGACAAGCTCGGTGGTCCTTCGAGTTGCATTCTGGGAAGGGGGTATTTATGGGACAGACGCCATGTTCTAAGATCATTTTGCAGCCACCTGCTGGCAGTGGCGTCTCCAGCTTTCATATTTAGGGGGGGCACATGGGGGGACAGGGACAAAAGTAGGGGGGAAACTATAAAATGCAATTATATATATATATATATCTCCTGGGGCCCTTTACTACGATCCCACAATGGCCCTTTCACATGTTCTGCAGTGAGCTCCCTTGCTACTGTATTGGGGCCCCCCAGGGTGGCAGAAAGCAAGAGATATATGTCACCAGCATACCAAGAAAATATAAGGGTCCAAAGCAGTGGGAGAACTATCAGGGTTGCAAAAAATGTCTTGCCACCGGGCCCTGGTGTTCTGCCACTGTGGGGTTCCCCAGCCTCCTCTTGCTGTCCTGCCCCTGCTATTGACAGCGCTGGTCTGACATCCCTTGGAATTTACAGGCTGGTTCTCCTGTCCTAAGGAGAAATCAGTCTGTTTTATCAGTAACTGAGAGTCCTGGTGGAGTCCTTCCTGCAACTTGCTCTTCTCCCTGCCAATGAGGATGCAGGGGAAGGAGTAGATCGGGCGGCCGTGGTTGTGTGAGCGCTCACATTATGCAGTGTCAGCGAGCAGAGGGAGGGGGGAGAAATCACCAGCAGGAGCTGACTGGGGACGCTCTCCCTCATTGCCTTTTTGTAAAAAAAAAAAAAAAAAAATTTTTTGGGGGGGGCACATGGTGGGGCACAGCATAATTTTGGGGGGTCAGGGCCCCCTCTGGCCCCCCCTAGGGACGCCATTGCCTGCTGGCCTTCCTGGCCGACAGGTATGCATTAAGGAGCTACCTCGTGGTCCTCCGATCGGAGGCCCATGATGCTACGGTGCAGGGGTGGGTCCAGAGGCTTGTCTGGGGCCTACCACCGCGGCCGATGAATGGTCCTGAGCTGTTGGTCCTGTGTGACGAAGCTGGACAGCCGAGGAGATCCCAGGGGAGGACCCGTCTTGGAGAGATCACGCAGCGTGCTGGTCTATAGTGGGGCCTGGTGACTCGGTTGGAGGACGTATCCAAAAGAAGTAATTATACAGCATAGTGTCGCCGGTTCGGCTTAAAGGTTCAGGCACTGTGACTGACTGTTCACTGCAGAAGATCTGATACATCCTGTGGCAGAGGATCGTGCAGATTTACCCCCCAAATGAGTCTGTGGCAGAGACTTTAGATTCGTGCTGCGTACTGGCTGCTAGACTGGTGAGAGAGGCCTATCCAGACGAGCAAAGAGTGCGTCCCATGAGGGGAACGCATTCCACATAATTATCTGAATTCTACCGGGACATTTGTCGCTAAGATCTTGTAAGAAGATATTTGAGTTTCTCCTGAAGGTTTCCTTTTCCGTCTCTTTCCTGCTACTTCCTAAAGTTTGACTGTTCAATAAAGCATTGAAAACGTACTCCAGTGTTGGTGCGTGTGTCGTCCAGCAGTAAACTCAACGGAACCCCTATACCCGATGCCGGTGAAACAGAGGGAAGCAAAATGAAGGTAACAGACCCGCTTAAACCAGCAGATCCACCGCAAGTTAGTGCTCCCTGTGGTGGCTCGTCCGGGATTTGTTGACTGACAATTATTGCAACTCAGTGCAGTGTTTTACCGGGAGTTTACAGAGAGAGCTGGACTTTGAAAAAAAATCTTTTCAGGAAGAGGAAAGGTTAAACTGCAGGACTTTGCTTTTGGGTGCGTAGACGCTGGGCGCCAGAAAAGGCCCGGGAGCTACGTGACTGAAAGAACAAGTGGGAGGAGTTACCCTACTTGCTACCGCGTGGGACGCGTGTAGTGTACTTGGCGCCAGAGAAGAGAAGCCTCGTGATCGTGCTGAAAAGATCAGTGTGGCCATGTTTTTTCCGGTGTTGCAATCAGTTGTGGGACCCAGAGTGTTCCCTGCAAGCATCGTGATGAATACTGTGCAATCTGGAACTCTGCTCACGGATACTGGAGTTCGAATGAAACCGCAGGGGAAGTTTGTCCTGTATACCTCGGGAGATGTTGAGGGACTGGGCATGACCTGCCATCGATGTGGAGGATTGGCCGTACAGCTTCGTCCATTCGGCCGATGTCCGCAGTGTGGAGAGTATTTGTTTGTAGTGAAGCCACCTACTATGCCACCCCGTGCCTACCGGATGGATTGGGTGACAGGTATCGCTACAGTGGAAGCTGCTATCACTACAGAGAGAGAGTGATGGGCCGCCACTTCGCCTGTTGCTACCGACAATGTTTCAGAAAGAGACACTGCTGCTGCCGTCTCATCAGGAGACATTACTTTGATTCCTGAGTCCACTACACCTGTTCCTGTGGTGCCTACTCAGAAGAAGGTGGGCTATGTAAAGGCTTCTCGCGGCTGTGGTCGAGACCTACCCCAGAGGTTACCTGAGCCGGAGATACCAGAGTCTATGTCTGGAATGGGTAAGCCATTGTTGGGGACTGTAAATAAGTATTTGCCAGCAGAAGAATTGAGAGACTCGGAAATAGAATCCATGTCGGATCTTTCCGGGGATGATGACCATGTCGCAAGAGCTATTGTGGTCACAAGGCGAGGATGTTGCCTCCACAATAACCCTTCCTGAATGGACTGCCATGAGTTCTGGGGAGACGTCGCCCTGTGTGGAGACGCACAGTGCTGTTGCGGGGACCTTGTCAAAAGTTATTGATTCGCTATAGACACCGGCTGGGTCTATGGTGAAAAAGTCATTAGACTCCTGTGTACCATCTGGTATGGGAAAAGACAGATCTTTGCCAAAACTTGCTCACTTGCAAAAGATGTTAAACAAGCGTGTAGCCGCAGAGTATGGATTAGAATTCCCCTATGTGCCCCAGGATGTCATGCGGGAGATTGAAACTAATCGGGAACTTTGGTACAATGAAGCTATTTGGGACTACTTGTCTGTGCCTAAGCCCTTTAGAAAGACTGGATGTTCTGTCCGGATGGATGAACGTTTTAACAGATGCTTTGTTCATTGAAACTATGGTCGGCATATCTATGCTGATAAAGTGGTGATCTGCAGACCGGGAAAGGACAATGCTGTATATTTTATTACCACTGTAGATAAAGAAGGAAAATATGTGATTCTACCAGATTCTTGGTTTTACTGGAAATTACAGACACTATTACTTTGAAGTTAGCTAGTTAGATAGCGACAGGGCAAAGAGATCTGCGTGGTCAAGATCTACAGATCCTGTTCTGTGTTTAAATCCAAGGACTTCTGTTTGCTAGCTGGATTTCTTTTATAAGAAAAGTTCTTGTGCAGGGATGGACTCCAAAAGTACATAATATTTCTAATACCAATCATAGGAAGAGAGTCTCATTTTAAATGAGGCTTTGCTCCTGGTGTTGCGTAGTGTGTATATATGTGTGTTTAAATATGTTTCTTTTTCAGGGATCATCGGATCATATGTATAGCTGGGAGGCTTTTCAGCTAGTTAGTTAGTGAGGTTGTAAAAAAAAAAAAAAAAATGATATTGTGGTTTTGTTCGCGGCTGTGAACATAATGTTTTATAGATATAAGTCTCATAACGTCTTTAAACTGTCCTTTTTCTCTCTCTTTGCCTATCTAAAGTTATGAGAAACTCAAATGCTACTCTCAGGCTTGAGAGTTACTGTTACTGCGTTCAGGACAGACGTTGGGGACAACGTCTATTGTAGTGGGGGGGGTATGTAACGCTGGTAGATTTACAATCTACCGCAGATTAGGTAAATGTAGTAAATTGTGTGTTAAGAAGGTTAAAAGTTCACCTCTGTTCCAGCTTGGCTGACGTTGTGTGTGCTTCCATGCTGACCGGTGGGTGTCGCTTCTACCATTAGTCAGTGTTGGAAGGGCAACGTGTCCAAGTGTATAGATGCTCCTCTGTCTCAGAGACAAGCTCGTTGGAGGTGGTCCTCCGAGTTGCATTCTGGGAAGGGGGTATTTATGAGACAGACGCCATGTTCTAAGGTCGTTTTGCAGCCACCTGCTGGCCCTCCTGGCCGACAGGTATGCGTTAAGGAGCTACCTCATGGTCCTCCGATCGGGAGGCCCACGATGCTACGGCGCAGGAGTGGGTCCAGAGGCTTGTCTGGGGCCTACCAATGCGGCTGAGGAATGGTCCTGAGCTGTTGGTCCTGTGTGACGAAGCTGGACAGCCGAGGAGATCCCAGGGGAGGACCCATCTTGGAGAGATCACGCAGCGTGCTGGTCTATAGAGGGGCCTGGTGACTCGGTTGGAGGACGTATCCAAAAGAAGTAATTATACAGCATAGTGTCGCCGGTTCGGGTTAAAGGTTCAGGCACTGTGACTGACTGTTCACTACAGAAGATCTGATACATCCTGTGGCAGAGGATCGTGCAGATTTACCCCCCAAATGAGTCTGTGGCAGAGACTTTAGATTCGTGCTGCGTACTGGCTGCTAGACTGGTGAGAGAGGCCTATCCAGACGAGCAAAGAGTGCGTCCCATGAGGGGAACGCATTCCACATAAATATCTGAAATCTACCGGGACATTTGTCGCTAAGATCTTGTAAGAAGATATTTGAGTTTCTCCTGAAGGTTTCCTTTTCCGTCTCTTTCCTGCTACTTCCTAAAGTTTGACTGTTCAATAAAGCATTGAAAACGTACTCCAGTGTTGGTGCGTGTGTCGTCCAGCAGTAAACTCAACGGAACCCCTAGACCCGGTGCCGGTAAAACAGAGGGAAGCAAAGTGAAGGTAACAGACCCACTTAAACCAGCAGCTTCACCGTGAGTTAGTGCTACACAGGCATTCAGCACTTTTTGTTATGCACCTCTGTTAGCCTATGTGGCTATGCACACATAGGCATTGACATGGGTATTTGAAGAGGAGCGTTCCAAGGCAGAAAAAAAACCCACCAAAGGTGCGTACTGAGAGGAGCTTTTGAGCAGAAAACTAACATCTAAGCATGCATAAATGCACATGTATGCATGCAAATGTATTTCAAAGGCCAGAATGGGTTTGGCGGGCACGCCAGGAGAGACAAAGGCAATCGTTTTTGATCCACCGTGATGCAAAGCGTCATGCCCGTGGCATGTGTACACCCCCCCTTCTCTGCTTTTACAGCTTAAGGGAGAGCAGTTGGGGGCAAGAAAAACATGGCTCAACTGAATGTTTTTACCGCCTCCTCAACTGAAAGTGTAAATGAGCCCTTGTAGAGTGTGGTAGAGGACTGTGTATTGGTCTCAGAGTAGCAGAGACATTATTACAATGGCTGTCCCTAAATCCCTGTTTCTACACCTATCATTAATTTAAAAATAATTCCCACTTTTATAGAAAGTGTGGATGATAACAGATATTTAGAGGTCAACTTCTGCAACTCATTTGTACATACAAAGTAAAAGAAGAAGAATTCTGGAGGTCAAAAGAAAGAAAGTATGTGTGTTTCCCATGAACATTTTTTTTTACATAGGGCAGGGCTGGAAATCATCCTGCCAAAAATGTGATAGATTTTGCTAGATTATGCTAATAAAAAAACACATCAACACTGTGCAAGGTTATGATAAATCTCAGGAAGGGCTAATCAGCAAAGAAAAAGAATTCAGCCAGTCATATGGTCTCTTATCAAATGCTACATGCTTCACAAACATAGCCCAATACTGTGAAGCACGCCTAAATAAAAAGCAGTATTTATATTCTCATTTGTCAAAGAAAGCCTTGGTGTGACGGCAACATGTACAGACTAA
Organism: Aquarana catesbeiana; assembly: GCF_042186555.1. NCBI lineage: Eukaryota > Metazoa > Chordata > Amphibia > Anura > Ranidae > Aquarana > Aquarana catesbeiana. The sequence goes on from NC_133326.1 coordinate 110,212,798, forward strand.
AAAGTTAGATAAACAAAACTTGAAAAGTGCAGTGGTGTACAGAAACCGATGTCAGCCTATATGATTTAAGATTATATTGGTTTAGCTCTGTCAGAGCAATAAAATATGATTCCTGATTGGTTGCATTGACAATTTTCTTTCACAATATTTTTTATCGAGAAATAGATTAGCATACAAAAAAAACATTGAAAAAAACAATAAACTGACATCAAAGTGCATTGACAATTTTCAACCAGACAACAGGGACACTGTTTTGAGGAGTTTTCCTTAGTTGGTAAAGATTTCCACTACCATTTTTCCATTTCCCTGGGAAGGGATTTCAAGAAAAAATTCACCCAAGGAAGCCTTTCTCATCCAGAAATCCATGTACCATTGGGTTCCTCCAGACTGAGGCTGCTAGGGGTTCCTTGAGCAATGAGCAATTTCTGACTCTCAGATAAACAACCAATAACAATGATCCTTTTAGCTATCTTTACGGGAGGATTCTTCACACTCACCACCAATGTAAAGAGCATTCTTCCTAGTGACCATCACACTAATGCAGCCCTCAAAATTTCCACTCGCCTGCTCGCATTTGGCGAGTGGAAATAAGCTGTGAAGATGCATCGGAGGAAGGGTGGGCACCACCGGCAGGTGAGGTTGAATGGGAGCCGATTCTCCTCTCAGTGATCAGCCAGTAAACTGTGGGGAAGAGAGAGGAGAGGAAGAGGAGAGCTGACCGGATCATACAAAGAGGGGAATTCCTTCTGTGACACAGCATGGATCTGAAACGACGGTCACTATCAAACAAAGTCCCACCTCCTTGAACTGGAATAAAGGGGGTGGAGGGAGGCACACTTCAGTGTAGTATGAAAATACCACAATTTAATGCACATGGAAATGCACTACAGGATAGAAGAAATGATATGCATGTCTGTTGTCAAAGCATCATCCTCGAGGGGTTCCTGCTGTCCAGTTTTCCATCCAGGGTCCAGATGGCTGTGAGAGGCTGAGCTGGGATGCTGGAGATGTCCAGGAAGTCCAGGGAATACAGGAAATCCGAGCTTCCTGGCTTGGACTGCACAGGAGGAAATGACGTCACCAGATGGGCGGGCCCCGATCGTAGAGAGGACAGAAAAGTCTATGGCTACGCGCTTGGAGCACACGGCTCCTTCTACTGGCCAGATTCCCTGGACTGCCTGGACATCTCCAGCATCCCAGCTCAGCCTCTCACAGCCACCTGGACCCTGGATGGAATATTGGATAGCAGGCACCCCTTGAGGATGATGCTTTGACAACAGACATGCGTATCATTTCTTCTATCCTGTAAGTGCATTTCCTTGTGCATTAAATTGTGGTCTTATCATACTACACTTAGGTGTGCCTCCCTCCTCCCCCTTTCTTCCAATTGCTTTTACAGAGTCTTGGGATACACTCTGGGGATGGCTGCCACCTGAACTTTTACCAATTTATTTCCAGTTGTCATGGACAACATAAGCCCACATCAAGGACTAGAACACTTTTCTGCCTCATACTGCAAATCTATCCATTGTTATGCGTTTGTGTGTTTTTATTTTTCCACCTCCTGGACAAGCTTCTATGATTCTATGACAGCACACTGGTCCAATGCGGGGAAATTGCTGTAGTGTGACATCTATTAGGAGCTGTTCCAGAAAGTAGGGCTTTGTTTGACATTGGTCGGCGTTTCAGATCCAAGCTGTGTCACAGTGGGAGATCAACTCTCTGTGTGATCTGGCCAGCTCTCCTCCTGATTCCTCCCTGTGATCCCCGTGCAGTTATAGGCTGCACTGATGGGCACTGATAAGCTGCATTGATGGGCACTGATGAGGCTGCATTGATGGACATTGATGAGGCTGCATTGATGGGCACTGACAGGCTGCGCTGATGGGCACTGACAGGCTGCTTTGATGGACACCAATGGGGCTACACTGATGGGGCAGCACTGATAGGCTGCACTGATGAGGCTGCACTGATGGGTACTGATAGGCTGCATTGATGGGCACTGATGAGGCTGCACTGATAAAGTTGTTGTTTATATTTATTTTTGTAACTTAATTCTGCATAAAACATTAAATCGGTGTAATTTCATGAGATAATTTACGAGGGTGTGTTTAGGGGTGGAATTAGGGGCGGGCAGGGTAGGGGTTGGGTGGGGCAACTGGTAGCAAATAAATCATACGGCCTGGCCAGTCCCCAGGATTTGAGATTTTGAGCCCTGCACTAATGTACTGTGAGATGTAAACATTGCAATTATTAGCAGGGTTCCCTGAGATTGAAAAGTCATTTCAAAGGTTCCTCTGTGGTTAAAAGGTTGATAAAGGTTCATCAAAGCTCTCTCCACTTTTCCGATAGCTGAAAAAAAAAAGGTTTGGGCTTCTGCTTACTGTTGGGGAATAGAGATGGGCCAAACTCTCGAACATCACAGAAGTTCAGACCCGAACAACAAACCCCATTGAAGTCTATGGGACCCAAACGTGAAGCCCATTTTGAAGGCTTATATGCAAGTTATTGGCCATAAAGAGGGTATGCATACCTCCCAACATTTTGAGATGGGAATGAGGGACATCTACTAATAAATGTATGTTGGCATAGGACACGCCCCCTGCCACACCCCCTTAAAGGAGAATTGACCAAAAAAAAGGTTAATTAAATCCACAAGGACTTTTTTTTACCACTACTGTTCCTTAATATTGGCTTTAAAATTTAAAAATGCAGCAATTTAGAAATTGGATGAAAGGTTTAGCACTGGGGAACACTTTTTGAAAGATAAAAAGTGCATTTTATATACAACTATATAGAGCAGACCAAAATGAGGGACAGAGGGACATTGCTCCAAATCAGGGACAGTCCCTCGAAATCAGGGACGGTTGGGGGCTATGTGTATGGGGGCCCAGCTACTGCCCTGGGGGACATGTACCAATGCAAAAAAAACTTTTAAGAAGATTGTTTTTAAATGAGCAGTGATTTTAATGATGCTTAGAGTGAAACCATAAAAATTCCTTTAAATATAGTGCCGGGGGGGGGGGGGGGGTTCTCCTTAGTCTGCCTGTAAAGTGGCACATCTGTACTGTTTATAGGTGACGTGGCAAGTGACAAGCTGCATCTGGTAACAGGTGACGTGGCAAGTGACACGCTGCATCTGGTGGCAGGCAACTGTGGCAAGTGACACGCTGCATCTGGTGACAGGCAACGGTGGCAAGTGACACGCTGCATCTGGTGACAAGTGACACGCAGCATCTGGTGCCAGGCAACGGTGGCAAGTGACACGTATCTGGTGGCAGGCAACTGCGGCAAGTGACACGCTGCATCTGGTGGCAGGCAACTGTGGCAAGTGACATGCTGCATCTGGTGACAGGCGACGTGGCAAGTGACAAACTGCATCTGGTGACAGGCAACGGTGGCAAGTGACACGCTGCATCTGGTGACAGGCGACGTGGCAAGTGACACACTGCATCTGGTGACAGGCAACGGTGGCAAGTGACACGCTGCATCTGGTGACAAGTGACACACTGCATCTGGGGGTGGGCAACTGGTGACAGGCGAAATGGCAAGTGACACGCTGCATCTGGTAACAGGCAACGGTCGCAAGTGACACGCTGCATCTGGTGACAGGTGACGTGGCAAGTGACACGCTGCATCTGGTAACAGGCAACGGTGGCAAGTGACACGCTGCATCTGGCGGTGGGCAACTGGTGACAGGCGAAATGGCAATTGACACGCTGCATCTGGTAACAGGCAACGGTCGCAAGTGACACGCTGCATCTGGTGACAGGCGACGTGGCAAGTGACACACTGCATCTGGTGACAAGTGACACGCTGCATCTGGTGGTGGGCAACTGGTGACAGGGGACGTGGCAAATGACACGCTGCATCTGGTAACAGGCAATGGTCGCAAGTGACAAGCTGCATCTGGTGAAAAGTGACACGCTGCATCTGGTGGTGGGCAAATGATGACAGGCAACATGGCAAGTGACACGCTGCATCTGGTGACAGGCAACGGTCGCAAGTTACACGCTGCATCTGGTGACAGGCAACGGTCGCAAGTGACACGCTGCATCTGGTGACAGGCAACAGTGGCAAGTGACATGCTGCATCTGGTGACAGGCAACAGTGGCAAGTGACACGCTGCATCTGGTGACAGGCAACGGTGACAAGTGACACGCTGCATCTGGTGGTGGGCAACTGGTGACAGGCGACGTGGCAAGTGAGACGCTGCATCTGGTGACAGGCAACGGTCGCAAGTGACACGCTGCATCTGGTGACAGGCAACGGTCGCAAGTGACACGCTGCATCTGGTGACAGGCAACGGTCGCAAGTGACACGCTGCATCTGGTGACAGGCAACAGTGGCAAGTGGCACGCTGCATCTGGTGACAGGCAACAGTGGCAAGTGACACGCTGCATCTGGTGACAGGCAACGGTGACAAGTGACACGCTGAATCTGGTGGTGGGCAACTGGTGACAGGCAACGTGGCAAGTGAGACGCTGCATCTGGTGACAGACAACGGTCGCAAGTGACACGCTGCATCTGGTGACAGGCAACGGTGACAAGTGACACGCTGCATCTGGTGACAAGTGACACGCAGCATCTGGTGGCAGGCAACGGTGGCAAGTGACACGCTGCATCTGGTGGCAGGCAACTGTGGCAAGTGACACGCTGCATCTGGTGACAGGCAACAGTGGCAAGTGACACGCTGCATCTGGTGACAGGCAACAGTGGCAAGTGACACGCTGCATCTGGTGACAGGCAACGGTGGCAAGTGACACGCTGCATCTGGTGGTGGGCAACTGGTGACAGGCGACGTGGCAAGTGAGACGCTGCATCTGGTGACAGGCAACGGTCGCAAGTGACACGCTGCATCTGGTGACAGGCAACGGTCGCAAGTGACACGCTGCATCTGGTGACAGGCAACAGTGGCAAGTGACACGCTGCATCTGGTGACAGGCAACAGTGGCAAGTGACACGCTGCATCTGATGACAGGCAACGGTGACAAGTGACACGCTGCATCTGGTGGTGGGCAACTGGTGACAGGCGACGTGGCAAGTGAGACGCTGCATCTGGTGACAGGCAACGGTCGCAAGTGACACGCTGCATCTGGTGGCAGGCAACTGTGGCAAGTGACACGCTGCATCTGGTGACAGGCGACGTGGCAAGTGACACACTGCATCTGGTAACAGGCAATGGTCGCAAGTGACACGCTGCATCTGGTGGTGGGCAACTGGTGACAGGGGACGTGGCAAGTGACACGCTGCATCTGATAACAGGCAATGGTCGCAAGTGACACGCTGCATCTGGTGACAAGTGACACGCTGCATCTGGTGGTGGGCAACTGGTGACAGGCGACATGGCAAGTGACACCCTGCATCTGGTGACAGGCAACAGTGGCAAGTGACACGCTGCATCTGGTGACAGGCAACAGTGGCAAGTGACACGCTGCATCTGGTGACAGGCAACGGTGACAAGTGACATGCTGCATCTGGTGGTGGGCAACTGGTGACAGGCAACAGTGGCAAGTGACACGCTGCATCTGATGACAGGCAACGGTGACAAGTGACACGCTGCATCTGGTGGTGGGCAACTGGTGACAGGCGACGTGGCAAGTGAGACGCTGCATCTGGTGACAGGCAACGGTCGCAAGTGACACGCTGCATCTGGTGACAGGCAACGGTCGCAAGTGACACGCTGCATCTGGTGACAGGCAACGGTGGCAAGTGACACGCTGCATCTGGTGGCAGGCAACTGTGGCAAGTGACACGCTGCATCTGGTGACAGGCGACGTGGCAAGTGACACACTGCATCTGGTAACAGGCAATGGTCGCAAGTGACACGCTGCATCTGGTGGTGGGCAACTGGTGACAGGGGACGTGGCAAGTGACACGCTGCATCTGATAACAGGCAATGGTCGCAAGTGACACGCTGCATCTGGTGACAAGTGACACGCTGCATCTGGTGGTGGGCAACTGGTGACAGGCGACATGGCAAGTGACACGCTGCATCTGGTGACAGGCAACAGTGGCAAGTGACACGCTGCATCTGGTGACAGGCAACAGTGGCAAGTGACACGCTGCATCTGGTGACAGGCAACAGTGGCAAGTGACACGCTGCATCTGGTGACAGGCAACGGTGACAAGTGACATGCTGCATCTGGTGGTGGGCAACTGGTGACAGGCGACATGGCAAGTGACACGCTGCATCTGGTGACAGGCAACGGTCGCAAGTGACACGCTGCATCTGGTGACAAGTGACACGCTGCATCTGGTGACAGGCAACTGTGGCAAGTGACACACTCAGGGCTCCCACTGATTCTGCATTATGGTGAGTTGAGCTATTTTATATTACAACGTAATAATAGAAATAATGTGCTTCAGTCATCCTGACACCATAACAATCATGGTGCTGTGATGATTGAAGTGCCAACACCAGGTGTTTGGAGGAAAGTCGGCCGGTCTGGATGAAGTCCAGTGCCAAATTTTTGTCCCAGTCCAGCCCTGAGTCTGATGGTTACATAACAGACACAGAGCAGTTGTTCATCTTGTGTACCATGTAGTTGGATGACTTGTAGAGTATATGATGGCTGTGGGGAAGTTATATAATCCTGGATGAGAATACTACATGGCCTGACATACGCAGCCACAACACCATGACATTGACCCCTGTGTCACAGCTCCCCTCCGGCCCCGCCCCTTTCTATGTTTATGTCCCTGCGGGTGGGCGTGGTTCGAGACACCACAACAAGAGAAAGGCGGAAGCGCGCCACCAAACACCCATCTAGGCTGGGCGGGGCTTGCCGTTGGGGCCAATGACAGCATACGCCAGACGTGGGCGTGATTTGGGAAGGTTCTGGAGCACGGAGAGGGCGGAGCGAGCTTAGTTACGTTTCGGAGTTGGTGTCAGGCAGCAGAGAAGGACGAGGAGCACCGGAGAACACTGAGAAGGCCGGATGCGGGTGATCTGTGTGACCAGGACAACGACGAGAACGCGAACACACCGACCAGAGACTCACTTCCCTCCACCCGAGAGCGGGACGCCTATAGGGAGGCAGCGGAGAGCCCGGGCCCAGCCATACCGAGAAATCTATAGAGGAGAGCGGAGCACGGCGCGGGGACAATGATAGACCCGCAGGACAGGTGCGGGCGGAGGGGTGTCCTCTGTGTTATGTGGAGGGGAGAGCTCCGACTACCGGAGGGGAGGTCCGCACACCGCTCCTCCGACCGGACACGGGCCGCACATGATTGGCTGCTCTGGGCAACAGCTACACATAGACTGGCAGCTCCTCCTCTTCAGTCACCCCGGTAATAGGGCTCTGATCTGTATGGAGGCTGATCCCAGTTCATGTAGATCTCCCATGTATTATATACAGAGGAGCAGGGGGCCACTGATCACTTCTCACCTAATAAGAATAATAAACCTATAGGAGACCCACCGATCCCTCATCAGGTGTTCTGCTCACTGAAATGTCTTCATTATATATGGATTTATATTTACTGCTTTGCATTGTGTGCAGAACATTGCTTTACCTTTTTATAGATACAATACCTGCAGATTCACCCCCTATAGGAAGGATGCTCCCGACAGATCACAGAGCAGTGGTCATCAACTCCTGTCCTCAGGGCCCACTAACAGGCCAGGTTTTATGTATTACCTTGGGGAGATTAGACTAGAATACTGCAATCACTGAGCAGAAAATGATATCACCTGTGATGTATTTCAGTTATCTTGCAAACCTGGCCTGTTAGTGGATCCTGGGCCAGGTGTTGAGAACCACTGCCTTATAGGATGTCTCTAGTAGATTACCTGCCTACAGGAAGGATACTTCCAGTAGATTACTAGGAAGGACTGTCCAGCAGATAACTAGGAAGGACTGTCCAGCAGATAACTAGGAAGGACTGTCCAGCAGATAACTAGGAAGGACTGTCCAGCAGATAACTAGGAAGGACTGTCCAGCAGATAACTAGGAAGGACTGTCCAGCAGATAACTAGGAAGGACTGTCCAGCAGATAACTAGGAAGGACTGTCCAGCAGAGTACCCTATAGGAAGGACAGTCCAGCAGAGTACCCTATAGGAAGGACAGTGCAGTAGAGTACCCTATAGGAAGGACAGTGCAGTAGAGTACCCTATAGGAAGGACAGTGCAGTAGAGTACCCTATAGGAAGGACAGTGCAGCAGATTATCCTATCTACAGTGCCAGTAGATTAACCTGTAGGAAGTACAATGCAAGTAGATTACTGTATAAGATGTCTCTAGTACATTAACCTATAGGAAGGACACTGCCAGTAGATTACCCTATACCCTATATTACCCTATATAGCCAGTAGATGACTTTAACAGATGCCTCCAGTAGATTACCCTATAGTAAGGAAACTGCTGGTAGATTACCCCATAGGACAACACCAGTAAATTACCCTATAGAAGGGATAGGCAATTAGCAGACCTCCAGCTGTTGCAGAACTACAAATACCATGAGGCATAGCAAGACTTTGACAGCCACAAGCATGACGCCCAGAGGCATGATGGGACTTGTAGTTTTGCAACAGCTGGAGGTTCACTAATTGCAAATTCCTGCCCTATAGGATGTCTCCAGTGGAATTCCTTATAGGATGCTGCCAGTAGTTTACCCTACGGCACAGTGCTGGTAGATTACCCTGTAGCAGTGTTTCCCAACCTCATTCCTCAGGTACCCCCCTATACCAGTGATGGCAAACCTTGGCACCCCAGATGTTTTGCAACTACATCTTCCATGATGCTCCTATACTCTGCAGTGTAGTTGAGCATCATGGCAAATGTAGTTCCAAAACATCTGGGGGGCCAAGGTTCGCCATCACGGCCCTATACAGCCCATGTTTTGGGAATTTCCCTTAGTTAAAATAGCTGTCATACCTATCAAGCCACCTGTCCAACAAGATGTAAGAAGTCCTGAAAACATGATCTGTTCTGAGTACTTGACTGAGGCAGGGAACCAATACCCTATGGGACGCTGCCAGTAGATTACCCTATAGCAGTGTTTTCCAACCTCATTCCACTACCAGAAAACATATTTTTTTTAAAGCACAAGGTGAAGGAAATCCTGAAAACATGATCTGTTGGGAATACTTGAGGACTGAAGCTGGGAACCACTGCCCTATAGAATGCCAGTAGATGACTTTATAGGACCGCATATCTAGGTTATCTTATAGGTCAACAGTAACACATTATTATTGTACAGGATTTATATAGCGCCAACAGTTTATGCAGCGCTTTCAAATATAAAAGGGAGACCATACAGTTACAATACAATAAAATACAAGAGGATTAAGAGGGCCCCGCTCAGAAGAGCTTACAATCTAATCCCATTACTACACGGAGCAATGGCAACACATTACCCTATAGCCCAATGCCAATAGATTGCATTATAGGGAATAGAATGATGGGGAAAGGCCAGTCTGGAATTTTTAAAGGGTTATTGGGACAGTTGTGTGATAACCACAGCCATTGCTCAGAGCAACCAGTCAGATTTTGCCTTTCATATAACATCTGCTTAATAGTCTCTGGAATCTGATAAGATAATGTGTATAAATCAGCTCCTGGTATGTAGCTGACCATCTTCTGTCTTGGTGTCTGCCATGAAGCTGTGATTGAGCCTTGTGATGAGTGTGTTGGGACCTCACTGGACATTTTTGGGGGAATTAATAAAAATGTCCCAGCTGGAGGGCAGCCAATCATCCTCTACATTTTCCAAGCTGTGTGGGAAAAATGAAAGGAGCAGCTGATTGGTTGTTATGGGCAACAGCACCAGGTGAGAGAGAACTTGCCTCACTCAGATGGTTTTTATTAATCGCTCCGCTAATTGTGCTTTTTGAAATGTATATGGTCTGTTATGAGTCCTGGCCTGGTGGTCTGTCAGGATCGGCTTTTTGACCCTTTTGTAAAGTGTTACACTTGCTCCACAGTAACTACCAAAAGCATTGTTTACACCCCCCCCCCCCCCCCAACACAAAAACAGGAAGGTGCCCCGGGTAAAAGTCAGCCCAGTGAGAAATGGAAAGTTGTAATATAGGACATAGGATGGTGCAAAATATCATTACCCAAACAACCTTCTGCCGGAGTGAAGAAATCATCTGGGATTGACATTATGTTGGCAGAGTTACAAAAGTGTAAGCTGATTACTTGGAGAAATGCTTGGTCCACTATAGGCTGAATAGTGAAGCTAAGATTTAAAAACATAGGGTGGTTGATGTGCAAAATTTGGTGCAGCAGTGCATGGTGGCAAATAGGATTCTAACTTCAGCTTGTTCAATTAAGCTTTGACCCCCCAAAAAAATACCTGGAAATTAGTTTCTATGCAGAGCTTCACCAGATTTTGCACTCCAGTTTTAGTAAATTAACCCCAGATTCTTGATGTTATGATGGTGTAGTAGTGTAGGTTTACGTGAACAGAAGCAGTGCTTGATCGTTGTTTGATTTACTGGCCTTTAATATGTTATGAAGATACTCTTAAACCATAAACCAATTATGCTTCCTGTTTGTTTTTGTGCTCAGATGTATTTTTAGTGTAGATGTATTCGATGTATTAGATGTGTTCAATTAGAATGCTCCTCAACGTACCTCCTAACAGGGGTACGTTTTAGGTAGTTAAGCCAAATTAAGCTCTGGGGATTTCTAAGCAGCCCCGGAGCAGTGAGGCAATTATACCGGGGCTCAAAACGGGAGATCGCCGTGCTGCAGGTCAGCGGGACTGGGGGGGGGGGGGCATAGGGGGTCCTGTGTAAGTTCACCGTACAGATTTTTCTGTAAAGGTGAACTTGCTCTTTTAAAGCAGTAAGCTCAGTTCACACTGCAGCGACGCGGGAACCCTGCAAATTCACTGTGGGTTCCCGCATCACATGTCTCCCGGCGGCAGTTCACACTGCCCTATACAAACTGCTGGGAGTGTCAATTGACAGTTTGACACCCCTAAATCAGTTCACATATCACAGTGCAAACGGCAAATTCACACAGGAATCGGATCACATGGTGTGAACACCCATGCGGTCTGATTCTGCTGAGGACCAAAAAAAGGGTCCTGTGGAAGTTAGGTCCGAAGCAATAGTTCTAGCACAAGACCTCCTCTAACTTTAAACTGGAAACCGTTAGAAATTTTTAAAGTATTGCCTATGGAGATTTTTAAGTACTGTAGTTTGTCGCCATTCCACGAGTGTGCGCAATTTTAAAGCATGATATTTTGGGTATCTATTTTCACGGCGTAACACCTTTAACATTATACAAAAAAATTGGGCTAATTTTACAGTTTTGTTTTATTTTCCTTAAAAAAAATTTTTTTTTTTTTTTTATTGCGTTTGAAAGACTGCTGCACAAATACAGTGTGACATAAAATATTGCAACAACCGCCATTTTATTCGCTAGTGTCTCTGCTAATAATTATAACATTATTATATTATATCTATAATGTTTGAGGGCTCTAAGTAATTTTCTAGAAAAAAAAATACTTTTTTCTGACACTTGTTGCAAAAAAAATAAAAAATAAAAAAAAGGCTTGGTCTGCAAGGGGTTAAAAGAAAATTGTGTTCACCCCCCCCCCCCCCCCCCCCCCCAAAAAAAATCATACTTGGCTTGGTGGATGCAGCATTGGTCCGATGCTGCGTCTGTCACCTCAGCACTGAGAACTGAGCGATCGAACACCGCTGATCGCTCGGTTTTCAGAGCTTCGTGAGCAGAGAGCTGCAGACTGTCAGTCACAGCTCTCTGCTCTTCTCCCTCCTCGCTCATTGGAGCGTTGGGTTGTGGAGAGGGTGGAACAGGCCGTCTCAGCGGCTTGCTGAGAGTCTGAGACGGGTATCAGTCCAGGCAACTGGCGGATCCAGACTCCCATTGTCTGAATGACATCAGCAGAGAGCTCGCTGCTGAAAACGGGTCACAGGAGTGCAAAAATGAATTGCACTCCTGTGACCCATAGGAGAAGCTCAGTCAAAAGCTTAGGCTTTACTTCTCCTTTTTAACCACGTAAGCCCTGGACCATTTGGCAAAAGACCAGAACTTTTTGCGATTTGGCACTGTGTCGTTTTAACTGACAATTGCGCGGTCGTGCGACGTGGCTTCCAAACAAAATTTTACGTCTTTTTTTTTTTCCCCCACAAATAGAGCTTTCTTTTGGTGGTATTTGATCACCTCTATGTTTTTTATTTGCGCTATAAAAAAAAAAAATAGCGTCAATTTTGAGAAACGCAATTTTTTTTTTTTTTACTTTTTGCTACAATAAATACCCCCAAAAAATGTATAAAAAAAAAAAAAACATTTTCTTTCCTCAGTTTAGGCCGATACGTATTCTACATGGTTTTTGGTAAAAAATTGCAATAAGTGTTTATTGATTGGTTTGCCAGAGCACTCCACAGTAACATGTTCCCAAAGGTGAACGTATTCTTTAGGCTGGTTTCACTGCTGCGCAGATCACACGCGATGTCTGTGCAATGCAAACTCAGCCATACAAATTGTATGGCTGAATTTGCATCGCATTCGGACCAAACTTGCGCAGGATCCGTTTTATTTTTATTCTTCCTCCGCACCAGAATCGGATCGCATGGGTGAACCCGATTCCTGTGTGAATTGACAGTTCGCACTGCGATATGCGAACCGATCTGGGTGTGTCATTAACTTTGTATTGGCAGTCCCAATGGTTCGCATAGGGCAGTGTGAACTGCCTGCGAGTTAGGTGCGATGCAGGAACCCGCAGTGGATTTGCCAGGTTTCTTGCAATGGCGGCGATCAGCGACTTATAGCTGGACTGCGCTATTGGGGTGGACAGTCGGGACACTGACACTTTTTGTGGACCAGTGATACTAATCGTGATCAATAATAAAAATATGCACTGTTACTGTACTAATGACACTGGCTAGGAAGGGGGGTGATCAAAGGGTTAAATGTGTGCCTAGCCAGTGTTTGTGTGCTGTGTGGGAGGTGCTTTTACTAGGGGAAGGCATGGATCCATGTTCCTGCTTCACAGGATCTATGCTTTCTGTACTGACAGAATGGTGATCTGCCTTGTTTACATACCCGCAGATCAGCTCCCACTGTGTCTATTCGGAGAAGGTCGCCGACAGTGCGCATGCGTGCCCCTAAACTGGAAGTGTTGGAATCATGTAGTAGGAACCTGGCGGGGGGGGGGGGGGGGGGTGCACAAGCTAGATAGCTATGCTGCAGTTGTCCCTCCTAAGCGCACTAAAACAGAGGGAGGGATGCACAAGCTAGATGCCCTCTTGTGCAGTGGGCCGAATAGATATAAAATATTTTTATATACGCCTCTTTCACAAAGGTACTTGCACCCATAGTTTGTGAATGGGCCATGTCTTTATAGCGTCAGCAACCACCAGGTGCTTTATGCAGGTAGCCAGTTCATGTCTATGGGCATAGGCGTGCGCACGGAGTGTTACATCCCTTGTAATAGGAATAAAAAGTGACCCAATTTTTATTTATTTAAAAGGACAGTTTAAAAATAAAGTAATTTTAAATAAGTATTAAAAAAAAAAAATAATTGAAAGCATCTCGCTGAGCTCGGGCGCAGAAGCGAACGCATATGTAGGTCGCTCTTGCATATGAAAACGGTGTTCAAACCACACGTGAGGTATCACCGCAATTGTTAGAGTGAGAGCAATAATTCTAGCACTAGACCTCCTCTGTAACTCTAAACATGTAACCTGTAGACATTTTTTAAAGTCATCTATGGAGATTTTTAAGGGTAAAAGTTTGTCGCCATTCCACGAGCGGGCGCAATTTTGAAGAATGAAATGTTGGATATCTATTTACTTGGCGTAACGTTATCTTTCACAACATAAAAAAAAATTGGGCTAACCTTATTGTCTTTGACTTAAAAAAAAAAAAAATAAAGTGTATTTTTTCCCAAAAAATTACGCTTGTAAGACCGCTGCGCAAATATGGTGTGACAAAGTATTGCAACGACCGCCATTTTATTCTCTAGGGCAGTGATGGCAAACCTTGGCACCCCAGATGTTTTGGAACTACATTTCCCATGATGCTCATGCACTCTGCAGTGTAGATGAGCATCATGGGAAAGGTAGTTCCAAAACATCTGGGGTGCCAAGGTTCGCCATCACTACTCTAGGGTTCCTGGGGGGTGGGGGGGTCGAAATGTTTGGGTAATTTTCTAGCAAAAAACAGATTTTACCTTGTTGTAAACACTGAGTCTGAAAAATAGGCCCGGTCCTTAAGTGGTTAAGAAACTTTTTGTGTGCAGCAATCCCCCTAATACTTACTGGAGCCCCATCTCGAGCCAGTGATGTAGCACAAGAGACTTGGCTGGCTGAGACACAGCAGTGGGTGCCACTGGATGTGACTGACAGCAGTGAGAGCCAATAAGAAGAGGGGGGTGGAGCCGAGCCACGGCTCCATGTCTGAATGGACAGACAGCGCAGTGGCTCAGGTGCCCTCATAGCAAGCAGAAGGGACCCGAGCCTGAGAAGAGGAGGATTCGGGCTGATCTGCAAAATCGCTGCACAGGGCAGGTAAGTATAACTTGTTTTGTTTAAAAATAACGAACTTTAATATCACTTTTAAGTTTATGTAGAGGTGGCATAGGAGCAATGTGGGTACAAGAAAATAAAGTGGCATATGTAAACACAAGGTCTTATTCTAAATTTTCCTGGGATCATTGGAAAAACCTTTTTGTTGTTTAAAGTGGAGGTCCACCCTAAAATTAAAAATTACATTAACATTCTACAAAAAAAAAATAATAAAAATTAGAAGAAAATTTTTATTTTTTTTTTTTTTTTACCAGAAATGCCTGTTGCTAGGCAGTCTTCCTAATCTGCCTCTTCCTATTCTGCAGCGCTACGCCTTCACTTCCTCCTTCTTCGGCAAGCTGCCCCGTTGTCTTCTGGGATATATGTGTGTCCCAGAAAGCCACAGGGCCATTTACAAAGTGACTCGCGCATGCACAGTAGGAAATGGGCAGTGAAGCCACAAGGCTCCACTGCCTGTTTCCCTTAGTTAGGATGGCAGCGCCAGCACCTGATCCGATGGGCATATTGGCCTCGGGGGGGGGGGGGGGGGGGCCGACATCGCGGGCTCGCTGGACAGGGAAGTGCCCTTATTAAAAGTCAGCAGCTACAGTGTTTGAATTTAAAAAAAAAAAAAAAAACGGCCGGATCTCCGCTTTAAGTAACCATACTGCTGCTGACACTGATGTTTTGCCTAAACCAAACTGATGATATCTGATCCACAGAGTTCTTCATACAATCTTTGCATACCAGTGTTCAGCCACCATAAGTCTTTCGTGGAAAGAGAGATTACCATCCAGCTTAAATCCAGAGGTAATGATTTGATCCTTCGTGCAAGGACAGCTAAGGGATGTGCACACTTCTTCTTGTTATAGTAGATAATGAAAGTATTAACAAACATAAAGCACACAACTAAACCTGATGATAGGGTTTGTTCAATAGTACAAGGCTCAGGAGATTACCAATTGTCTAAGTTAAACTTTTCTAATCTCTGCAATTAAAGTGGTTGTAAGGCTTCATGTACACGGGACATTTTTACAACCTCTCCTGAACAGTTTAACTTGACAGATAGTTACCCACGTTTAAAACGTCCTTTTGCCTCATTTATATGCTGTGTTTAGCGGAGTTCTGTTGCGTTTAGAAGTTTTTCCAAAAGAAATTTTTTTTTTTTATGGCCAAAAACGAAAGGCGCCTATAAACTAAACGTGGGTTACTGCGTTTAGATGCTTTTGGCGTCTGAACTCATTTTTTTGCCTTCAAAAAAAGACCTATAAATGCAACTGCCTAAAAACGACAGTAAACAAACCTGTGTACTTGTACACATAAGATAACATTGGATGAGTTCAGGGGCAGCTGAAAAGTGTCCAACTGCCTCTGAACATCCGTTTAGCAGCAGCAGTGTACATGGGGCCTAAAGTCAGAAGGTTTTTTTTTTTTATCTTGATGCGTTAAGATAAAAAAAACTTCAGTGTGCAGCAGCCCCCCTAATACTTACCTGAGCCCCCTCCCAAACCAGCGGTGTTGCACGAGAGACTCTGCTGTCTCTCATTGGCTAAGACGGCAGCAAAGCGCTATTGGCTCCCGCTGCTGTCATTCAAAGTCAGTAAGCCAATGAGCGAGAGGGGTGGAGGGGCTGGGCTTGAGTGCCCCCATAGCAAGCTGCTTGCTGTGTAGGGCACTCAACAAGGAGGGACCCGAGAGGAGGATCTGGGCTGCCCTGTGCAAATCCACTGAACTTGATATCCCATACTAGGCTTTACCCTCAGGAGCGAGACATAGAACGCACGCCATCCCCAAGGGATTAGCCGACTCGCACGCGCTGATTACACCTAGTGCCAGGCACTTCAACATATGAGTGTAACTGCTTTTTGTTGCTGCTGGTTTTATTTACTTTATTAAAAATGACTACACTATGGGGTTGATTTACTAAAGGCAAATCCACTTTTGCACTACAAGTGCACTTGGAAGTGCAGTCGCTGTAGATCTGAGGGTAAGATCTGAAATGAGGGGAAGCTCTGCTGATTTTTTTCATCCAATCATGTGCAAGCTAAAATGCTGTTTTTTATTTTTCTTGCTTGTCCCCCTCAGATCTACAGCAACTGCACTTCCAAGTGCACTTTCAGTGCAAAGTGGATTTGCCTTTAGTAAATAACCCCCTATAAGACTTTTATCCGTGTCTCCTGTGGAGTCATTTTTTTACATCTTAGTTCCATCATAAGTGGCCAGTGGAGTGGAATTGTGCTCTTGGTGGAACCAATCTGGTATTCCAAAAGCACTTTTTAAACGTCCTGTAACAAGGGGTCAAACATCTCTGGTGAGTGGCCACTTTTATACTGAGCACTCGTGGTGGAAGAACTTTTTGCTTGCTATTATGACCATTTATTCCACCAGTGTACACATTTATGTTTGATGTTGTTGTACATATATTCTAGTGAAATTCAGTGTGCTGTGAAATTTGAGGTAAACCACTTCAGTAGGAACCTGTACAACTGTTCACTACTTCAAGTAAGGCTGACGTTTTAGCTTTAAAAACCACTTCAGCTCTGAAAGGTTTTATCCCCTGCGTGACCAGGCCATCTTTTGCTTTGTGGCACTGCGCTGCTTAATTGAACAGTCATGCAATGCTGTACCCAAAAAACTTTTTTTTTTTTTACACAAGTAGAGCTTTCTTTTGGTGGTATTTGATCACCACTTTTTTTTGTTTTTTTTTGTTTTGTATAAACAAAAAAGCAGACAATTTATAAACTATTTTTTACTTCCATAAAACATTCAAAAAAAAAAAATCGCATTTCTCTTAATTTTGCCAAAATGTATTCTGCTTCATGTCTTAAAGAAAAATCCCAATAAGTGTATATTGATTGGTTTGTGTGAAAATTATAGCGTCTACAAACTTAGATAGATTTTTTTTTTTTTTTTTTAATTTTCTTTTTCCCTTACTAATGGCAGTGATCAGCGACTTATTGCTATAGTGCGGCAGACAATCTGATGCTGGGGGTCAACAAACTGCCACTGATTTCACCAGTGCCTTTATTACAGTGATAATATGCACTGTTGCTGTACTAATGACACTTGCTAGGAAGGGGTTAACATCTATGGTGATCACAAGGTTAAATGTATACCTAACAAATGTTTGTGTGTACTGATTTTACTGAGGATCTAGTTGTTTTCATTCCCTGATCTAAAGTAGTTGTTAACCCACTTTCACATGTTTAATACTATCTATCCGTTTTGTTTCCTATGGAGTGCCCCCCTGTCTCTGTGTGTTTATTAAAAAAAAAATCCTCCTTTACCAAATTTCATGGTGGCTCTTGGCGCTCATGTAACCGGCCGTGTGTCCTCTCTGCTCGTCTGACAGAAGCAGCGGGCGGGGCCGAGGTTTCCCCACTGACGTCAACGGGACACGAGGAGGCAATTAGACAGGGGCGGTCACGTGACCGCTGGGAGCTGCCGTGAGATATGGTAAAGGAGAATTTTTTTTTTTTTTTTTTTTTTTTTTTTTACTTAAACGCAGACAGGGGGGTACTCTATTAGGGAACAATACGGCTAGTACTAAAATATAATGGATATTCCCGCAGCAGGAGGGGGATGGGGCAGCACTGTCACTAGGTGACACTCGGGGGGGATAGAGAAGACAGACACAGGAGAGCAGGCTGCAGATGACGGAGGCACGTAAACAGACCACTATATCGGACTCGGCAGCCATGATTATTGTGGTCTGTTTGCAAAGGGGAGGGGATAAACTGGCAGAATCAGGCAGTTTTTTGTTTTTTTTTTTCTTTTTAGGTGCTACAGGGGGTCCTATTATTTTTTTTTTTAATTTTTTGGGTTAACCGCTTTAACAAGGAATGAACAAACGAGATCCCCTGTTGCTGAACACACACGTTTGTTTACATTCACAGAGTTGTGTTCAGTGAAGCACAGAGCTGGTGGACAATCATTGGCCAGGATCCGGTGATCAGCATGTGTGATGTTTAGCAGCACAGCGGGGTGTGCGCCCCCTTCCCAGAAATGCAGAATCACGTATGTGTGTGTGTGTGTGTAGATAGATGATTCTGCACACAGCGGCCACCCTGTAGCAGTAATTTTACAGGAGGTGGTCGCTAAGTGATTAAAATAATTATGTTAAAGGATTAAGCAGAGTAAATAACAAATTTAGATGATGATTTGGAATGATTTTTTTTTTTAACTTCTAAATAGTGAAGGTGACCAGATGAGGAGCAGCCATTGCTTTAGCTTG
Organism: Aquarana catesbeiana; assembly: GCF_042186555.1. Taxonomy (NCBI): domain Eukaryota; kingdom Metazoa; phylum Chordata; class Amphibia; order Anura; family Ranidae; genus Aquarana; species Aquarana catesbeiana. The sequence continues at coordinate 110,231,520 of NC_133326.1, forward strand.
TCACTTTTACTTCCCCTAAATAAAAGTTGACGATTGAGCCCATAATGTAGGGAAACCACAGTTCACTGCCATGTTTTGGTAAGATTTTGCTGCTGTAAAGCCTCCTCTGAGAACAGTCTTCATAAACCGGAATTCGGCTTTCTAGAGCTTGTGCAAGCTTTGATTAGCTTCCTCAAACAAATGTGCGCAGTGCCTACACAGGGTTTGGGTGATGGGAAATGTTCTTTGTAGAGCTCTCTATCATCGTAATTAGTCTCACAATCTATTCAAATTTTTCTTTAAAAGTAATGACCTTTGCGATTGTAGACCTGCTTACAAAAAGGGTCATTGCAATGTACAAAAATAGTTTCATGTTCTTTCAGTATATTAAGTCTATTTTTCTTACTCTTCATTATTTTAAAATACAATCTTGCAATAATTGCGTACTTCCTACTGAGTCATCTTAAAGCGCGGTGAGCACCGACACACAATGGATATTATTATGGAGATGACACTATTTTCCTGTGTGTGTATGTGTATATATCTCACAAAAGTGAGTACACCGCTCACATTTTTGTAAATCTTTTATTATATATTTTCATGTGGTAACACTGAAGAAATTATACTTTGCTACAATGTAAAGTAGTGAGTGTACAGCTTGTATAACAGTGTAAATTTTCTGCCTCCTCAAAATAACGCAACACACAGCCATTAATGTCTAAACCGCTGGCAACAAAAGTGAGTACACCCCTAAGTGAAAATGTCCAAATTGGGCCCAATTAGCCATTTTCCACCCCAGGTTTCATGTGACTCGTTAGTGTTACAAGGTCTCAGGTGTGAATGGGGAGCAGGTGTGTTAAATTTGGTGTTATCACTCTCACTACTTCATACTGATCACTGGATGTTCAACTTGGCGCCTCATGACAAAACTCTGAGGATCTGAAAAAAAGAATTGTTGCTCTACATAAAGATGGCCTAGGCTATAAGAAGATTGCCAAAACCCTGAAACTGCACGGTGGCCAAGACCATACAGAGGTTTAACAGGACAGGTTCCACTCAGAACAGGCCTCACCATGGTCATGAGTGCCCATGCTCAGCAACATATCCAGAGGTTGTCTTTGGGAAATAGACGTATCAGTGCTGCCAGCATTGCTGCAGAGGTTGAAGGGGGGGGGGGGGGGGGGGTCAGCCTGTCCATGCTCACACAATACGCCGTACACTGCATCAAATTGGTGCATTGATGATGCACAAGAAAGCCAGCAGTTTGCTGAAGACAAGCAAGCTAATTACATGGGTTACTGGATCCATGTCCTGTGGTCTGATGAGACCAAGATAAACTTATTTGGTTCATATGGTGTCAAGCATGTTTGGCGGCAACCAGGTAAGGAGTACAAAGACAAGTGTGTCTTGCCTACAGTCAAGCATGGTGGTGGGAGTGTCATGGTCTGGTGGGGAGTTACAGTTCATTGAGGTAACCATGAATGCCAGCATGTACTGTGACATACTGAAGCGGAGTATGATCCCCTCCCTTTGGAGACTGAGCCGCAGGGCAGTATTCCAACAGAACAACCCCAAACACAAGATGACCACTGCCTTGCTAAAGAAGCTGAGGGTAAAGGTGATGGACTGGCCAAGCATGTCTCCAGACCTAAACCCTATTGAGCATCTGTGGGGCATCCTCAAACGGAAGGTAGAGGAGTGCAAGGTCTCTAACATCCACCAGCTCTGTGATGTCATCATAGAGGAGTGGAAAAGGACTCCAGTGGCAACTTGTGAAGCTCTGGTGAACTCCATGTTTAAGAAGGTTAGGGCAGTGCTGGAAAATAATGGTGGCCACACAAAATATTGACACTTTAGGCTCGATTTGGACATTTTCACTCAGGGGTGTACTCACTTTTGTTGCCAGCGGTTTAGACGTTAATGGCTGTGTGAGGTGTGAGTTATTTTGAGGGGACAGCAAGTTTACACTGTTATACAAGCTGTACACTCACTACTTTACATTGTAGCAAAGTGTCATTTCTTCAGTGTTGTTACATGAATAGATATAATATATTTACAAAAAATGTGAGGGGTGTACTCACTTTTGTGAGATACTGTGTGTGTGTGTGAATGTTCACCACTTCTGTGAAGTCTCTTTTTTTGCTTTTTCATAAATAGACCTATTGGGGAACAAGACAATTTCTGGTTAGAGCAGACCTGTTAGTACAGAATTCAAAGAACTGATTTACTTGCACTGAAAACTATGCAGCTAGTGAAGTTTTGGAATACCTATCAAGGGTGGGGAATTCATTTCCCCAAGGGGCCAGATGAGAAATTGGGCTTGTTGTGGAGGGCTAAACTAAATTCTTCTCAATATTCATTCTGGACCTGGGAAGAAACATGTAGAAAACAAACTCCTGGCTTTAGGAATAATGGGTACAACTGCTCATGAAATGAGTCTTTCAGATAAGTGGTCGAGGGGTGGTAAAAACGGATGAGTCCCAGTTTTACTGCCTGCTATGATGCAAAGAGCAAACCCGCTCCAGATGATGTAATCCCCTCTCTGAAGTGCAGGTGCCGGTCCAGTCCATGGTCTGGATAACAATAAGCAGTGTACAATGAGATGACCGCACTCCAATCTTCAGAGAAATTGTAGCTTTTATTTCATAAAATCCATGAGGACATCAAAAAGACACAATACATGGAGCAAAAACAGTGTGGTTGATACTTTTCACACAGAAATTAGCTTAATCCTGCCATCCACCCCAACTGTAAAATAACGTCAGGGCTGTGCGCATGCCACTTCCACAGTGCTTTTCTTCAGTCACGACGTTGTTTCTCAAACTCGCCCCTTGAGTTTGGTGGTGGTCTGCCACAACCCTGTGCAATGCATGGGATTGGGAAGTGGTATTGTGGCATTATAGGTGGCATTATTATATATTTTCATGTGGTAACACTGAAGAAATTATACTTTGCTACAATGTAAAGTAGTGAGTGTACAGCTTGTATAACAGTGTAAATTTTCTGCCTCCTCATAACGTCACCTCACTGCCCTCTGAAAACCATTTGTGACTGAAAGGAGAGCCTGAGCTCTGCGGATTCTGCCCTAGAGTGAAGAAGAGGTGCAAGGCTCCTGGGGTTTGCAGCATGCAGGCGCTAACACAGGAAGAACTTGGCTGAGTAAAACCTTGGGAAATCTTCTAGGCAACATTCTCCATCCATAACTGGGCTTCCCCGCTGTACAGATCAGTATTTCAGGCTCTCTCCTTCAAGTTTTTGCAGCTTTCCACACAGACACCTGTCGGCGTGCCTCTTCGGGTTCCTCAGACTCATGCTGTCAATAGAGGCGTCAATATAGGATGAGGACAGCCGAAGGACCTTATGTGGCCCTGGGGCTGCAATTTGCCCAGGTCTGCCTTATATGTGCATGCATATGATTCCTCCTGTATTGAATTTGAATTGTAACTGTACCGTCTGCCCTCATGCTTTAAAGCACTGTGCATACTGTTGGCACTATATAAATCCTGTATGATGACATGTATGGTACAGGTCAGTGACTCGCCAGGCCTTTCATCCTCAGGCACACTGAAATTTACAGGCACATGGGACCTCCAGTGTAAAACATTTTCCCTCTCCTAGGTAGCCAGGTGTCGTGTACAGCCAGCTCAAGTAGTACATGGTTGTACATGCTTGTACTTTGTAAACACCAATGCTCCATTGCATTGGTATTTACCAGCGTATGTACATATGACATATTTTCCTGAACATGAAACTTCCGTGTTCTGGAAATCTGGCATGCGCAAATCTGGCTAAGAACATTGGTTTTTACCCAAGTACAAGCTCGTATAGGCATGCACATCTATGGCTAGCTGTATGATTCACTTGTAGTTCTCTGGGCATGAAAAAGCACTTGGCATTCCCTTGCGCCTGCAAGCATCTGTGTGTGCGTACCTTTTTAATTCTTCCTTCACTACTTAGTGAGTCACTGACCTGAACTGTGCAAGTGTATTTGTTGTATTCCAGTACTTTACTATTTAATCTTCTTCCTTTGGGTCATTGACTCAGCATGTGTTACCTGTTTTCAGCAAAAGTCAGCTGTATGTTCTTGGTCCTGGGGCACAGGGGCTGGATGCATAATTTAGGAAAGTGTAAAAATGTTCTGTACTTAGGTTCTTGCTTTCAAAATCCTTTGATTCGCTTGTAACAAATTGTTCATTAATAATTGCTTAATAATGCAATTAACAAATGTCCTCTGCACTGAATGTTGCATGAGGACAATACGGATATGTATGGCCAGAGGGTGGAATTTTAAAGTTGCCGACCTGAAATGGAATCTTCCAATATCACTTTCTGCTTGACCCATCTTCCCGACCTGTACTTTGTTACAGCTATGTTTCTTTAATAGGTTTGCTGGCAGTGTTTGTCTCCTTAAGAAATCCTCTCCATGTGTTCTGCCTAATTAGTAGTTTTTAGTATTGTGCTTTTTATAAGGCATTGTTCCACACGTCTGTCCAAAATCAAAGGCGCTTCTCATGCAGAGTTCCACCATTGATCCAAATGCTTGCTTGGTGTGGGGAACCTAGCTCATGAGCCTGCAGCACACAATGCACCGCTAATGCTCCCCTGAATGGTGGAGTAGACAGAGCTGTCCAACTACATATACCCCCTCGCCCAAAGAGTGGCACATTAGCAGGTATTAGGGACCCATGCAGTGTGCTCCTCTTTTTAATAACCATTTCAACAAGACCTTAAAAGTGAACCGTAATTTTGAACTCTGGAAACTATTAAAGCTGAACTCCAGGAATTATCATTTTTTTTTGTTGCTTTGGGCCTGCTTAGTCACATGGAATAATCCATGTATCACTTCGAGGGCCTCCTGGGGATGCTGAAATTCACTGTGCTAGTCTGTGCTACATACAGTCATTGCTGTCCTGTTCTGGGTGATGCTGGAGATACTTGGCTTTAAACACCATTTAATCCAGTTTTAGATTTTAACCACTTCAGCTATGGAAGATTTTACCCCCTTCATGACCAGGCCATTGTTTGCTATTCAGCACTGTGCTACTTTTAACTGGCTATTTGTGCAGTCATGCATTGCTGTACGCATACAACATTTTATATAATCCCCTCCCCAACAAATGGAGGTTTCTTTTGGTGGTATTTTATCACCCCTGGATTTTTTATTTTTTGCGCTATAAACAAAGAAAAAAATAGCGTTAATTTTGGGGGAAAAAAAAGATATTTTTGACTTGTGTTATAAAACCTAATAAATGTTAAAAATCAAATTTCTTCATACATTTAGGCCAAAATGTATTCTGCTACATGTCTTTGGGGGAAAAAAAATCCCAATAAGTGTTTGGTTTGCGTTTTTAAAGTTATAGCGTCTACAAACTATGTATGTATGTTTTTTTGTTTTGTTGTGTGTTTTTTTTTTTTTTTTGTAATAATGGTGATTTGTGACTTATAGTGGGACAGCGGGCAATCTGACACTTTGTGGGAACTGGCATCTCCAGTGATACTAATACAGTGATCGGTGCTAATAATATACACTGTACTAACAAATGACATTGGCTGAGAAGGGGTTAGTATCTGGGGGCAATCAAAGAGTTACTTGTGTGTCTAACTATGTTTGCACTGTGATGCTTTTACTAAAGGATGTGCAGTTTTTTTTTTGTTTTTTTTTTTAATTCCATGCTTGGCAGGGAAACAAACTGGCACATCGCCACTGTCAGAAGAGAGCTTTGTGTTTTACATACGCGTATTAATGCATGATTTTGTGCAGCTGGCCCTCACTGTAGCAGAAAAACTAAAGTGGTAAAAAAAAAAAAAAATATGAACTTCCCTTCAGTATTTAGACTTGTAGAGGGAAGGCAGCACTGAGTCGATCATGGCTGTATTGCTCTGCAAAGTGCTGTGCAACATTGTAAAGATTCTTAGAGGAACAGAGAGCACCGGGACAGTCTCCTAAATGGGCTCCTGCTCTGAGATTTACAGAACAGTAAGCAAAAAATCTGAGCTGTGCACAAAAGCATCAATGTATATAATCAAAAATTATATGTAGAAACTAAAAAAAAAAAACTTAAAAGAAACCCAGCATTAGAACATGGGGAGCCGCCATATCTTGGCTGCCTAGTTGGTAGTCATGCCCCCTCTGAATGTTTGTTGTAGGGCAGTAAATGTGACAACAGCTGCAGGGGGAGAAGAACCCCTGCCCTAAACACAGGTGTAAAATGTTTCAAAAAGTAAACCTACCCTTTAAAGATGGTAGATCAACATAATGGCCAGTCAACCAACATTTCCAGCAGGATGAAGGCTATCCCATCCCCAATGTTAGCAGTTTCTTTACGGTTACTGAGCATATTTGAGATAAAGTGATTAACATTTTCAATTTAGTGCTTATACCCTTCTAGCGTTATCAGGGTCAGAATATAATAATCCCTTCCCTAATCTTCCTTCTGCATTAACCAGCAGAACTGTTCAGATTAACATGTGACGTTCATAATACACAAGAACAATCGTGAATAAATTGTAAAAGCTGATAGTCTTCAATGGATGAAATTCCTCATGTGCTGCCTGTGTTGCTCTTTGGTTGCTTTGCCAGCCACTTGGATTCTAAGAATTCTATAGCACTTTTCATAGAGTTCAATATTGGCTTGCCACATTAGGATTTTTAGCTTCAGAAACAGTTTTAAAAGTGCTATGAAGGATTTCCCTCACTTCCTGTTTTGACTGAGACAGGAAGTGAAGAAATGGGGCAAGATAACAAAAATCAGAGCGTTATAACCCTCCTTTATCCAAAATGATAAAAAAAAGTTTGCTTTTAGTTCTACTTTAAAGTACAAATGAAAGCAAAACTTTTTTTTTTTTTTTTTGTGGAGAGGGATTAGAACACCTGTCAGGTTTTTATTGTCTATGTAATACGTAATTAGCTAGTATGCTATGCATACTAGCTAATTATGCCTTTTGTCTTGCAGGGTTTTTTTTTTTTTTTTTTTGTTTTTTTTTTTTTTTCCTGAGGGTTTACTTCCTCTTTAAAGCCTAGTACACACGGTGAGATTATTATGCTAGTCTTTATATTGATAACGAAGAGGTTACTAAAGTCCGAAAATTCTTGTACCACAGAATGAAAATTTGGAAGTGATATATTGTATTATTATACTTGTATTGTATTTGTGGGCGAAAACTGTGCTGATTAAACGACAATTGTACGGTGTGTATATGTATGTGTGTGTATGTATATATGTATGTATATGTATGTATGTATATATATATATGTGTATATATATATATATAAAAATTTTTCTGATCGTGTGTACTAGGCTTTAAAGCGGTTGTAAACTGCGGATGTTCAAAAAAAAAACCCCTGTAGGGCAATAAATAGCATAATTTGCTTGTATGAATCGCATACTAGCACATGCTGAAATGCTCACCTTTTGGAACGAAAAACAAAATCCGATCCTTTAAATTCTGATCGTGTGTAGACAATTCCGACGCACAAAGTGCCACGCATGCTCAGAATAAATTAAGAGACGAAAGCTATTGGCTACTGCCCCGTTTATAGACCCGACGTACGTGTTTTACGTCACCGCGTTCAGAATGATCGGCTTTTTCGACGACTTTGTGTGACCGTGTGTTTGCAAGACAAGTTTCAGCCAACGCCTGTCGGAAAAATTTTGATGGATTTTGTTGTCGGAATGTCCGTTCAATGTCCGTGTGTACAGGGTATTAGTCTGTTTTATTGCTATCCAGTTATTTTAGTTATCGGTTTCTCTTATTTGAAAAATGTAACTTGTTTTTAATTTTTCAGGTACATTTGCAGAAGTATCCTCCTGGCTTCAGTAACGTGAATATTAGAACAAAAGTATATGCGTCGAACAGTACTGTTTCCAAAGTGGGTAGACCTTCAGAAATAAATGAAAACATCTGTAGCAGTTCTAGCAGGATGAATAGAAGGTGCAAGTCAGCAAAACGCTGAGTGCACTGATGTGGGAGACCTTTAACTGTGTAAACACAAGTGTGCAAATTCCTACTTCTTACCTATATCACAGACTAGAAATTAACATGAGATGACGCTGTTGTGGGGGTTGTGTTTTTGTGTGTATATGTATGTGTGTATACATACATACTCCCCCCCCCCCCCCCCCCCCTTTTTTTTTTTTCTTTTTTTTTTAATATCTCTATTAAATATAAAAAAAGTGGGGAAACTCTTTGAAGACCCCTTCTCTATTAATTAATCAGCCTTAACATTATGACTATCCAACATAACCTGTCGAGGCATGGACTCGGGTTGCGAGATGGGGGGTCTCTATTGGACTTGGTTTTTCCAGTTAATCCCACAGATGCTTGATTGGATTGAGATCTGGAGAATTTCAAGGCAAAGTCAACACCTTAAACACCTTTTTGTGTTTCTCAAACCATTCTTGAATTCAGACAAGGCCACCTTCTTCCATTGCTCCGTGGTCCAGTTCTGATGCTCCCTTTGCCCATTGCAGGCACTTTTGGCTGTGGTCATGGGTCGGCATGGACACCCTGACCAGTCTGCAGCTATGCAGCCCCATTCATAATAATCTTCAATGTGCTGTGTGTGCAGAGATATTTCTATCAGAACCAGCATTTTTAAACTTTTCAGCAATTTGAGCTACAGTAGCTGTTTTTAGATTGGAATACGCGGGCCGGCCTTCACACTCTATGTACATCAATGAGCCCTGGCCGTCCATAACCCTGTCGCTGGTTTTCCTTTCTTTGAACACTTTTGGCAGGCCCTGACCACTGCAGACCGTGAACATCGCACAACAGCTGCAGTTTTGGAGTTGCTCTGTCCCAATCGTCTAGCTATTACAATCGGTCAGTCGCTTAGATCCTTACACTTGGCTATTTTTTTTTGGACAAGAAGAGAAAATATATAAAATTCATGCTGTAAGATGCCATCCAACTTGCTATGCTGTGTAATTCTCAGGACTATATATTTTATTTTATTTGTTACGGGTACTTGTATAGCGCCTTCAATTTACACAGCGCTTTACATATTGTACATTCACAGTAGTCCCTGCCCGCAAGGAGTTTACAATCTAAGGTCCCGAACTCACTCACATTCATACATACACATACAGGGGCCAATTTAGACAGACCATTAACCTGCCAGCATGTCTTTGGAGTGTAGGAGGAAACCGGAGTACCTGGAAAAAAACTCCGAGGCGCAGGGAGAATATGCAAGCTGCAAGCACCAATGACCCTAGTACGCTAAACGCTTAGCCACTGTAGTCAGAAATATGAATTATTTGGCAGACAAAACTCCTATGTATTCAGGTGTTTGTTCTGCTTTAAAGCATATATAATGAAAAGATTACTACTTGTGTTCTAAGTGGCATTCTGCCAGCGCGGATAGTAAAAAGGTGCATGTAACTGGTGAGCAGTGCAGATTTCTTTCCTGCATGCATTTTAGTGGAAACTGCTGACTTTACATTCATTCTCGCATTTTGATCTTTTTTTCAATAGGTTCTGCAGCATTTGAGAGATTCACAGTTCTGTGTTTTCCTGTGCGTTAAGTCACACAGTGCACTAAAAGATAACCACAGACACACTATTAACAATGGAGCTCTGCGGCCCTCAGCATTGAGCTAAAACAGAAGTACTTAGCACAGTAATCTGAATTTATGTAAAATGCTTTACATGTGAGGCCTTACATTCACTGATCCAGCAGCTTGACCTTCCCTGTATTTGATTTGTTCTGCAATACACTCAACACATATGACACAGGCAGGTATTTTGCTGTCACAGGAAGGTTTGTATACTTTGTCGTGTATACCCTGAGCTACATTGACCCTGGGGTGGCAGAATGTTTGCCATTTTATTACAGCACCGCCACTTAAATGTGTATGAATGGTTATCCAGATTGGGATGAGGATACATTTTTTTTTTTTTTTTTTTTCTCTCTCGGAAGTAAACATACAGTGGACTACATAATATGTAGAAACAAGCTTTACATATTCATGAACATATCAATAACCCAGGAGTCTGTAACTGTCTCTTCTGCAGTATGCAAAGACACATGCGGAAGCAACATAATACGGCACATATAAACATCCAGTGTATATTCAGAAAAGCCTTTTGAAATGAGACATGTCTGAGCACTAACACAAAACAATGTAAAAATCATATTTTTTTTGCTAGAAAATTACTCAGAACCCCAAAACATTATATATACATACATATACATTTTTAGCAGACACCCTAGGGAATAAAATGGCGCTTATTGCAACTTTTTATCTCGCATAGTATTTGCGCAACAATTTTTTTTTTTTAAAAGTGTTTCATGATTTTAAAAAATAACAAAACAGTAGTTAGCACAAATTTTTTTATATAATGTGAAAGATGATACACCGAGTAAATAGATGCCCAACATGTCACACTTTAAAATTGCGCACACTTATGGAATGACGCCAAACTTCAGTACTTAAAAAATCTCCGTAGGCAATGGTTTAAATTTTTTTTACAGGTTACAAGTTTCGAGTTAGGAGGTCCAGTGCTAGAATTGTTGCTTGTGCTCGAACGCATGCTGCGATACCTCATGTGTGGTTTGAACGGCGTTTACATATGTGGGCAGGACTAACGTGTGCATTCGCTTCTGAGCGGGGGGCGTTCTTAAATTATTTTTTTATTTTTACTTTCTTTTACTTTCTTTAACTTTTTTTTTTAATCACTTTTATTTCTAATACAGGGAATGTAAACCTCGCTTGTAATAGGAATCATTCGTGACAGATCCCCTTTATGGAGAGATGCGGGGTCCATAAGACCGCATCTCTCCTGCAGGCTGGAAAGCATGAGATCGGGGAAAAAAATCCACAATCTCATGCTTACCAGCCGCAGTCTCGGCTTTGTTTACAACCGCCGTTATGTCAGACGTTATGTCATAACGTCATAGAGATGACCGGTGACCATCTGGTCACTGGTCATCTCTATGCTCGTCACCCAGCGGCAGCCGATTCTTTCTCCGGGTCCGCGATGGCACGGGAGAGCCTGGACAAGCACCGGATGTCGGCGCGGGGGGGTGTCCCCTCTTGTCGCCTGTAAGAACAATTAAGCGGTGGAACTGCTGCTATGATCGTTCTTATAGTGTACAGAATTGCCGGCTGAAAACAAGGATATCTGAATGATGCCTGTAGCTGAAGGCATCATTCAGATATTCTCACATCATATGATGTCCTTGGGCAGGAAGTGGTTAAAGTGACACTAAAGGTTCATTTAAAAAAAAAAAACTAACGCATTGTACTTACCTCCACTGTGCAGCTCATTTTGCACAGAGTGGCCCTGAACCTGCTCTTCTGGGGTCCCTTAGCGGCTCTCTCGGCTCCTCCCCGCATCTGATAACCCCCTTAGAGAAGACCCCCCCCCCCCCCGGGGGGGGTTACCTTGCGGGTGCGCTCCCAAGTCCAGCATTCAGCGTCCATAGAAACCGAATGCAGGATTTGTCCCCGGCGGCCGCGTCATTGGATTTGATTGACAGAAGTGGGAGCCAATAGGTGAGCTGCTATCAATCTATCTCAACAGCTGAGAATCCCCTAGCAGAGACACGGCGCGTCCCCGTGGGACAAGTTCGAGGGTTCAGGTAAGTAAAACTGGGGGACTGAGGGGCCGGTCACTGACAGGTGTTTTTTCACCTTAATGCATAGGATGCATTAAGGTGAAAAAACATGAACCTTTACAACCCCTTTAACCGTTACCCGGGTACGATGGTACGAACTTAAAGTGATACATCCTGCTTTCAGTCTGTATCATAACATGAAATGGTTACTATAAGACATATAAAAGAGAACTCTATGGAGACCGTATTCACTGATTGGTATCTCTTGTGAATAGTACATCCACCCCATCAACATATCTCTAAATGTTTCTTGTTGGTCCTTAACAGTATATAAGATTGGGATTAGAATTTGGAACCTGCTTAAGTATTTAGAATTTTGCTTAATGTATATGTTTGTTTATGACTTCTGTTCTTTTTGTCTTACAGTAGTATCTTGCCTTTGAGTAGCAGTCCCCAACTCCAGTGCTGCAGGCACCTCATTCCCGGGCCTCTGTGGTGCTCCTGATGCCCCTCACCCACTGTCGAAGATCCCCGGTGGGCGAGGGGACAGCAGGGATCCTGCACTCCCAGCTGTGATTTATGAGGTAAGAAGAATTCTCTATATATTTGGACCTGTATAGTAGCTGTACTGTGTGTTTGAAAGTGTCACGTGGTATCAATCTATGCTGATAATGGAGAAGTAAGGTACACTGATATATTTTAACACTTTAAATCATTACATAGCTTGAAAAAAATTCTCATTTATCAAGTTCACAAGTCCTGTAATTTCAGTCCTGATAAACCGAAGACCAACCCCCAGGGTATCTGCCATTAATCCAGGAGGAAAGTAATAACCGCTCTTAAAGGCTCGTTCACACCATACATGCATGAAAACTGATGGGAAAACTGCGCAGATTTCACTTGCAGAGTCATGAGTTTTTATGCGTGTCAGTTATGTGCCCTGTTCACACCAATGTTGATGTCATGTCAGTTTTTTTTTCCTGTGCAGAAAACCACATACACATTGCAGATATCTGCATGTGATACCAGTGTTGTGGTGTGAACAGGGCACATAGAGAACATTAGGGTTTTCTTGTGCCCTTGCAGAACTCGTGTAGAAAAACTGACCTCTCTGCACCATGGTGTGAACGAGGCCTAAGACCCCTTTCACACTGGGGCAGTGCCGGCGTTAGCGGTAAAAGGCCGCTAGTTTTAGTGGCACTTTACCGCTGTTAAAGCATCACTTTTTGACTGCTAGCAGAGTGCTTTAAACCCCTGCTAGCGGCCGAAGAAAGGGTTTATAGCGCCCCCGTGTTGCAGCGCTGCTGAAGCGCTTTGCAGGCGCTTCGACAGCGTTGCCCATTCATTTCATTTCCGCCCCAAAGACGCTCCTTGCAGGACTTTTTTTTCCCATCTTGCAAGCACACCATCCCAGTGTGAAAGCACTTGGGCTTTCACACTGGGGTGGCTTGAGAGACGCTTTATATGTGCTATTTTTTTTTTAGTACTAAAACGCCTGAAAAGCACCTCAGTGTGAAAGGGGACTAAAACTTGTGACCGCTATCCTTTCACGGCATGCCTTGAATTAAGACCCTTTTCACACTGGAGGCGTTCTTTAGGCACTTTAGCGCTAAAAATAGAACCCGTAAAGTGCCTGAAAAATGCCTCATCTGCAGTCCCAGTGTGAAAGTCCGAGTGCATCTTTGGGGCGCTTTTGGAGCGGTGTATAAAATTGAAATCAATGGGCAGCGGCACTTTGCGGGCGGTTTTAACCCTTTCCTCGGCTGCTAGCGGGGGTTAAAAGCGCCCCGCTAGCGACAAAAAAGTGCCTCTAAAACGACAGTAAAGCGTCGCTAAAAGTAGTACCGCTTTACCGCTAACGCAGCCTGGCGGTCAGTGTGAAAGGGCTCTAACTGTTTTGGGAGACAGTTTATAAGAATGCGTTTAGGGCGGAACTAAACTCTCCAATTTTAAGTTTTAAAAAACAGTTACATTCCGAGCATTTACTTGTTCTCTCAAACTATCAAATGTCAGGTGTCAAAACTGATCACGTGTGCGCCACCATGGCAGTTGCAGGTCAAAAGAAGGCTAAGATGGCAGCTTCCTTGGCTTATAAGGATAAGGTTTAGTTCCTCTTTAAAGCGGAGTTCCAGCCAAAAGTGGAACTTCTGCTTATCTGTCTCCTAACTACAACCCCCCCCCCCCCTGGTGCCACATTTGCCACCTTTCAGTACCCTTCCCCACTTCCAGGAGATGGCGCTGTCCCTTGGAAGTTCGGCTCCCTTCCTCCGCTGCCGGGCCAGTTTTAAAGCGCAGCACGCTTCGCACATGCGCAGTAGGGAACCGGCTGAAAGGCTTCCTTGCCGGTTTCCCTTAGTGTAGATGGCGGTGGCAGCAGCCGATCCTAAAATCAGCTGGGGTGCTGACATCGCTGGACTCCTGGACAGGTAAGTGTCCATATATTAAAAGTCAGCAGCTACAGGGAACCGAGAAGAGGAGGATCTGGGTTGCTGTGTGCAAAATCGCTGCGCAGAGCAGGTAAGTATAACATGTTTGTTATTTTTATAAAAAAAAAAAAAAAAAAGACTTTAGTATCACTTTAACTGTATCTGAGCACCTTCAACTGAAAAGGCTGTTTAGTTCATTTTTAATAGTCAGAGAAAACTCACCCCTCCATCCATGTCTCCATACAGTTTTTTTTTTTTTTTTTTTTTTTTTAATCATTTTGGAAAAACACCCCCTAGCATTACTAGCTATGGCCAATTTAAATAAGTGCAAAGGAGTCATGTAGTATTTACTTCCTGGAATTCATCTACCCTTACTCCAGGCAGGAGGGTGCGCTTGGCTTACAACCCCCTTTTTCTTCTGCTGAAGACTCCTGGGATGTATGACATTATTTTGGCCTAGGCCAGAAACCACGAAGCAACTGAAAAAAATAGGTTTAGATAAGTAACTATAATACCGCTTTCAATTTATTTACTATTGCTAGCAGCATAAGGATTAAATCTAGTAATGCTGATTTGAGAGTTTTTAATCCTAAAAAAAGATCTGACCGGATAAAAACTTTGGGAGCTGCCATTGACTAAAAGTGTGTTTGTGTGTGTGTGTGTGTGTGTGTGTGTGTGTGTACAGAACTGTCATCTGTATCTTTCATTCACTACTTAGTGAGTCACTTGGCTAGAACAGGAACGTCCAGTGGTTTTGGGACACCTACAATGCATGTTTGCTCTGGGTCAGTGACCCTACAAATTAGTAAAGAAATAAGAGAGGGAGACAGACAGACAAAAAGCACCTTCAACAAGTTGCCAGTGGAGGCTCTCATATTTTTATCCCGACCAGTTCACTTTTAAAGGATTCATTTTTATTAAAAAAATAATGCACTTCTTAAAAAATGTAAAGGTAACAAATCATTATTATTAATAATAATAATAATAATATTATTTGTGGGTGTTTGTTTTTTTTAATCAGAAGCCTGCTAAGTATTGCACCAGCAATCAGCAGATCATGGGTGCAATCTCAGGCTCCTGCAGACTGTGTAGCTGTCTGCTCATACCTCATACAGGCAGGTAGTTACTGAATGACCGGAAGCATCAATGAACTACCTAGAGCACTCGCCAGCTCCCCGAGTACATTAAGGACTACAGCCTCTCAGCTGCAATGGTTGGTTGGGGGTATGGGGGCTGCCGCATCACTAACATGTTACAGCCTGAATATGAGTGGTAACATGTTAGGAAAGTTGGATTTCTCCTTTTAAAGTAAAGAGTGATATTTGATGGTGGTTGGAATTCTACAAATATTGCCCTGTCTGTGGGGTACCAGAGAATAGAACTGACACCCCCCCCAACCAGAACTGTGAAGGAGTTGTCTGCTATTGATATATACATTTTTTAGAGAAATGTTAGAGGAAGTAAACCCTGATGGGTTTTACTTCCTCTTTATTCCGCTGCAAAGTAAGAGCATAATGGGCTAGTATGCTATTCATACTAGCCCATTATGTTGCACTTGCCTGCAAACAAAGCCCACGATGTCCCCGCTGGTGGCTGCATTTATCTTCACCCCTCCTTCCTTCTGGGGCCCTGGACTCCATCTCTGTGACTGGCCAGAGTCTGGTGACGTCACTTCCACGCATGCGCATGGGAGCCAACGGTCATGGCACGGGCCCTATAGAAACGGCACAATCGTGCCCTTCCTTTATTGCACATGTGCTGATGACGTCGGCGCAAGCATATGTGGTAAATATCTCCTAAACCGTGGATGTTTAGGAGATATTTGCAGTACCTACAGCCAGGTAAGCCTTATAGGCTTACCTGTAGGTAAAAGTGATGTGTAAGGGTTTACAACCACTTTAACCGCTGTTTTTACAGTTAGCCGGAGTTCTGCTTTTTTGCAGGTTTTGTTGGCTGTTTTCTTCAAACCAAAAAGTCTCTTGGTGAGCAGCTCTGCTGCACAAGGATCTAATGATGCAGTAGCTTGCTTTGTTTGCATCAGTGCCTAGGTATACCTTGGGTATTGGGCCTTTGCCAGGTTGCTGATTATGGTTATAGGATAAGGACAACTGGTGTGAAATTACAGTGTAAACAAGAAAACAATTTAATTATTTCTGATGGAAGCATTTTTTTGATCTGCTATTACAGAAGACACTGCCTTAGGACTATCACATTCAGAGTAATTGGATAGCCTACATTAAGCATTTCACCCTAGCTCTGACGTGCCAGTATTGATGTGAGTAGACTGTGAGTGGCATGGTAATACATTATTTGTATAGAGCTTGAGTTTGGAAACTTTTATTTAAACACGTTGGTCTGCCGGTTGGATATGTGTTTGCATCTTGTTGGATAGTGTGAAATAAACGCAGGGAAAGCGTCATGTTTGTAGAGCAGTTTATTATACCCACTTAAAATATTTTTTTCTTTACACTGAAATGAGTGGTTTCCAGTCAGTTATCCCATACTGGTATATTTTTTTAGAACATGTTTTACTTATAAAGACATCTGTCTTGTTAACAATGATAGTACAAAACAGTCTCTGCAATGTAACATTTCAGGCTTGGAGTACCCTTCCTCAAGGGCACTTATCGAATGGCACGCAAAGTCAAAAATGTGCTCTGCCGCTGTGATGATGAATAAACAGGGTATTCCCATTTGGTTGGCAAAAGTCCACCAGGGACTGTTGAGCAACTGCACTTAATCACAAAGGTAACACACCATCACCAGCAGCAGTTCTTGTGTCTGGCAACACAAATTGTTTTTCATCACAAAGGTTTTGTCTTTATTAATCTGAAAAATACAGGTCAGTTTTTGGCTGTTCACATGTGCTAGCAAGAATTAAAAACCTATGTGGTTATAACATTTTTATCCTACCCCCTCTCATGTGTAGATGCATGCACCACTTTAAAGTATAACTATTAGCTATGCCTTTTAGCTTTTTATTGCTGTCTGTGCTCCTGGAGACCACTTGAGACAGGCCTCTGGAGAAGTCTAGAACAGTTCCTACTAGGGCTGCAACTAACGATTATTTTCATAATCGATTAGTTGGCCGATTATTGTTTCGATTAATCGGTTAATAACCTTAAAAAAAAAAAGTGTGGTGTATAATTTAGTTAATATGTAAAGTTTTAAAAAAAAGGCAATTTATTCTTAAATATCTCTATGCAGTGGTAAATATAAATAACCAACTATATGGTTAGGGAGCAAAATATCTAATCCACTCTGAGAATAACAGACAGAAGAGATATACTGTATATACTATTAGAGAAGAGATATACTGTATATACTATTAAAGGGTGAATCAGATAAATATCAGACTCAGAGATCAAATGTCTTCCTTCAAAAAAATAAATTCATTTTAGGAACGTTCGTTCGATTTTCTAATCATTAGTGGGGTCAAATCGACGTTCATTTTCAACCACAGTGACAGGAAAATTTGGAAATAGAAAACTTCTTGGTCAAAGGAATTTTCAGACAGTGTATGTGGTTTTCGTTCAGAAATTACATTCATTTTAAAAACAGAATGTTAAAAACAAGTGAAAATTTCAAACAACATTTAGCGAATGTACAAAGATTTTTTGTCTGAATATTCTCGTCTGAAAATTGAACCGTGTGGCCAGCATAAGGCTCACTACATACCTATGCAGTTTGCTTTTGATCTGTTTCTGCAGTGCTTTTTGCTGTGCATTTTGATTTTTGTGCATTTTGATTTTTGCGCACTTGATTTTGACGGCAATTTGCATCTGCAATTTTTTGGGCCAAATTGTTGTTGGGCAGATTAAAAAACACAAATTGCTGCAAAAACACATGAAATGCTTTTCTGCAGCTTCTTCTTCTGAAGTATATTGAACCAAAAAAGCACCGTCTTTGCGTTAAAAAAAAAAGTCCTTGACCCTTTCCAAATACGCAGCTGCTGAAAAAAGCATAGATGTGAACGTGTCCAATGGGAAACCATGTAAATGAACTGCAGTGCGCTTCTACAAAAAAGCACCAAAAAACACATAGATGTGAACCAGGTCTAAGATGTTTAGTAACATAATGGAGTTAAAAAAATCTAAAATTAGCCCTTTATAGTACAAAAAAAGTAGATAATCACTACTGTAAGGGGTTTATTTTTTTATTGTAGAACTGTGAAAGTAATATTTACAGTAGCGATTATTTGCTCTTTTTGTACTATAAAGGGCTCGTTTTAGGTTTTTTTTAACCCCATTATGTTACTGGCCGATTAATCGATTACATTGTAGGAGTCAACAAGTATCACCTGCTAAGGAGGTCCTAGGGAGAACACTGCCATGTGCGCTTTTCTTTTTTAAGATAACATACTTTTATAGTATTGTTTAAAAGTGTGGAGTCTTTATTGTTATGGTCAGTATATAGTCTTTATTTAACTGATCAGGTACTGGATTTCTGCTACTTTTATTAAGGACGTATTAAACCCAAAAGCAAACCTTTTTATTATATTGCAGCTTACTAATCTGTGATGGCTGCATTTAGTTTAGTGTTTTTTTTTTTTTTTTGTTTTTTTTTTGGGCTTTGTTCTGTTTTCATGTGGTGATCCAACCAGCAAGTCCTGTTGTATTTCAAAAGCACAAATGCTTCAGCAGAATGTATCGTTTTACATCTGGGTCAGCAACATGTCGATCGTGATCTACCTGACGTTTGTGGGGAGCCGAAGGGTAGATCAACAGGGCTGTTTTGATTCTTCCACCCAGCCTCCGCTGCTCTCCTTTTTAATAGCAGAGCGGAGTGAGGCAAAACACTGTTGGATGGAGGTTGTGAGCACAGGAGCTGCTTTAGTTAAAGTGAATGTAACGGCTCGTGTTGTTTGTTATTTATTTATTTATTTTTTTTTTAAATAACAATCGTACTTCCCTCCACTTTGCAGTTCGTTTTGCGTTTTTGAGTGGACCTGAACCTCATCTTCTGGGGGTCCCCTGGCGGCTCTCGCAGCTCCTTCCCGCATCAGATAAACCCCTAGGACAGGGATATGCAATTCGCGGACCTCCAGCTGTTGCAAAACCACAAGTCCCATCATGCCTCTGCCTCTGGGTGTCATACTTGTGGCTGCCAGAGTCTTGCTATGCCTCATGGGACTTGTAGTTCTGCAACAACTGGAGGTCCGCTAATTGCATATCCCTGCCCTAGGAGAAGTGCTCTCCTGGGGGGGTTACCTTGCAGGTGCGCTCCCAAGACCAGCATTTGCGTCCATAGAAATGAATGCTGGAGGCGGCCCCGCCCCCTGGCGCCTGCGTAATTGTATTGTATAGCTGTGTTGCTATCAATCTAGCCAATCAAGGGCTGGGACCCCGTGGAGAGAGGGAGAACGTGTCTCCGCCGATGGAAATAAGGGGCTCAGCTAAGTAAAACGGGGGGGGGGGGGGACTGGGGGGCCGGTCACTGACAGGTGTTTTTTCACCTTAATGCATAGGATGCATTAAGGTGAAAAAACACGAGGTTTTACAACCCCTTTAACTTTGCAAAGTTGCTGGGCAGCCCTAGCAAACCGATCATTGGCTTGTTAACATGAAAGGTTAACTCTGGTAGCTCCCGCCCTCCATCCAGCGCTGTGCTGCCTCACTCTGCTCTGATGTACAGCCTGTGTAAAGGAGAGATCTACCTACACATGGCTGTGTGTTGTGATGGGGGCAAATGTTACTACTTGTGAGGGGACATAACATTTCTTTTGGGAGGGGCATGGGACACTACTGTCGGGGGGGTTGCGCAATGAAAAAAAGCTCTGGAGGTGCAGAGGACACTACTGTGGGTGGGGCAGAGGACATTACGGATGGGGGGGGGGGGGGTTATGTAATGTGAAAGTGAGCAGAGGACACCACTGTAAGGGGGGGCGGCAGAGGATACTACTGTATGTGTGGGGGATGAGTGATTTGATGTGTTCGTTTTTTTTTTTTTTTTCTTTATTGGGGGCTTGGGTGTGTGTGTGTGTGTGTGTGTGTGTGTGTGTGTGTGTGTGTGTGTTTTCTTAAAAAAAAAAAAAAAAAAAGTGACGCAACAGGATACCCAGCCTCCCCTAACCCAACAGGTCTTTGATTTCTTCTATGTTGTCCAGGTAGATCTCAACCTCCTGAAAGTTTGCCCACCTCTGGTTTTCGTGCCTGAGACAAACCACTTGACACTGGCAGGGATGATTAAAATGATCCGCTTCTATTTATTCATGCAAAACCTTTCTCCCAAAAGGAAAACAATTTATTAATGTATCTACCCCCCCCCCGGGCTGACAATGCTGTTATGCCTCCTGTGCTGCCATGCCTAATGTGCTTTCATATCCCACGTTGTGTCTCACTAATACAGGAGGTGTGTTACTGGTCACATTACCAGGTGAAAAAGGAGGAAAAAAGCCAAAGAAAAGAAAACAAATGCAGCCACCGCATCTAATGATTGATAAGCTGCAATATAATTCATTTTTGGATTTAATAGTGCTTTAAGTTCTTTTCTCTTCTAAGGGTAACTTGCTGAATGTAAAATTTGACTAGGCATCAGCATGTCTCGACACAATGCAATTTGACACATTGGCATCTCATGAACGAGCTAAATGGGGACCACATTTTCCAGTAAGGGACGTGTGAGGGGCCCTCGCAGGGACTGAGGTTATAGATGCTGCACTGGTGAGCATGAACAGTGTATTCCATTGAGGTAATTATTTCATTAAAAAGACAAATTGCTGTGCAGCAGAGCTGTAAATGATTTGGTAGGATCAGTTGTGTTCCAAGTTCATTTCTCACACTTTTTTTTTCTTTTTGCTATGAGGGTCTATTTATATCCATTTACAGTTTCTCTGCAGGGTATTAACATGTACACAGTTTTTTGTGTCTAGAATTGCCACATTGTACCGAGAGAGTAACCGCAACATTTCTGTGTATATAGTGGGGAAGGGATAGAACATTTTGAACCATTTCCCTGCACGGATCATACAGAGATTTCCAGGAACAGTTTATAATGCTTGTGATTGAGCTTTTACCTTGTATAAGGTGAAGTAACCTCTCAATATTATGTGATACCTCTTATAGGTTATAGCCTTGTTCACATGGGTGTACTTAAAGTGGTTGTAAACCTCAGACATGAAATATGAACAAAGCACCCCCTCTATAGTGTGTATTTGTCTCAAAGTGTTGCTAAAGTCTCGCGTGTGTTAATAATAAAAAAAAAAAGTCATTCCTACCTGCTCTGTGTAGTGGTCTTGCACAGAGCAACCTGGATCTCCCTCTTCCTTGGCCCCCCTTTGGAGCTCCTGGCCCCTCCCTCCAGCCAGCAGCTTGCTATGGGGACACCACAGCCAAACCGCAGCTCCGTGTGTCCCCATTCAGACACAGAGCTGTGGTACGGCCCCGCCCCCTCTCTCTCCTGATTGGCTAACTGACTTTGACAGCAGTGGGAGCCAGTGGCGCTGCTGCTGTGTCTCAGCCAATCAGAAGGGAGAGTCCCTGACGGCTGAGGCAGTCCTACACAACACTGAATAGAAATGGGGCTCATATCAGTATTATGGGAGCTGCTGCACACAGGTTTTTTATCTTTTAAAGCAGTTGTATACCCGCACATGTAAAAAAAAAAAAAAAAAAAAACTGTAAGGCAAAGCTATAATGAGCTAGTATGCACCACATACTAGCTCATTATGAAATACTTTCCTTAGAACGAGGTCCCCGTATCGCAGCCTGGTCCACACTGAGGGAGCTGACATTTTTCCCTCTGCATTTTTTCCAGGTTCCTTTCTCCGTCGATGTGAGTGACCGGAGCCGCGATGACGTCACTCCTGCGCATACGCGCGGGAATCTTCTTCCTGGCAAGGTCCGGCAGCGTCTGTCGGACTTTCAGACGGGCATTCACAGCACATGTTCCGCTGACATCAGCGGGTGCATACAAAGTGAATACGGTTTAGGAGATATTCATTTTACCTACAGGTAAACTTTATTATAGGCTTACCTGTAAGTAAAAATTAAAAAGGGTATACAACCAATTTAATGCATAGAATGCAGTAAGATGAAAAAAAAATTCTGCCTTTACAACCACTTTAAGTGTAATTTCTGCTGCTTTCATTCTCTGTCAGCATAAGTCACTTCTGATAAGTTTTCCTGATGCCAAAGGGGGGGGGCTCCAGCTTATTGACGGCCTCAACTCTGCAACTGTGTGCTGTGTGAAGGGGGGCATGTTCCTTCCCTCCAATCATAGTTGCATAGTTACAGTGGCTTGCGGAAGTATTCGTCCCCCTTGAACTTTTCAACCTTTTGCCACATTTCAGGCTTCAAACATAAAGATATAAAATTTGTATTTTTTGTGAAGAATCACCAACAAGTGGGACACAATTGTGAAGTGGAACAAAATCTTTTGGATTTTTGAAACTTTTTTAACTAATAAAAAAATGAAAAGCGGGGCGTGCAAAATTATTCGGCCCCCTTGCGTTAATACTTTGTAGAGCCACCTTTTGCTGCGATTACAGCTGCAAGTCGCTTGGGGTATATCTCTATCAGTTTTGCACATCGAGAGACTGAAATTCTTGCCCATTCTTCCTTGCAAAACAGCTCGAGCTCAGTGAGGTTGGATGGAGAGCGTTTGTGAACAGCAGTTTTCAGCTCTTTCCACAGATTCTCGATTGGATTCAGGTCTGGACTTTGACTTGGCCATTCTAACACCTGGATACGTTTATTTGTGAACCATTCCTTTGTAGATTTTGCTGTATGTTTGGGATCATTGTCTTGTTGGAAGATAAATCTCCGTCCCAGTTTCAGGTCTTTTGCAGACTCCAACAGGTTTTCATCCAGAATGGTCCTGTATTTGGCTGCATCCATCTTCCCCTCAACTTTAACCATCTTCCCTGTCCCTGCTGAAGAAAAGCAGGCCCAAACCATGATGCTGCCACCACCATGTTTGACAGTGGGGATGGTGTGTTGAGTGTGATGAGCTGTGTTGCTTTTACGCCAAACATATCGTTTTGCATTGTGGCCAAAAAGTTCGATTTTGGTTTCATCGGACCAGAGCACCTTCTTCCACATGTTTGGTGTGTCTCCCAGGTGGCTTGTGGCAAACTTTAGACGAGACTTTTTATGGATATCTTTGAGAAATGGCTTTCTTCTTGCCACTCTTCCATAAAGGCCAGATTTGTGCAGTGTACGACTGATTGTTGTCCTATGGACAGACTCTCCCACCTCAGCTGTAGTTCTCTGCAGTTCATCCAGAGTGATCATGGGCCTCTTGGCTGCATCTCTGATCAGTCTTCTCCTTGTCTGAGCTGAAAGTTTAGAGGGACAGCCAGGTCTTGGTAGATTTGCAGTGGTCTGATACTCCTTCCATTTCAAAATGATCGCTTGCACAGTGCCCCCCAAATACCCCCAAACATTATATATTTTTTTAGCAGAGAATCTAGAGAATAAAATGGAGATTGTTGCAATATTTTATATCACACGGTATTTGTGCAGCGGTGTTTTAAACGCAAATTTTTGGAAAAGGGACACTTCCACGAATTTTTAAAAATCCAAACAGTAAAGTTACCCCATTTTTTTTTTTTTTGTATAATGTGAAAGATGATGTTACGCCGAGTAAATAGATACCAAACATGTCAGGCTTTATAATTGCACGCACTCGTGGAATGGCGACAAACTATGGTAGCTATGAATTTCCATAGGCGACGCTTTAAATTTTTTTTTTTTACGGTTACCAGGTTAGAGTTACAGAGGAGGTCTAGGGCTAGAATTATTGCTCTCGCTCTGACGATCGCGGCGATCTCACATGTGTTATTTGAACACCGTTTACATATGCGTGCTCAACTTCCGTATGCGTTTTCTTCGCTGCGCGAGCTCGCGGGGATGGGGGCGCTTTAAAATTTTTTTTTTTTTTTATTTATTTTATTTATTTTTATACTTTAAAAATTGTGTTTAAAAAAAAAAAGTTTTTTTTTTACTTTTATTGCTGTCACAAGGAATGTAAACATCCTTTGTGACACAGCCCACAGCCGCCGGAGGCAGACGATTGGACACCGGGCCTCCCGATCGCACGGGAGGCCCAGTAAGAGCGGCGGGAGGGGGGGGATGTCCCCTCCCGCTCCTCCGGTATAACAGCTGAGCGGCTTTTAGCCGCATCGGTTGTTATATACGGGTAGCCGATCGCCCGCTCGAAACAACGGTACCGGGATGATGCCTGCAGCTGCGGGCATCATCCCGGTATAACCCCCGAAAGCCGAGTACGCAGATGTCCGTACGGTCGGCGGGAAGGGGTTAAAGCTTGGGAAATCTTTTTGTATCCAAATCCGGCTTTAAACTTCTCCACAACAGTATTACGGACCTGCCTGGTGTGTTCCTTGGTCTTCATGATGCTCTCTGCGCTTTCAACAGAACCCTGAGACTATCACAGAGAAGGTGCATTTATACAGAGACTTGATTACACACAGGTGGATTCTATTTATCACCATCAGTCATTTAGGACAACATTGGATCATTCAGAGATCCTCGCTGAACTTCTGGAGTGAGTTTGCTGCACTGAAAGTAAAGGGGCCGAATAATTTTGCAAGCACCACTTTTCAGTTTTTTAATTGCTAAAAAAGTTTAAAATATCCAATAGATTTCGTTCCACTTCACAATTGTGTCCCACTTGTTGGTGATTCTTCACAAAAAATTAAAATTTTATATCTTTATGTTTGAAGCCTGAAATGTGGCAAAAGGTTGAAAAGTTCAAGGGGGCCGAATACTTTCGCAAGCCACTGTACATAGTAGGTGAGGTTGAAAAGACACAAGTCCAACCTAATGTGTGTGATTATATGTCAGTATTACATTGTATATCCCTGTATGTTGTGGTCATTCAGGTGCTTATCTATTAGTTTCTTGAAACTATCGATGCCCCCCGCTGAGACCACCGCCTGTGGAAGGGAATTCCACATCCTTGCCGCTCTTACAGTAAAGAACCCTCTACGTAGTTTAAGGTTAAATGTCTTTTCTTCTAATTTTAATGAGTGGCCATGTGTCTTGTTAAACTCTCTTCTGCGAAAAAGTTTTATTCCTATTGTGGGGTCACCAGTATGGTATTTGTATATTGAAATCATATCCCCTCTCAAGCGTCTCTTCTCCATAGAGAATAAGTTCAGTGCTCGCAACCTTTCCTCATAACTAATATCCTCCAGACCCTTTATTAGCTTTGTTGCTCTTCTTTGTACTCGCTCCGATTCCAGTACATCCTTCCTGAGCACTGGTGCCCAGAACTGGACAGCATACTCTAGGTGCAGCCAGACCAGAGTCTTGTAGAGCGGGAGAATTATAGTTTTATCTCTGGAGTTGATCCCCTTTTTAATGCATGCCAATATTCTGTTTGCTTTGTTAGCAGCAGCTTGGCATTTCATGCCATTGCTGAGCCTATCATCTACTAGGACCCCCAGGTCCTTTTCCATCCTAGATTCCCCCAGAGGTTCTCCCCCCAGTGTATAGATTGCATCCATATTTTTGCCACCCAAATGCGTTGTTTTACATTTTTCTACATTGAACCTCATTTGCCATGTAGTTGCCCACCCCATTTTGTTCAGATCTTTTTGCAAGGTTTCCACATCCTGCGGAGAAGTTATTGCCCTGCTTAGCTTAGTATCCTCTGCAAATACAGAGATTGAACTGTTTACCCCATCCTCCAGGTCGTTTATGAACAAATTAAATAGGATTGGTCCCAGCACAGAACCCTGGGGGACCCCACAACCCACCCCTGACCATTCCGAGTACTCCCCATGTATCACCACCCTCTGAATTCCCCTTGTTGCCAGTTTTCAATCCCTGTACTCACCCTATGGTCCATGCCAATGGACCTTATTTTGTACAGTAAATGTTTATGGGGAACTGTGTCAAATGCTTTTCCAAAATCCAGATACACCACGTCTACGGGCCTTCCTTTATCTAGCTGGCAACTCGCCTCCTCATAGGTTAGTAGATTAGTTTGGCAAGAACGATTCTTCATGAATCCATGCTGATTACTGCTAATGATACAGTTCTCATTACTAAAATCTTGTATATAGTCCCTTATCCCCTCCAAGAGTTTACATACTATTGATGTTAGGCTAACTGGTCTGTAATTCCCAGAGATGTATTTTGGGCCCTTTTTAAATATTGGTGCTACATTGGCTTTTCTCCAATCAGCTGGTACCATTCCAGTCAGAAGACTGTCTGTAAAAATTAGGAACAACGGTCTGGCAATCACTTGACTGAGTTCCTTAAGTACCTTTTTGGGTGCAAGCCATCTGGTCCCGGTGATTTATTAATATTAAGTTTCTGAAATCTCATTTTAATTCTGTCCTCTGTTAACCATGGAGGTGCTTCCTGTGTTGTGTCATGAGGATAAACACTGCAGTTTTGGTTACTGAAGCCCCCGATTGCCTCGTGAAGACTGAGGAGAAGAATAAATTCAATACTTTTGCCAGCTCTCAGAGCTCTCCTCACTGAGCTCTGCATAGTGTAACTTCAGCTCTCCACCCCTTTTTTCTTACAGTTCTGACTACCTTTATAAATTCTGCACTTTGACCAGCTGTTGAAAAGTGAAAACTGTAGATAAACAGGTGCAACTTATGTAGGAGCATTTGTTACATCTCTGTATATCACCAGAGGCCACTAGCTTCACTGGGTATATGTAAGGGTTTACAACCACTTTAAGCTTGTTTCCATGTGGTGCCTGCATCTGCGTGCACACCGTCCCATTCATGTCAGTTGGGATGCAGCGGCTGCATGGAATTTGACATAGTGTGAGCTCCAGGACACGGATAGCATGTCGATGCAACCAAAGGATTTTTCACTCGTCTTCTATGCATGGAATCAGGTGCTGCCGTTTACGGCACAGGACTCTAAAGGAACAGCCCGGGTGGCCATTCCTTTAGAGCGCTTGTGTCGGTGATGTCACTGGCTGCATGTACAGTAAATATCTCCTAACGGCGCACGTTTAGGAGATATTTACAGTACCTATAGGTAAGCCTTATTATAGGCTTACCTATAGGTTAATGTCAGAGATGGGAGTTTACTCAAACTTTTAAGAATTATTTATTCAGGTATCGGGATAAACGAGGTAACAGCAAGAGCTTTAGAGGTTGCAAGGTATGTTCAAAACTGTTGCGTTGATTTTCTTGATGGCTGAATAAATGTATAGATGGCTATTCATTTTTTTCCTCATAATGTGGCTAAGCTGAAGGTTTTTGCCAATGGGTTATTCATGTCACCAGGTATCAGTCATGCCTGAAGGTTGATATATGTGAAGTGTGATGGAGCTTGGTGTCTAGCTTTGTTTTCAGGTTTACATCTTTGTTCATCTTCATATGTGCTGTTCAGTTAATTACAGTGTATTTGCATCATCTTGTTGGAGTTTGCTAAATAGCTATTGTAAGTATGTAACATGAGCGCCTTCTACAGGGTGGCTGTGGTATTAACCGTTGACTGTGATTTTTAGTAATAACTTGTTGTTGATCAGTAAGTTGCTCGTTTTCATTCATTACGATTTAACTTTTTATGATGGTCATCTGATTTATATTGTATTACATCAGTATTTATCCTTTTTTTGTAAACTTTTGGTTGCAGGATGAGAGGCTTACAGTTTCTCAGGATCTCCCGGGGAATGATGGGAAGCCCCACCTTATCCATTTTCATTATAAGGTCACCGACGTGAAAGAATCTTCATGGAAGACTATGCTGTCAAACCAGAGCCTCTTTGTAGAAATTCCTGAGGGCATTCTAGCTGATGGAAGCAAAGAGGGGTAAGCAATGAGTTTACGCTTCTACAACTCTTAACGCCTTTTTTTTTCTCAACTATGGAGATTCAACAGAAACTTTAAATTGGAGTGCCAGTATTAGCCTTAAAGCATAGTTCCACTTTTGCAGCCAAGTTGGGGATAACCCCTACGTTTATATTTGTAAAATGTTCTCATTCACACAGCATAACTTAACATAATTCCGCTTATCTTTTTACTTGCTCTTTTCAGGAAAACGCCAAAATCTGAAATTTTCCTCTGCTGTGTAGAGGGTGCTGGGAAGTAAATTTTTACCAATATTACCCGTGTCTATACTGTGCTGGCAGATTACATTATCAGCGGTAAATTTAGATTTGAACATTGTCCTACCAAAGAGTTAATGTAACACTAAACAATATCCTTATTCTCCAAAAATAATCCATCCACTATTTAATGTCCCTATAATCTATTTTTCATTAAATTTTGTTTTAGTGTGTGCCTCCTTATAACATCTGCTGAGAGCTCCCAAACCTCTCCTTTTTTTCCCCCGGGGTTTTTATTTTTTTATTGTTTGAACAAGCAGTGCACAATAATTGCAATCATGTGCACTCTGCTCCATGCACACTACAAGTGCCATAGTCAATAATTCCTTAGTCCCTAGTCCATCTCGGGAGTGAGTAATAGATGGTTGCTATCTGGATATGTTGATTCTTGGATTCTGCATTCTATCTAAATTTTAAGGATAAGTCCAGCCTGAGCTCGTTTGGCTGGGATTCTCCTATGGGTAACAGGAGTGCAATTCGTTTTGCGCTCCTGTGACCTGTTTTCAGCAGAGAGCGGACTGAAGTCTGCTCTCTGCTGACATCATAGGAATCAGTCCAGGCACCGCATCATTGCAACAAAGTCTGGATTCGGCAGGTGCCAGGACTGATACCCCTCTCGCTGAGAGGCTGAGACGGCCACTCCCCCCCCACAGCTCGGTACTCTAGTGAGCGGGGGGGGGGGGGGGGGGCAGAGTGGAGAGCTGTTGATTGACAATCAGCAGCTCTCTGCTTGGGGAGCTGTGAGAACTGAGCCATCGGCAGTGTTCGATTGCTCGGTTCTCAGTGTAGAGGCACAAGGGGACAGATGCAGCATTGCAATGATGCTGAATCCACTTAGGTAAGTATGATTCAGGGGGAAAAAATTTTTTTAATTATTAATGCTTACAAATCTCCGTAAAACTAACCCCTATCTTGATATGCCATTGCTGCCCTTTCAGCAACATCTTTTTCTTGGTCAGTACTGATCATTGAAATGTCTGCTGTCTCCAGGTTGCTGGCTCTACTTGAGCATGCAGAAGAAAAGATGAAAGTCAGATACGTCTTTATCTGCTTCAGAAAGAGTCGGGAAGACAGAGGTATGTGTAGTGAACTCTGGAAAGAAGTCATATTGTCTGGTTATTTAGCTACTTTTCTTGAGCAAGGAATCTGTAGGAACCAAATATATATCAAATATAACAAACCTGTTATACTTGTCTGCTCTCTATAATGGTTTTGCAAAGAGCAGGCCCGTGCCTCCTCTTTTTGGATTCACCGCCGGTGCTCTTGGCACAGTTTCTTTGCTGAGTGCCCCAAAGCAAGCCGCTTGCTATGGGAGCACTCGTTCCTGCTCTCTCCCAAGCTAGCTCTGTATGTTCATTGACACACACAGCTTGGCCCTACCCCCTCCTTACTGGCTATGATTGACAGTAGCAGGAGCCAATGGTTCTCGCTGCCTCTGTTCAATGAGGTGAGAGAGCCACTTGCTGGATCGAGCAGTGCGATTTCTGGTGCTACTTGATAGACATCTGTGTGACTTCATACACAGATGTCTATTGAAGTCGCTCCTGAAATCTGCAAAAGTAGTGCAGAAACTACTTTTGCAAATCGATGTCGCACAGATTGGAACAGTGCCATTGCCGCCAATAGGTTGCGACTTGTCATGCGGTTTGATCTCTCAAATCGCATGACAGATCACTCCAATGTGAACCTAGGCTTACTTTGCTTTCAAAACCAACATTTTCTAAGGGATACTATGCTACCAAATACTCCCACAAATTTGGGTCATTGATTGCAACCAAGATTTGTTAATTTGCACACAGTATTTTTCCTAACAAATTCATTAAAGACCATGTTGCAAAAATGAATACACTCCAATGAAAGTCTTAGGAGCAAAAGTAAATTTTAGACAACAAAATCCTAATTAACAAGCATTCAATTACAGGTGAGTCTGATTATTCATTATACAGGTGTCCAGCAGACAGTAGATAATAAAAGGTCGTTGCGTAAACGAAGAAACCCCTTCCCATTACATGCTGTCAGCAATGGCACCACATGGAGGAGAAATGTCACACAAGGCCTGAGAGAGAATAATTTATTTACACATGAAAGGCAAAGCTTTACTTATCAGCAGTCAGACTACTGTAGCAAAAGTTATACAAAAATGTAACAAAGATGGAACTGCAACCATCTCACAGAGACGTCCAGGCTGTCCACAGAAGTTAATGCCTCGACGGGAGCGTCATCTGATAAGGGTTGCAGAAAATTGCCATGCAAGTTCACTGCAGTTGGATAAAGAAGTAGAATGCCAAACTGGGGTGATTGTTTCCCATAATCGAACACCTGTGGTGAGTTCTGAAGAGACAAGTTGAGCATCACTCTCCATCCAGACTCTAAGCCCCCTTTCACACTGAGGCATTTTACAGGCGCTTTTGGGCTAAAAATAGCACCTGAAAAACTGCTCCCCTGCAGTGAAATGCTTTCACACTAAGGCGATGCGCTGGCAGGACGTTAAAAAAACTTCTGCAAGCAGCAGCTAAGGAGCGGTGTATACACCGCTCCTAAAGCGCCCCTGCCCATTGAAATGAATGGGCAGTGCCTCCGGCCTGGCGCTTTGCAGGTCATTTTAACACTTTTTCAGCCACTAGCAGGGGTTAAAAGCGCCCTGCTAGCGGCCAAAAAGGACGGTAATGCGCCAATAAAAATAGAGACGCTTTGCCGCTGATGCCTGGGTGTGAAAGCAGCCTTAAAAAGGTCGTTCTTGAAGAATGGAAAAAGATAGATGTTGCAATATGTCGCCAGCTTGTGAATTCCATGCCTAGAAGACTTGGTGCTGTCCTTACAAATCAAGGAAGTCATACAAAATACTAGATGGAGTAGTTTTTGTTGTGGGGTGTATTCATTTTTTGCATCCACGTATTTGAGTAAAACTGAAGATTTTGTAATCTTTATATTATTACCCTTACTTTCATGTAATGAGCTAAACAAATGTTCTATAAAACTCAGTTTTACTGTTCAAAAGGGGGGTGTGTGTGTTGAACACCTAAGCAGATAAAGCCTTGTACACACTACAAGTTGTTTTTTTTTTTTTTTTTTTTTCTCTGACAATCCAATGTCAGTACAGCGATCTCCCCTGCTGTTCTACTGTGCTCCGACAGGGATGCCCCCAAACCCCCCCCACCAGAACATTGGCTGAGAGCACTGATTGGAAGTCGGTCGGCAGACCTTTCTGGGTCATACAGTTCACAGGGGCCAAATGTCGGCCGGTTTCTATTGAACCAGGTGAGGCTGCCTGACATTCGGCCGTGTACTAGGCTTAAGGACTTCTGACTTTCCTGATCTGCATGCTTGTTTCAGGTTAGTTATTAGGGAGGTATTGAAGAATGGGGGTCAACAGAACAGCCAGATTACTAGTGTTTTCCAAGGGATGCAAGAACTGTCTTCCATCTTATTCCTGGTATTTGCTGGGAATGTAACTGTCACATTGGTTGTGCTCTCAACCAAACTGTCAAACCATCAAATGGCTGGTGTCATAACTGATCACATGTGCAGCATCATGGCAGTTGAAGATCAAACCCATGCAAAGATGGCAGCTTCCTTGGCAGAAAATGATAGGAGTGTTTATTATTATTATTATTATTATTATTATAATACAGGATTAATATAGCGCCAACAGTTTACGCAGCGCTTTACAATATAAAAGGAGACAATACAGTTACAATACAATAAAATACAAGAGGATTAAGGGGGCCCTGCTCAGAAGAGCTTACAATCTAATAGGGTGGGGCAGGTGGTACAAAAGGTTGTAACTGTGGGGAATAAGCTGATGGAATTGGTAGGAGATTAGTTGGAGACATGATAGGCTTCCCTGAAGAGATGAGTTTTCAAGGATCACCTGAAGGTAGCAAGAGTAGGGGATAGCCGGACCAGTGGAGGTAGCGAGTTCCAGAGGATGGGACAGTTTAGTCTCGCTTTAAAAAAATTAGATATATATTTTCCAGTTTTGTAATTAATAGGGAGAGGGAAGGAACCAAAATAGAATAGGTTCATGTAATTTGTGAAAGTCTGCTTTAAATATACAGACACTTTTTTGTTTCCTTTAAGAACTTGCTTCACGTATATGCTTAGGAGTACAGAGTCAATAGTGAAGCTGGCATGAATCGCCATGTATGTAATGTGTTTGTCATTCATGGCCAACCGGTATTTCCATCCGTTGTGTTTAAAGTCCAGGTCAGAAAACGTCTTAACTGAGTCCTATAGCTATGGGTTGTTGTAATTTTATAGCAAATTAATCCAACAGTCTCTTGGCATGCCATGACCTGGGTACAACCACAGGCATTAATTGACTATAAATACCCTTGGGATTAGATGGCTTACCTCCTGAAAGTAATTCTCTTGTGTACTTTAATATCATCAGGTTTATCTGGACACACAGGGGTCACACTCAGATTTTGTGCTTTACAATCTCAACACTTAAGGTGAAACTAAAGTTTGCAGATAATTACCTCCCATGCTCCCTCGCAGGTGCCAGCATCTGCTCCTTAGCTTCTTCCAGGTGCAAGGTTTTGCTTATCTTGATTGACTAACTGGCTCCTAAATTCTACATAAATTTTGTCCTTGCCTTCTTGTTAGAAAACTTTTTTTTTTTTTTTTTTTTTTTTTTAAGATCAGCATTATTTATGAAAATGTCATTAATGATGTTGGCTGTATAACCTATAATCCTTGTTTTACTTTTGCAGTGATAGATAGAGAGCAAGATTAAAATCTGGTTGGTTTCTCTGTTTAAATGCCCCAATTAACTTTACTACATTTAACCTCCCTGGCAGTATGATTATGTCAGATTTTTTTCATCTCAAAGCGGTACATTGTTTTGCATAGAAATTTGGCGTTTTTATATTGTAGGCCTGTAATTCTTAGTAATAACACACTTAAATCTGTCCAAACAAGAGTCTAGTAGATATCCCGGGTAAGATAGCGTTTGAAACACGAAATCATAAATTATAATATAACTATAAATAATATGATAAAATGAATTTCCCCACGAATCACTATAGCTCAATTCTGCAAGTGGTCTAATTTACTATCGCTGTTTTCTAGCTGGTTTAAAACCACTTTTGATGTAAAGGGGACACTTTTTGGTTGCCATGGACAATCTCAAGTTTCCAGGCAGAAAAAAACAGTATATATAATATGTGCATGCAGGGCACTGGACAAAGCACTAG
This sequence comes from Aquarana catesbeiana, assembly GCF_042186555.1. NCBI lineage: Eukaryota > Metazoa > Chordata > Amphibia > Anura > Ranidae > Aquarana > Aquarana catesbeiana. The sequence goes on from NC_133326.1 coordinate 110,264,729, forward strand.
AGACACAAGGGATGTGAAATAATTTGATACAGTAATGCAATCTGTAAGATTACAGTGTACTGTATGTGTTATGTATTTTGTACTTTTTGAATTTGCCACCAGGCTCCGCCCCCATGCGTCACGATGCTCGCAGGAAACGGAGCCGGCAGAGGATACAGTAGGGGGGCATTGAAGGATCCTGGTGACAAGGTAAGTTACCTGGACCAGGATTCTGCAATGCAATCACGAGTGTGGCTCAGGGTTACCGCTAATGGTACTGAGATTTTAACCCTGAGCCACACTCGAGATTACTGCCAGGTGGGTTTAAGAAGAGTGCTGCCCCCCCAGGCGCTCGGGTGCTGCCGCCACCATTCATGGTAAGGTAAATTGGCAGTGAAGCCTATCTGCTTCACAGCTGGTTCCCTACTGCTCTTTCTAACTGGCCCGACACCGGAGGAAGAAGGGGGGCGCATGGAACTTCCAAGGAATCTCGCTGCAGTGAGGTCTCCTGGAAGTGGGGACAGGTACCTGTCCTGTTTACCATTTATTAGAAGTGAAAGTAAAAGAAAAGCCCAAATTTTGTGTTGTCCCCAGAATAGTAATAGAGGGGAATCTTACAATGGGGACACTCTTGTAACCTGGGGGTCCCCAAGAAATTCCCTTAATTTGCAGAGATATCCTCTCACTTCCTGTTTGGCTATGGGACAGGAAGTGAAGGAAAATCTCCACATTGGGACACAGATGGCATAAACAAATCTGAAATTTGCTCTATCCAAAATGGGGAGGGGGGTTTGCCTGCAGTTCTACTTTTAATACAATAAATAAATAGGTTTAGACTGTAACAAAAATGTTAACAATTTTTGGATACAATTTAAAGTGCCCCTATGATTACGCGCAAATGTGAATGCATACGTAAGTCCCACATGCATATGTGATCGCACCACATGGGAGGTATTGTCACAAACATCAGAGTGGGAGCAATAAACTTAGCACCAGACCTCCTGTGTATCTCTAAACTGGTAACCTGTAAAGCCATTCGAAGCATCGCCTATCGGGAATTTTAAGTACCTTCGTTTTGGTGCCATTCCACAAGCAGATGCAATATTAAAGCATGACATGTTTGGTATCTGTTTAACATCAAGTGTTACTTTTTCCCCAAAAAAAATGCGTTTGAAAAACTGCTGTGCAATTAGCAAAAAAGTAGTAGATTTTTACATGTATGTGAGAAGTGCCAGAATTGGCCCGGTGGGGAAGGAGATCTATGTGGCCCCAGAAGTAAGTCTCTGGTCTTTCTGATGCGACTTCACACTAAACAGTTTATCTTGTAGGAGCACTGGTAAATTGCATATAGGCTGTTATATACAGACATTTGAGATGAGGTTAGGGTGAGTTTTGAGTGCACGCTGTTCTATAATATCAAATTTAAATGCCAGCACTGCATTCCAGAGACATCAAAAATGCTTTACATTTTGTCAGACAAACCACAAAATCTTAGGCCCCTTTCACACGATCGGACCGTTCAGGTCCGCCTGTCAGTTTTGACGGCGGACCTGAACGGGCGCTCCATGTTAGCCTATGGAGCGTCGGATATCAGCGGAGACATGTCCGCTGATATCCGACCCCGTCCGATCCGCTAAAAGCAGACGTATGGCTCTACGTCCAGATCCGTCGCTGGCGGAACGGATCGGGTGAGATCTGACGAAAACGGACACGCTGTCCGTTTTCGTCCGATCCCTCCATAGGCGGCAGCGGCGCCTGACAAGCCCCTCCCCGCTCAGTGAGCAGAGAGGGACCTGTCATCCGCCGGCTCAGCGGAGATCAACGGACAGATCTCCCGCTGAGCCGGCGGACCGAGGCGGGCTCCGTAGAAACGGAGCCCGCCTCGTGTGAAAGGGGCCTTATTGTTTAGACTATCTAACAACAACAACCGGAGGGCTTACAATTATTAGTTTCTAACCAATTAGGTAGTCCTTCACACTCCATAGTTCAGGTAAATCTAAATAAGATTTACAGGTTCTTGGCGTGTGTGTGGTTTTTATTTTAATTTTTTTTTTTTTTTTTTTTTTTTTAAGAGGTGCTGAAGTCTGTAAGCCAAAGAGGCAGGCAAGAGGGCAAATGACCCTGTAACAGTATTGTATGTGATCTCCTTGCAGATAACATTTCCTCCATTTACACTTCTCATACTTTGCTCTGCACAGTGTTTATCCTGAGGCTAGCAGTCAGAGGCTCAACTGGATTCAACAGAGTGCAGAGGTCATGTTGGGTCTTTGTCATATTTATTTCTCATTCTACTATCTGTTCTTTCATAGGTCCGCTTCTGAAGACGTTTAGCTTTTTGGGCTTTGAGATTGTGCGTCCTGGGCATCCCTGCGTACCAGCACGTCCAGAAGTTCTGTTTATGGTTTACGCTCTTGACCAGAGTTCTTCAGACGAAGAGTGACCGCAGTGGACATGTAGATCCTTTAGCTTTTTATTTTCTGTGTATAAGAATAGCTGGTGGGGATTTCTCGCACTTTTCCAAGGACATGGGAGGAGAAGCACTCGTTACCGTGAGATGGACTGATATTTTTTGGCCTTTCTTTCAGTTTTATGAATACGATGTATGTTATTTTTGACTTTCTCTGCAATTTTGTTTGGAAGCAGCAACCTCAAGCACCTTGCAATCTGTGATTTAAAAAAAATGTATTCAGAATGTAGTTGAAGCTGCATATGAGAAAATAGTTATCTTAAATGCCAACTTGTTGTCATTTTGTTTCTTGGACTACCACGCTTTTCACTATACACTGAAGAAATGTATTGTAACCCCTGTAACCCCAGAGCATTAAAAAAAAAGAAGTACTAAGCTTGAATAAGGAAGGGGGGACTGCCCGGTGTCCAGAATACTGCGACTCTTGATGTGAGAGTATAATGTTGAATATATATATATATATATATATATATATATATATATATATATATATATAATACAGATCAAGCCAACACATTTTGGGTGAATTGCCTCCCCCTTCATCAGGGCTGTTGGTACGCGCTGAGATGGGTAGGTTCTGCGGTGGTACCTGAAGTTCTTGCAGTGGCAAAAGCCAGCTTGTGTGACGCAGAAGCTTTGTCTGTATGTTTTTTTTATATTTTCAAATCATGATCAAATGGACACCGGCGGCAAAAAGCGTCCTGAAGCGATTTCAGTTGGCATAGGTAGTGCTATACAAGTCATTCATTCATCATATTCTCTTATCAAGAGTTGCGGTATTTTGGACTCGGGCACTCTTCTTTCCTCATTCAAGTATTGTCTACTGAAACAATGGCTTTGTCGTACCAGTGAGGTAGCAGCCCAATCTTCCAAAGGGGATTAACACCACCACTCACCCGCAGAACCACCTAATAACTACCAGTGACTATTATAATCAGTCCAGCGCAGTCTCCAGCTCAAACTTATTATTAAACTGGAATTTCTTTGCCATTGTTGAAGTGGACTTATCGTCCTAAAGTAAACATTAAGTCTGTAGGATACTTAACACAAAAAAGGAAAAATAAAAATCCAGAAACATTTGCCATGTGGTATTTGTGGGAAGGGCAGATTATTGTTGAGGCAGAGCTGATAATTTTTGCTGTATGCCTAACTGTAATCTCCCTCCCTTCTCCTCTGGCAGAGACCTTGTGACATTATATGTTCATGCTTTAGAAGGTTGATTAAGTATGGGGATCATGCACACTGACATTTTCTGTGTGTGTGTGTGTGTGTGTCCACACACATTTATATATATATTTTTTTATTTCCTAGTTCGTTCCTACACCCAGGATGCTATGTGTAGCCTATCATACAAGTAAATGGCTATACAGGGATATACTCTTGTAAAAGCTGATGCTTCCTTGCATCTGCATTTACCTGCTTATGTGCATCTGAAGTATTTTTTGCAAACCCAAGACTTCTGCATTCCAGAACTACATTGGAGGCACATAAGCATCAGCCTTTACAAGAGAACAGCCTCATACAGCCATTTACTTGTTCCCTTTGGCGCAGGAAAGCACTGGGAAATGTATGCTAGGTATGTAAAATGCCTATAATGATTATGAATGCCTTGTTTCGGGAAAAGTCTGGTGCAATATTAAAGCCGTAGTAAAGTCATCCTAACCCTGTTTACCTACACGTAAGCTTATCTGTAGGTAAATTGAATATCTCATAAATGTGCACAGCTTAGGAGCTATTCCACTGAGCAGGAGCTTGTTACGTCACCAGTGCATGCACTCTGAAGGAAGTGCATACTGGGCTCTTCTTTCAGAAGTCTGTGCTGTGAACCGTTACTCTTGTGCGGGAGTGAAGTCATTGTGGCTTGGCAAATCAAATGGGTGGAGCCCAAGAACGCGCAAGAAAGATGCATGAAGATAAAGCCCTGTCAGCGGTGACCGCACACTGCCGGAGGGCTTCATTCTAAGGCCCTGGACCCAGGGCTTTAAAGGATAAAGTCACCTTATACAAAAAAAAAAAAAATTGCATGTAAAAAAAAAAAAAAAAAATGCACATTTACTTTTACTTTTTTTTTTTGTTTTTTGTTTGTAGGAGCCTGGAAAGCATTGCACCCATGATCAGCAGATCGTGGGTGTAATGCAGGGCTCCTGCAGACTGTCAGTGTGAGCTGTCTGCTTGTATGGGTAGGCAGGTACACAATGACAGGAAGACTCCATGAACTACCTAGAGTGCTCACCAGTGCCCTGTTAGTTCATTGAAAACTACAAACTGTCAGCCGCAAAGGCTGTCTGTAATTGTAGTTCATTCACAGATCTGTGTAAACGAATGACGAGGCCATGTGGGCGGAGCCCTGCACGGATGCATTCTTTTCAAATTGTGACAGCAGGTTCAGGGAGAAGATTGCTGGTTTGCTGACTCAAGGAGGGGAAGGGGGAAATCAGCAAGAGGCTGCAGGAGTAGGAATGTTTACTACAAATGGGTTGAACGTGTAACATGTTCCCGAAGGTGATCTTGTCCTTTAACCAATTCAGCCCTGGAAGGATTTACCCCCTTAATTACCAGGCCATTTTTTTATGATACGGCTCTGTGTCGCTTTAACTGACAATTGCATGGTCGCGCAACATTGTACCCAAACAAAATTGACGTCTTTTTTTTTTTTTTTTTTCCCCACAAATAGAGCTTTCTTTTGGTGGTATTTGATCACCTGTGTTTTTTATTTGCGCTATAAAAAAAAGCGTCAATTTTGAGAAACACAATTTTTTTTTTTTTTTTTTTTTTTTTTTTTTACTTTTTGCTATTAAATACCCCCCAAAAAATGTATAAAAAAAATTTTCTTTCCTCAGTTTAGGCCGATACGTATTCTTCTACATGTTTTTGGTAAAAAAATTGCCATAACCTTGATTGGTTTTTGCAAAAGTTATAGAGCTTACAAAAAAGGGGGAATAGTTAGGGACTTTTTTTTTTTACTAATGATGGCGGTGATCTGCGATTTTTATTTTTAGCGGGACTGTGACATTGCGGTAGACAAATCTGACCCCAAGTGTCACTTTTTGGGGACAGTGACACCAATACAGTGATCAATGCTATAAAAATGCACTGATCACTGTATAAATGGCACTGATAGGGAAGGGGTTAAGTGTTCCCTAGGGAGGTGTTTCTAAATGTATGAGGGATGAACTGACTGGGAGAAGAGGGATTGCTGTTCCTAATCACTAGGAACAGCTGAGCTCTCTCTCTTGCTCTCGTCAGAAAGGGGATCCGCCTTGTTTACACTGGCAGATCCCTGTTCTGCCTCTTTCCCACGAGTGTGGGTGGCCATCGAGTCCGCCGGACCTGCGGGTGAGTGCCCACAAAAGCTAGTGCACGGACCACTGTACGGTGATACGTGCAGTAGAGCCAACCTGCCGCAGTATAAGAGAAACGTCAAAACTCCAACGTTTAATATTAACCACCTTTATCTGCTGCAATGGGCTTGATTAGTGTAACCGCCTGCCCAGTGAATCCAGCCTTGTCCTGCTGATTCCCTGCTTTATATTAGGTCCTGTGCTGCTTATATCTTCCTTGTCATGTGAAAACAGGCTCTCTTCTAGGTCCTTGCAGCTTGCCTTCTGATAATTTCCACTGTGCATGCGCAGTGTAGTATAAATGGCCCCAAAGCCATCTGGAATGTGGGAAGCATATCTTGGGTGGCTGGGTGTATGGCATTCTCACTTAGGCGAGAATTGCGGAACAATCCCTCTCTAGCTGTATGTACTGTGAAGTGATTTAATTCTCAAAGATCACAACAGGGACTCGAAAGGTGGGTTTTGGTTTATTTTCTAGCAGTTTACAAGCACCTGGTAGTAATTTACATTACAGAGCTGCCAAGATTATGCACTGAAGGAAAATAAAGCCTAAAGAAACTGATTTTAGTTCCTCTGTTGTAAACTATTTTGATAAATTCTCCATGAGGCTTGTAGTTAGAGGTGAATGAGGGCTTCTTCCTCCTTTTTTTTTTTTTTTTTTTTTTTGTGCAATTCTTTTATTTTTCCAAGTGTTGCAGTTTATAGTCAAACAGAGAAATGGAAAAACGGAGCATAATCGACATATAGCATAAACAATGAAAGTGTCTCAATTAAGTTTGCAAGCCACCGGACCTAGCAGACACACAGTAGAAATGGTCAGGTAAGTCAGTTCAAGTATGAGAGTGGCGTACAGTTGTTCATACCTGTGCAACAAATCAAATAGCCATGTGAGAGACCAAGCATGAAAACTGGTAAGCTTAAAACTGTGCAACCATATTTTAACAAAATAATACATTATACGGAGAAGCAGGGCTTCCCGATGGCCAGGTGCACCCATACTGGGATTCATGAAAGTGAGTCAGTATATAACAGAATATTTGGATATCTGAAAAAAAAAAAAATCACCCAGAGTGAGCCCATTACAACAGGAAGGAGAGCAAATGTGAAAAGAAAAGAGAGAAAAAGGCAGTTGTGAAGTGTAGGAGTAAGGGGTCCAATGTATGGAAGAGGAGAGCAGAGGTTCAGCAAGAGGGGTGGAGCCTCATACCCAGGGAATGTAGTCAGCCTCAAAGGTTCAGCTCAATTGCAAGACCCCCTGAATATAGTCATCTGTATATACAAAATGTTGCCATGGTCTCCAGGTTTCACAGAAGATCTCCTCCCTGTTGTGCAAGGTTGCTGTAAAATCCTCCATGGCCCTGAGTTCATTGACTTTGGAAAACCACAAGGATTTCGACGGTGGTTCTCGAATCTCCAACATAGGGGGATGCATGCCTTGGCCACATTCAATAACTGAATTGTGAGGGAGGCCTTATACTTCTTGATTGGATGTTTCCGAAAAATGCAGCAGACAAGCTGCAGGGTTCCCCACCAAGTCGACATTGGTCAGGTGCTTCACATTACCAATCACCTCCCGCCAAAAGGGCCCCAATTTGGGACAATCCCAAAAGATATGAAGCATTGTTTCGTCTGCATTGCCACATCACCAACATGTACTGGGAACTTGAGGATAAATACCGTACAAAGCCACGGGAATGCTGTACCATCGGGTCAGGATCTTGTAAACAGTCTCTTTTAGTTGCCATGGAAGACTTCTGTGCAAAATGGAGAATCTTCTCCTTCTGTGCGTCAGTGAATTGGGTTTCAAGGTCTGCTTCCCATCTAGAAAGGAACCTGGGCACATACCCTGTCGCCGGTCGGATCAGAGACTCGTAAATCAACGAGAGGCAATGGCGGATCGGTTCCTTCCTATGGCAGATATGTTCCAGTTCCGTGAGCTGACGAAATATACCCGGGGTGCGCGAACACCAACAGAGATATTTGTGCAACTGGAGACTGCTCCAGAAGTCTAGAGGGGAGTCTGTAGCTGTCCCACAGACAGAGGGGGAGAGCTGATCGTCTGGCCCCTAAAAATCGCAGAGATGAAGGTGGCCACTTACAGCCAGGCACTGAAAGTGAGGCTTCTGAAGGCCTGGTATAAATTCTGGATTGCCCAAGATAGGCACCAAGGGGGAAGGTAGTGGTGATATTGAAGAGTGTCTGAATGCATCCCTAGCAACCGACAATGTGCTGGCAAGAGTGGGGTGGTCGCTGAGGGCCTTTGGTAAGGAAGAGGTGATCCAGGCCCAAAACTCTTTGCCATGTCATTAGTCTTTCAGTCCCATGGCCACCCACTTTTGCTTCACCATGGCAATACCAGTCTACTATTCTGCTAAGATGCACTGCTCTGTAATAGGCCCGCACATCTGGGAGTCCAACTCCGCCCCAAGGCTTCATATGATGGAAAAGTTGGAGCTTGAGGCAAGGTCTCCGAAGGGACCATACAAACTCTAAACGTAGAACTCGCCCGTTGAAAGAAGTGCAAGGGGAGACGAATAGGCAGTGCCTGCAGAAAATATAGCACCTTAGGCAATAATGTCATTTTGAGTGCGTTGCATCGCCCAAACCAAGTTAGGGTGAGGGAGTGCCATTGGAGTAAATCGACTTTAAGGCGGAGGAGCAATGGGGCGAAGTTCGCTGAGTAGAGGGGTCAGGTGTGATGTCAACTCTCAGCTAATAGATTGAGTCAATTGCGATGTGAAGATAGAAAGAGGATTGTAGAGAAAAGGCCGTGGTTCTGTCTACTGTGATGTTCAGAACTGAGAATTTGGACAGGGTAATTTGAAAAAAGGAGAGGGTTTCATTTTCCTGTAGAGACTGAAGCAGTTTTGGGAGAGAAACGAGCGGGGCCGTTGAAAAAGATAGTTCGCATACGTGGCCACCTTGTGCGACCCCGACGCCTTTTGATAACCAACGATGGCTAGATCTGCCCATACTGTGCATAGAAATGGCTCTACGGAGAGAATGAAAATAAGGGGGGATAGAGGATAACCCTGCTGCTTTCCTTTGTGGATGTTAAAAGTCATATCTCGTCTCATTGACCTTGACAGCGGAAGAGGGATTGGAGTAAAGGGACAGAATCCAGCACATCATAGATGACCTGAGCCCGATATGCTCTAGGGTGGCCTGCATGAAGGCCCAATTCACCCGGTCGAAAGCCTTCTCTGCGTCTGTAGATGGCAAGAGAAGGGGTCGGTTTGACTTCCTGGCTGCGTGGATCAGACTCACGACTCGAATAGTGTTGTCCCGCGGTTTGCGAAGGGGTACAAACTCCGCCTGGTCTTTGTGAATGAGGCTTGGGATATGAGAGAGCAGCCTATTTGCCCAAATTTTGGCAAAACTTTGTCTGTATTCAGTAGTGCAATCGGACAGTAATTCCCGCATCGCAAAGGATCCTTCCCCTCATTTGGAATAAGGGAGATATATGCTCTCAAGGTATCCTCTCCTAAATGGACTTAAGTGAGGCGACCAGAGGGACAGACAGCATCTCAAAGAAGGCTTTGTAGTAAGCCAGGGTGAAGCCATCCGGACCAGGGGCCTTTTTCGTTTTAGAATAGGCCAACGACACCCCTGGCTCCTCCACTGTGATGGGTTCCTCCAGTTCTCCCTGTACGCATCAGGAAGTGTGGGCATGCAAGAGGCGGCAAGGTATGAGTGTATAGTTGATCATGCAGCCGAAGGAGAATCTATAAGCGGGAGGGGGTCTAGATTTTAAAGACCCCCATAGAAGGATCTAAACTCTGCCGCCATTGTGGTGGAAGTAGTTAATTTCTGTCCAGAGGAGCTCATGATGTGGGAAATGTAGGTTTTAGTACGTAGATCCCACAAGACCTGGTTTGTTTGAAAATTCATACACGGTACGATGAGCCAAAGCCAGATTTTGCTTTGTTTTGTGGTACAAGAGAGAGCGTTGTGTCTCACGAGCTCTAAGGAGCTCCAAATATGTGGATCGTGCAAGGCTAGCCTTATGTGAGTGCTTCAAGCTACACCGCTTGCATAAGCGTTCATCCGTACAGCGGGACCTCTCCCTTTTAAGGCGAGCTCCTATTTGAATTAGTGTACCCCGATTCACCGGCTTATGTGCCTCCCAGACAACCAACAGATTGTCAGTTGAAGCTCCATTCAGCGAAAAGTATTCCTGCAAAGCGGTCAACAGCTCTGCGTGGGTCTCTTCTGTTTTGAAGTAGGGCCTCACTCAGTCTCCAAGACGGAGGGTTCTGAGTCACCGGAACCAGCTGACCGGCGCATGGTTCGAAAGGGAGATGACATCAATACTAGTAGACACTACCCGAGGTAGATTTTTGTGCACAATCAGGAGATCGTCAAGACGTCAGTGTGATGAACCTGAGAGAAAGAGTAGTCACGTTCTTGAGGATGCCATAGCTGCCAGGGATCAATTTGATGAAGGCGATGAAGATCCACCTTCAAATGCTTAAGGTGAGATGAGCAAGGCGATTCATCCAGTAACGAGTTCATGGCAAAGTTAAGGTCTCCCCCAAAGACAAGAAGTTCCTCTGCATACTCCATGAGTACAGGAAGGAGCGTCCTAAGAATAAGTGCTTTTACTGCATGTTCAGAATATGTTAATACTTTAATGTGCATATTCTGGGCACAGGTTCACTTTAGTTTTTCTAAGTAGTCCAGGCATGAAGTGACATCACAAGTCAAGTAATCTGTTCTAAAAATTCACCCTGAAACAAGAGCAATATTCTGACTTTTGGGAACCTTTTATCATTGTGGGTCCTATTGGGTTAAAAGCTCTTTAACTGATTACTAGGGTCTGGCTATGGTTTCTTCTGTGTCTGAACCACTTTGATGAATAGTACAGAGAAACTTACTTGAGTTTTCCAAGAACTAAAAAAAAAAAAAAAAAAAATTGTTCTAAAGTGCATTATCTTTATTAAAATAAGAAATATATTAATTAGCCAAAGAAGAGGAGATAAGTGCAAGGGTTCCATTAGCTTGGCAGCAATCCTTTCTGTCCGAGAATTGTTTAATGCATTCTGGGACCACATATAAAATTTGGAGTTCATTCCATCTGCATCTGTACTCCAAAAGTTAAAGCGGAGTTCGAGCCTGTAAGGAAAAAAAAAAAAAAGAAAGATACCTGTGTGTCTCCCAGAAGGCAGCAGGGGGAAGGAGGAGCCGTAAATTTCATAGATTGCCACAATCGTGCAGCGATCTTACCTGGGGATGGGTACCTGTTTTGACAGGTATCTGCTCCCCACCCCCGAAAAAGTGCCAAATGTGGCAGGAGAGGGTGCGAACAAGCGGCACTTCTTCTTTTGGGTGGAGCTCTGCTTTTTAAGCTGGTCATATTCTGTAGACACAATGCAACTGAAACAGCAGTCTTAAAGACCATGCGACTTCCCTATGGCTGCATTTTTGAAAAGGTGCGTGCAGGAGGAGGTGTCAATGGCGTGGGGAGCAGTTGGTTAGTTTGCCCCGTGCAACAGTTAGAGGGGCGAAGTTGACCGAGCCACAAGTCTAAGTCACAACAGCTGCAGCCCTCCAAGAGTTGAACCCCTCTACTGCCGCTATAGGCTGGGAGGGCAGAGTGCCAAGCCGCCATTGGGTGAGTTTCAGGTGGGCAAGTTCTCCTGCTCTGGCTCTGCGGTCACTTGTATCACAAAGCCTAAAGGGAGTGCACAGCGCGGCTGCTGCAGGGTTTTCCTGGAACCCATTAGGTGTCATCACCTGATCTCGGCCACCCTCCCCCTGCTGGGAGACCACATGAGGGGCCAGTGGGGACTGAGAGCCCTGGGATATGATTGAGGGGGAGAGCCCAACCCTGCATGGAGCACCACTGTCCAGACACTGTATACCGAGTAGTCTCACCTACCTGTGCAGTGTTCTCTCTATGCCCCTCAGGTGATCAGGCCTCAGAGTGTCCCCTATACATAGTGCAGCAGTTTTCATCCCCCTGCTATGTCCAGGTAATGTTCTCTCCAGTATATAGTAATCCCCCAGGTGCTCAGTCCCATCAGTGGTGTCACCTGGTGCGGTAAAACATGGGAGTTGTTTTACTAAAGGTAAATAGTCTGTGCACCTGCTCTAGATCTGAGGGGAATATGCAAGGAAAATAAAAAAGCTGCATTTTTGCTTGAACATGATTGGATCACAGATGTCAGCAGAGCTTCCCCTCAGTTCTAGAGCAACTGCACCTGCAGTATACTTCCAAGTGCGCTTGCAGTGCACAATATATTTGCCTTTAGTAAATCAACCTCTATGTCCACTGTAGAACAAGTTACTGCTTGCCTTGGGCCACTTGAATTGGGGATTTGAAGCATGTGAGAATCGGTGCTCAAGAAGAACTACTTAGGCATTGTAGACATTGCAAGAGCACATTTTGCTTTTATTTCTGTAAAATATATATATATATATATATATATATATACATACACAGTATCTCACAAAAGTGAGTACACCCCTCACATTTTTGTAAATATTTCATTATTTTTTCATGTGACAACACTGAAGAAATTACACTTTGCTACAATGTAAAGTAGTAAGTATGCAGCTTGTTTAACTGTAAATTTGCTGTTCCCTCAAAATAACTCAACACACAGCCATTAATGTCTAAACCGCTGGCAACAAAAGTGAGTACACCCCTAAGTTAAAATGTCCAAATTGGGCCCAATTAACCATTTTCCCTCCCCGATGTCATGTGATGCGTTAGTGTTACAAGGTCTCAGGTGTGAATGGGGAGCAGGTGTGTTAAATTTGGTAGAGAGAGAGAGATATCACCGCTCTGAAAGAGGTCTGTGAGGAACAAACATTTTCTCCATGCTGGAAGTAACCGGTGCAGGCAATGCTGGTAATTAAGAGGTAAAAAAAAATTCCTGGACAGCCGCACTCAAAAGAAATCTTTGATCTTTATTTAAATATGGTCATAAAAATACATGCCACAGCATCACAAAGCAGGAAAACTGACGCGTTTCACACTGTAGTCAGTGCTTAATCATAGCTGGCCAGGTGGGAGAGTGAATTGATTATGACAGATTAAAATGGGCCAATCGACTGGCAGGGGAGGGGGATCAGTGCATGAAATAGGGGAAGATACACCTGGTTGGCAGAGCCCATGGGAGATCTAAAAGAAAATGCCAGGAGAGCACAAAATTATATATTCCCATGGATCTCAGATCATTGTGGCTCGCCATGAAGGATGCTAAGCAAGGGAGCAGAAGAGCAGAGAACAAATGGGGAGACAAAACAGTACTAACAGTGCATACTGGAATGAATCCCAACCAGGTGTCAAAGAATAGACCAAAAAGTAAAATTAATTAAAAAATAAATGAATGAAAGTGAAACTGTTAGGAAATCTGAATTATATATGCAGGGACCCAGAGAAATTGTGTATGAATATTCACAAATTAAAAGGAAGGAAAAAAAAAAGATGACTGCTAATGCCTTACCTATAAAACCAGGACCCCCACACAGCCATATAAATACATACATGCCTACACCCTGTGAGTATACATATATATGTGTGCTGATGCTGGACCATTGATTAAAGGAGATATGCAATGAATATACAGGTCAGTTGGGTAAATTGCTGCATGACACTTGTAATACTGGAAAAAATGTATATCAACCACTTCAGCCCTGGAAGATTTGGCTGCTGAATGACCAGGCCATTTTTTGCGATTTGGCACTGCGTCGCTTTAACTGACAATTGCGCGGTCGTGCGACGTTGTACCCAAACAAAATTGACGTCCCTTTTTTTGCCATAGATAGAGCTTTCTTTTGGTGGTATTTGATCATCTTTGCGGTTTTTATGTTTTGCGCTATAAACAAAAAAAGAGCGACGATTTAGAAAAAAAACCCCACAATATTTGGTACTTTTTGCTATAATAAATATCCCATTTTTAAAAAAAAAAAATCAAATTTTTTTTCTCAGTTTAGGCCGATATGTATTCTACATATTTTTGGTAAAAAAAAAATCGCAATAATTTTATCGGGACTGCGACATTATGGCGGACACTTTTTTGACACATTTTTGGGACCATTGGCATTTATACAGCGATCAGTGCTATAAAAATGCACTGATTACTGTAAAAATGTCACGGGCAGGGAGGGGGTTAACACTAGGGGGCGATCAAAGGTTAACTCCTGTGTGTGTTTCTAACTGTAGGGGGAGGGGACTAACCTAGAGGAAATGACAGATCGTGATTCCTAGCTATTAGGAACTCATGATCTGTCTCTCCTAACAGAACAAGGATTTGTGTGTTTACACACACACATGTCCCTGTTCTGCCTCTCGTACCCACGTTCGCTCATGGCCAGCGGTCATTGCCGGCGGCCACGAGCATCAGCACCCCCGCAGTGCTGCGCGCGCGTCTTCTATCCCACTTGAAGGAGCCGACATATAGCTACGATGCTCGCGGGATCGTCCTGACCTGCCGCAGTATAATGACGGCGGCTGGTCGGCAAGCGGTTAATGCGGATGGGACATGAGAACAATATGTCTTGTACAACAAAGCTTTGAAAGGATTTTGATATGAGGCAAATTACAGTGTTTACAGCCAGCCTGCAGTAAACATGGCTAGAACAGGGCATAAGGTCATTATTATCTAACCAGCGGGACTCCTGAGGATATTAATTCATCCCTTATTCTAAGAATTAGTCGTCCTTTTATTGGAAGCCAGACACCCCACACAGAGCACATTTTACAACACTAAATAGTAAAAATTATGAATGGATAGTCAGTCACACTATATGATCGTATGAACCTCCAATTCCTTTCAAACCTTTTGGAGTGAAAGTGTTGAGAGTAAAAACCCAAAAAGTCTCGCGTTCGCATAGCTGTTGGAATCTTTTGCCAAAAGAAGGAAGAGGAGGGATGGACTCTATAACCCAGGGTCAGGCAACCCCCGGCACGGGTGCTGCATGTGGCACACAAAGCATCTTTTTTGCTGGCATTCTACTCCCTCCCCATCAGTAGAGCAGCGCAAAGAAGTGTCGGTGAGACACTAATGCATTCCAATTTCAGAATTCCCCACACCACACCTGCACTAAGGGGGAGGCACTGTGCCCCCACACATTGTAAAAGATGGGAAACTTTGTTTCGTTCTCTAACTTGGCTGTAGCTGCGATCGTCAGGTGACAGTTTGTGGAATTACCATTGAGCTTCTGGGAACTTTGTTGAAATTATTCCTGAACCTTTGCGTTACTTACTACTAAACCCCTGCACTCTGTGGGGGTTATTTACTAAAGGCAAATGCACTTTGCACTACAAGTGCACTTGGAAGTGCAGTCGCTGTAAATCTGAGGGGAAGATCTGAAATGAGGGGAAGCTCTGCTGATTTTATCATCCAATGTGCAAACTAAAATGCTGTGTTTTATTTTCCTTCCATGTCCCCCTTGGATTTTCAGTGACTGCACTTTCAAGTGCACTTGTAGTGCAAAGCGGATTTGCCTTTTGTAAATAACCCCCTGTGTCTCTTTAAGACACAACCAGTATTCAGCACAATGAAAATCACATCCAACTTTTGCTGTGGCGCAGAGCGCTGCAATTTTTCTCAGCTGCAGGGGCCCAACTTATGATCCTGCACACAGGCCCACTGCTTTCAGAAAATACCCCTGACCTGAGCTCATCATTGCGCATCCATTCCAAATGCTTTTTTGTGACATCACATACAAGAACGTGGGCTGGATGCGAGAGGTGGAACAGCAGGATGAGTGTGCCAGGACAGGTTGATGTGTCTCATCTCTGCTTCCTTTCACCACTCTGCATATCATGCATATCATAGATGAGAAGAGGGTACAGTGGGGGAGCAGATGAGCAGTAGCAGTTCAGAGGTGGCTCAAAAGAGCAGGAGGGTACAGCGGTAGTGCAGATGTTCAGGTAGGTACAGTGGTGGAAGAGATGAGAAGGGGGTTTAGCAGTGGAACAGATGAGCAGGGGGGTTCAGTGTTGGGACAGATGAGAAGGGGGTTCAGTAGTGGGACAGAAAAGCAGGGGGGTAGACCAGTGGGGCAGATGTGAAAGAAGGTATCTTGGTGGGACAGATGAGCAGGGGGTTACAGTGGTGGTGCAGGGGGAACAGAGGTGGGGCAGAAGAGCAGGGAGGTACAGAGGTGAGACAGATGTGCAGGAGGTACATTGGTGGGGCAGATGAGCACCTGGGTTCAGTGTTAGGACAGATGAGAAGGTGATTCAGTAGTATGACAGAAGAGCATGGGGATATGGCGGTGAAGCAGATGTGCAGGGAGGTACAGTGGTGGGGCAAATGAGAAAAGGGGTACATTGATCGGGCAGATGAGCAGGGCGGTTACAGTGGTGGGACAGAAGAGCAAGGGGGTACAGTGGTGGGAGGGATGAGCAGGGGGGATTCAGTGTTAGGCCAGATGAGAAGAGGGTTACAGTGGTGGGAAAGATGAGCAGCGGTGGGGCAGATGTGTAAGGAGGTGCATTGGTGGGACAGATGAGCAGGGGGTTACAGTGGTTGGGCAGAAGAGCAGGGGGGGGTAGAGTGGTGGGGCAGAGAAGAAAGGAGGTACATTGGTTGGACAGATGAGCAGGGGGTTACAGTGGTGGGGCAGAGGAGCAGATGGGTGCAGAGAGAAAGGAGGTACATTGGTGGAACACATGAGCACGGGGTTACAGTGATGGGGCAGATGAGCAGGGGGGGGGGGGTCGGTGTTGGGCCAGATGAGAAGGGGGGTTCAGTATTGGAGCAGATGAGAATGGGGTTTAGTGGTGGGACAGAAGAGCAGGGGGTACAGTGGTGGGGCAGATGTGAAAGGAGGTACATTGGTGGGACAAATGAGCAGGGGGTTACAGTGGTTGGGCAGAAGAGCAGGGGGTACAGAGGTGGGGCAGATGTATAGGGGGGTACAGTGGCAGGGCAGAGAAGAAAGGAGGGACAGATGAGCAGAGGGTTACAGCGCTGGGGCAGATGTGCAGAGGGGTGCAGAGAAAAAGGAGGTACATCGGTGGAACACATGAACACGGGGTTACAGTGGTGGGGCAGATGTGCAGGAGGTACAGTGGTGGGGCAGATGAAAAGTGGGTTACAGTGGTGGGGCAGATGAGCAGATAACAGTGTTAGGACAAATGAGAAGATGTTTCAGCGGTGAGACAGAAGAACATGGGGGTACGGCGGTGGAGCAGATGTGCAGGGAGGTAGTGATGGGGCAGTAGAGAAAGGGGGAACATTGGTGGGGCAGATGAGCAGGGAGTTACAGCGGTGGGACAGAAGGGTAGGGTGGTACAGTGGTGGGGCAGATGTACAGGGGGTTACAGTGGTAGGACAGGTGGGCAGGGGGTACAGAGGTGGGGCAGATGTGTAGGGGGGTTATAGTGGTAGGGCAGATGTGCAGGGGGTTACAGTGGTGAGGCAGAGGTGTAGGGGATTACAGTGGTGGGACAGACGAGCAGGGGGTTACAGTGGTGAAACAGATTTGCAGGGAGAACAGTGATCTGAGGTGTGAAAGTGCATGAATTGGGGCTGATCTGAAATGTGGAGTTGCAGGAATTGGGGCTGATCTGAGGCGTGAAGGATATTAATTTCTCACTGCTACTGAAGTAGTTTACAGCATTTACTTTATAAAATTCCTTTTCGTGATTGAGAGTGTGAAGTTGAAATTGTTTTGTTATAAAATCGGCATTACTTTGAAAACATTTTCGACACACTGTGCTCAAAAGGTTGCCTACCCCTGCTATAACCCATATCTTGAGATTTTTAGTGGATTTATTGTGTTTGAGAGTGAAGTGTCTGGGTACACTGTGCACCATTTTCAATGAATCTTCTACGCTCGCCAAATCTAACACAAGCTGTACGGATAGTGTGACCCACATAGAGAAGGCCACAGGGGCAAGATAAACAGTAGATTACAAAAGTGGTGGAACAGGTAAAAAAACCTTTTCAATGATGTAATTCTTGCCACACGAGTCAGAGAAGGATTTCTCGTACAAAAGGACACATTTTGCAAAGACTTTTTTTTACACTGGTGCATTCCAGTCATATTGTAGAAAAAAGCCATAGGGTGAGAAGTGGGCTTGGGGACAATGGAAAGTTTACTGGGTGCAATTTTGTATACAAACTTGGGTTTGAGAGGAATGACCTAGGAGAGTCTGGGGTCACGGAGAAGTATGTTCCAATGTCGGGAGATTATATGTTTCATTTGTTTAGTTTTGCAGTGAAAATTGGTAATGAATCTGACATCAGGTGAAGTAGTTTGTAATTTGTTCAGGGGGTAGTGATGGTAGCACATTCAGATTGAACTTTGCTGATATGATCTGCATTGCAGCTTTTTTCAAGAAAATTCTTTGTGAGTGTGGAGCATTGAGCATGATAATCTAGAGTGCAATTCCTACGGAGCCTGGTGAATTGGCCCTTGGGAATGTTATGGAATGTTATGGATCCATATGGGGTGGTGGCTACTGCGTGAATGTAATTATGAATTTCCAGAAGCTTTCCACAACTCAAATCCACCCCAGATGGATCCATAGCATTCCCTAGGGCCAGTTGCACTCTGGACTCAGATCATCATGCTCAAAGCTCCACGCTCACAAAATACATTTCTTGAAAAAGGTTACAAAGCCAATCTTATCAACCAAGTTCAATCTGAATGTGATACCATCACTACCCCCCCCCCCCCCCCCCGAACAAATTGCAAACTACTTCATCTGATGACAGATTCATTACCAATTTTCACTGCAAAACTAAACAAATGGAACACATAACATCCCGACATTGGAACATTCTTCTCAGTGACCCCAAACTCTCCTCAGTCATTCCTCTCAAACCCAAGTTTGTATAGAAATGGGAACCAAATATCAAAAACAAAATTGCACCCAGTAAACTTTCCATTGTCCCTAAGCCCACTTCTCACCCTACGACCTTTTTCTGCAATATGACTGGAATGCACCAGTGTAAAGAAAGTCTTTGCAAAATGTGTCCTTTTGTACAACATAGCCAAAAATCCTTCTCTGACTCAAGTGTCAAGAATTACATCATTGGAATGTTTTTTACCTGTTCCACCACTTTTGTAATCTACTGTTTATCTTGCCCCTTTGGCCTTCTCTATGTGGGCCGCACTATCCGTACAGATTGTGCTAGATTTGGCGAGCATAGAAGATTTATTGAAAAAGGTGATGTGGAGCACAGTGTACCCAGACACTTCACTCTCAAACACAATAAATCCACCAAGGATCTCAAGATATGGGTTATAGAGTCCATCCCTCCTCTTCCTTCTTTTGGCGAAAGTTTCCAACACTATGCAAATGTGAGACTTTTTGGATTTTTACTCTCAACACTCTTACTCCAAAAGGTTTGAATGAGGATTTGGAGGTTCATACGCTCATATAGTGTGACTGACTATCCCTTCATGATTTTTACTGTTTAGTGTCATGCAGCAATTTACCCAATTGACCTGTATACTCATTACATATCTCCTGTAATCAATGGTCCAGCATCAGCACACATATATGTATACACACATTGTGTACGCATGTATGTATACATATGACTATGTAGGGGTCCTGGTTTTATAAGTAAGGCATTAAGGAGTCAACTTTTCTTGCCTTCCTTTTAATTTGTGAATATTCATACACAATTTCTCTGGGTTCCTGCCTATATAATTCAGAATTATTAAAAGTTTCACTTTTATTTGTTTCTTTTTCAATTGCTTTTTCTTTTTGCTCTATTCACTGACACCTGGTTGGGATTTATTCCAGTATGCACTGGTAGTACTGCTTTGTCTCCCATTTGTTTTCTGCTCTTCTGCTTCCTTGCTTAGCATCCTTCATGGGAGCCAGAATGATCTGAGATCCATGGTAATATTTCATTGTGTTCTCTCCTGGCATTTTACTTTTAGATCTCCCGTGGGCTCCTCCAACCGGGTGTAACAATATCTACAAACATCTTCCCCACAGTTTATTATTATTATTTAAGGTCCTTATATAGTGCTGTCAATTTTCACAGCGCTTTATATATACATTGTACATTCACATCGGTCCCTACCCTCAAGGAGCTTACAATCTAAGGTCCCTAACTCACATTCATATACTAGGGCCAATTTAGACAGAAGCCAATTAACCTACCAGCATGTCTTTGGATATAATTATCTTCCCCTATTTCAATTGTTCCAGGTTGTCTCAGATGTGCAGAGTTTTAGTTGTGTTTTTGTACTCAGTTTTTGTGTTTTTTAATTGTATGCTTTTTTAACGGCCATGCACTGATCACCTTCCCCTGCCAGTTGATTAGCCCATAATCTGTCATAATCAATTCACTCTCCCACCTGCATTACCAGCTTCCAGCTACTAGTATAAAAGACATCCCCGTCCCATGATTGGGCATACTTGAAAAAGGAGGCAGGTCCTCTGCAACGCATTGTACACACCCCCTTTTCACCCTTGATGGTTGCTACTTTGATCCAATTAGCCTGCAGACGCTGCCTGCTCCTTCTAGCAGTCCTGGATTCCACGCATGATAGCTGTTTGCGCTGGCCGGCTGTGCTGCTCTTCACCATCTTCACAGTTTTGCAGCCCTTCGCTTACCCATATGTGTCAGGGAATCCCTGTGAGACGCCTAGCACATAGAACGGCTAACAGGCGCACGCACGTGCGCGAGTCCACAATTGCGCATGCATAATTCCACTTGGCACCAGACAGCCTATTTAAAGGGAGTCTAGCCTCCTATTATTTGCTGACTGACCTTCAGCTGTGTCCTGTATCCTGATCTGATCCTGTGTGATCGCCTAGTTGCTGACCTGGCTTGTTCTTTGACCTTGGCTGTGTATCCTGTTCCTGTGCTGCTGCTCACTTCTGACCCAGCTCCGTTCCTGACTCTGGCTCTGTTTATGCTTTGGTACCCTGCTGCCCGCCTGCTAATTACCCTGGCTATTCCTGAGACTCTGCTTCCATCTATGATCCAGGCTTCTGTTAACCCTTGGGTGCCTGCCTGGCTGTCTCCTGCTCCAGCTCTGCACACCGCTGCATACTCCAGTCTCCAGAACCCTGACAAGCTGCCGGCCCAGGATCATCCACATTAGGCACTTGTGTCCCTCTTGTCCTTCGGCTTCCTCTGTCTCATCCTCAGTGGGGCCAGGACAGGAGATATAAAATAGGCCGACCTCATCAAATCAGTCTCCTATCAGGTACATGACAATATGTAAGTGTGCATTTATGCTTTTATTTAATAATATATGCTCATGTTGATGTTTGCGCTGTGACCACTTTTGTAGGTAGGTGTCTTTGGGCACATATTAAAGGAGAATGATTTATAGGTAAGTGGTATCTGTAGGTACATAATAAAGAAGAGTCTATAAGTGGGTGGTATGTGTGGCCATATATTAAAGGAGAAAAGTCTATAGGTAGGTGGTATATATTGGTACATAATAAAGGAGAAGAGTCTATAGGCAGGTAGTATCTGTGGGCACATATTAAAGGGTAAAAGTATATATGTAGGTGGTATCTGTGGGCATATAATAAAGCAGAAGAGTCTCACACCATTTTTGTTCAAGCCATATATCCCCTAGAGAAGCCATTGGCGAAATGCATCAGGTTGAATCCCCTCCTGCTTTGACATATGGCAACTACAATGTGTACTGCAACTTATTAGTTGTGCTATGATCATTTATGTGCATGTTAGATATGTAGGAGGGAAACTACCTTCAGGGTTGCTTTTCTTGGTCTGAACTTAATGTGAGGGGTACACTTATGTTTTTAAAGGTTTTTTTTTATGAGATTTGTAATAAAAGACTTTTTTCCTCTACATGTGTAGTAATATTCATTCTGAGATGAGGTGTGTTGGCACTTATAAAGTCCCACTTATACACCTTATTGCTCTTCATATAATAAAAGAGAAGAGTCTGTGGTATGTGGTATCTGTGGGAACGTAATAAAAAGGATGAGTCTGTAGGTATCTTTGGGCACACATTATAGGAGAATAGTTTATAGGTAGGTGGTATCTGTGGGTACATATTAAAGGAGATGAGTCTATGGGAAGGTGCTGGTATCTGTGGATCTAAAATAAATGAGAAGAATTTATACTGTAGGTAGGTAGCATCTGTGGGTACCTAAAAAAGGAGAATAGTCTAGAGGGAAGGTGATATCTGTGGGCATATACTAAAGGAGAAGAGTCTATAGGTAGGTGGT
This sequence comes from Aquarana catesbeiana, assembly GCF_042186555.1. Classification (NCBI taxonomy): domain Eukaryota; kingdom Metazoa; phylum Chordata; class Amphibia; order Anura; family Ranidae; genus Aquarana; species Aquarana catesbeiana. The sequence goes on from NC_133326.1 coordinate 110,286,660, forward strand.
ATCTGTGGGTAGATAATAAAAGAGAAGAGTATTTAAGTAGGGGGTATCTATGGACACATAATAAAGGAGAAGAGTCTTTAGGTAGGTGGTATCTGTGGGAACATAATAAAGAAGAAGTGTCTGTAGGTAGGTCATATCTGTGGGTAGATAATAAAGAAGAAGAGTCTATAGGTAGGTGCTATCTGTAGGTACATAATAAAGAAGAAGAATCTATAGGTAGGTGGTATCTGTGGGTACATAATAAAGAAGAAGAGTATATAGGTAGGGGGTATCTGTGTGCACATAAAAGGAGAAGAGTCTTTAGATAGGTGGTATCTGTGGTTACACAATAAAGGAGAAGAGTATGTACAGTAGATAGGTGTCTTTGGGCACATATTAAAGGAGAAGTGTCTATAGGTAGGTGGTATCTATGTGTACATATTAAAAGAGAAGATTTTTTAGGTAAGTGGTATCTGTGGATACATAATAAAGAAGAGTCTATAGGTAGGTGGTATCTGTGGGCACATATTAGCCACTTAAGGACCAGCCTCATTTTTGAGGTGTTTACATGTTTAAAACAGGTTTTTTTGCTAGAAAATTACTTAGAACCCCCAAACATTATATATTGTTTTTTTTCTAACACCCTAGAGAATAAAATGGCGGTCATTGAAATACTTTTTTTTGCACCGTATTTGCGCAGCGGTCTTATAAGCGCACCTTTTTTGGAAAAAATTCACTTTTTTGAATAAAAAAATAAGACAACAGTAAAGTTAGCCCAATTTTTTTTATATTGTGAAATATAATGTTACACCAAGTAAATTCATACCAAACATGTCACACTTCAAAATTGCGCCCGCTCGTGGAATGGCGTCAAACTTTTACCCTTAAAAATCTCCATAGGCGACGTTTAAAAAATTCTACAGGTTGCATGTTTTGTGTTACAGAGGAGGTCTAGGGCTAGAATTATTGCTCTCACTCTACTGATCGCGGTGATACTTCACATGTGTGGTTTAACCACCGTTTTCATATGCGGGCGCTACTCACGTATGCGTACGCTTCTGCGCGCGAGCTCGTCGGGACAGGGCGCTTTAAAAAAAATTTTTTTCATTTTCTTATTCATTTTACTTTATTATATTTATTTTTGCACTGTTTTTTTAAAAAAAAAAAATTGGATCACTTTTATTCCTTGTAATAGAAAAAAGCATGACAGGTCCTCTTAAATATGAGATCTGGGGTCAAAAAGTCCTCAGATCTCATATTTGGACTAAAATGCAAAAAAAATATATCTCTTTAAGACATATGGGCGGAGCTGACGTCATGAAGTCGCTTCCGCCCTCCTATGGTATGGAGACGGGTGGGGGCCATCTTAGCCTCACTCGTCTCCTTACCTCAGCAGGGAGGGGGGGTGGCACCTCTCCCGCCGCCGATAACGGTGATCTTGCGGCAAACCCGCCGCAGAGACTACCATTATCGTACACAGAACCGGCTCCTGTAAAGATGTGTACCTTAGTTGTGGCAGCAGCTGCTGCCGTTACATAGTTAGTCAGGTTGAAAAAAGACACAAGTCCATCCAGTTCAACCATAAAAAAAAAAAAAAAAAAAAAATCGTACAATCCAATATACCCAATACTATACCCACAGTTGATCCAGAGGAAGGCAAAAAAACCCAGCAGAGCATGCTCCAATTTGCTACAGCAGGGGAAAAAATTCCTTCCTGATCCTAGAGAGGCGATCGGATTTTCCCTGGATCAACTTTACCTATAAATGTCAGTACCCAGTTATATTATGTACATTTAGGAAAGTATCCAGGCCTTTCTTAAAGCAATCTACTGAGCTGGCTAGAACCACCTCTGGCGGGAGTCTATTCCACATTTTCACAGCTCTTACTGTGAAGAAACCTTTCCGTATTTGGAGATGAAATCTCTTTTCCTCCAGTCATAAAGAGTGCCCCCTTGTCCTCTGTGTTGACCGTAAAGTGAATAACTCAACACCAAGTTCACTATATGGACCCCTTATATATTTGAACATGTTGATCATATCCCCCCTTATTCTCCTCTTCTCAAGAGTGAACAAATTCAGTTCCTCTAATCTTTCCTCATAGCTGAGCTCCCCCATGCCTCTTATCAGTTTGGTTGCCCTTCTCTGCACTTTCTCCAGTTCCCTGATATCCTTTTGGAGAACTGGTGCCCAAAACTGAACTGCATATTCCAGATGAGGTCTTACTAATGATTTGTACAGGGGCAAAATGATATCTCTCTCTCTGGAGTCCACACCTCTCTTAATACAAGAAAGGACTTTGCTCGCTTTGGAAACCGCAGCTTGGCATTGCATGCTATTATTGAGCTTATTATCTACCAAAACCCCCAGATCCTTCTCCACTACGGATTCCCCAAGTTGTACTCCCCCTAGTATGTATGATGCATGCATATTCTTAGCCCCCAAATGCATAACTTTACATTTCTCAACATTAAACCTCATCTGCCACATAGATGCCCAATTAGACAGAGCATTGAGGTCAGCTTGTAAATTGGAGACATCCTGTAAGGACCTTATTCCACTGCATAGCTTGGTGTCATCTGCAAAGACAGAAATGTTACTTTTGATCCCAGACCCAATATTATTTATAAAGATATTAAAGAGTAAGGGTCCCAGCACTGAACCTTGGGGTATACCACTGGTAACCTTAGACCATTCAGAGTAAGAATCATTAACCACTACTCTCTGAATTCTGTCTTTTAGCCAGTTTTCTATCCATTTACAAACTGATATTTTCAAGCCTGTAGACTTTAGCTTACACATGAGCCGTGTGTGCGGAACTGTATCGAACGCTTTTGCAAAATCCAAGTAAACCACGTCCACAGCCACCCCTCTGTCCAAGGTTTTACTTACCTCTTCATAAAAAGAAATCAGGTTTGTCTGAAAACTTCTGTCTTTCATGAACCCATGCTGTCTGTTGCTTAAAATGTTTTTTTCCAGCAAGAACTTGTCTATGTGGTCTTTTATTAAACGCTCCAGTATCTTCCCGACTATAGAAGTTAAACTAACAGGTCTATAGTTACTTGGTAAAGACTTTGATCCCTTTTTAAATATAGGCACCACGTTCACCCTGTGCCAATCCAGTGGTACCATTCCTGTCATTAACGAGTCCCTAAAAATTAAATACAATGGCTTTGAAATTACAGAGCTCAATTCTTACCGAGATATCCATCTTCAAAGTGCCGACGTATATGTACAGGAGCCGGTCGGTAAGTGGTTAAAGTAGAAGCGTCTATTGGTCGGTTGTATCTGTGGGAACATAATAAAGAAGAAGCATCTGTAGGTAGGTGATATCTGTGGTCACATAATAAAGGAGAAGCATCTATAGGTAGGTGATATCTGTGGGCACATGAAAAAGAAGAGTATATAGGTAGGTGGTATCTGTAGGCACATAATAACGGAGAAGTCTATAGGTAGGTAGTATCTGTGAGCACATAATAAAGGAGAAGAGTCTATGGGTAGGTAGTATCTATGGGCACATAATAAAGGCGAAGAGTCTATAGGTAGGTGGTATATTTGGGCACGTAATAAGGAATAAGCCTCTATAGATACTGTAGGTGGTATAAATGGGAACATAATAAAGGAGAAGACACCTACCCATACTGGTTATTGAATTGGACGCTGCTCTCTTCAATATAGATAATACCTTAGAGGTATGTGACATCTTTTGTTTGGGGTTAGTCCTATGCTGTACATAGATACAACTGTATCATAGAGGAAAGTAAAGATCCATTATGTGACATTTTGCCTCTGCATCAATGCCAGGTGTTCCCCATGTACACCCTTTGTGCCCTGCTGACTGACTCAGGACTCCCTCCCCCCTCCTTCCCCTTTGGGTTTTTTTTTTATCTGTTTTCCCTCCCCCTTCCTGGATCTTAGAGGGCGGATCCATTTGAGGTGAACAGGCAGTGGCTTGTTTTTTCACTGGTTTTTAGAAAAGTGGCTTTTTTAATCCTACCCAGGCGGAGCATCTTGTGAGTACATCACCAATGCCTGTGCTTAGCTTGCCTGTTCTTTGTCTCACCATATGCTGTTGTTCATGTTCTAAGATGTTTGATTTTATACCATAGATCATACAACATTACTTGCAGAGTTTTCCCTGAAGAAAGAGCTACCTTGACTTTGAAACGCATTGGCTATTTTTTCCACATGTACAATTCATAAGAAGTGTATAGACCACTTTATTATGTGACCTCATGCCTACGCCAAAAAATGTTTTTTGTTAATTCTATGTATGTACAGTTCTATATCTTTAAGGATACTATAATAAAAATATATTTTATGATGCCATTTTGAGCCTTTAAAGTCCCAAAATATGGGGGATTCCTTTTTTCTTAGAATAATTCAGGGATGTTGGCTCATATTGCACACTAATCTCTCAGCTTTCTTTATTAATAAAGCATAAGGGTCTATAGCTAGGTGGTATATTTGGGCACATAGTAAAGGAGAAGAGTCTGTAGGTAGGTGATATCTGTGGGCACATAATAGAGGAGAAGAGTTGGTAGGTAGGTGATATCTGTGGGCACATAATAAAGGAGAAGAGTCGTTAGGTAGGTGACTTTGGGCACATTTTAAAGGAGGAGTCTATAGGTAGGTGTCTTTGGGCACATAATAAAGGAGAAGAATTTATAGGTAAGTGGTATTGTTAGGTACATAATAAAGAATAGTCTATAGGTAGGTGGTATATATTGGTACATAATAAAGAAGAAAAAAGGTGGTATCTGTGGACACATAATAAAGGAGAAAAATCTATAGGTAGGTGGTATCTGTGGACACAAAATACATTTGTAAGTAAATAGTATCTGTGGGTACATAATAAAGGAGAAGAGTCTATAGGTAGGTGATATCTGTGGGCATATAATAAAAGAGAAGAGTCTATAGGTAGGTGGTATCTGTGGTTAGATGATAAAGAAGAAGTGTCTATAGGTAGGTGGTATCTCTGGGCATATAATAAAAGAGAAGAGTCTATAGGTAGGTGGTGTCTGTGAGTAGATAATAAAGAAGAAGAGTCTATAGGTAGGTGGCATCTGTGGGCATATAATAAAAGAGAAGAGTCTATAGGTAGGTGGCATTTGTGGGTACATAATAAAGGAGAAGGGTCTATACTGTATGTAGGTGGTATCTGTGGACACATAATAAAGGAGACGAGTCTATAGGTAGGTGGTATCTGTGGTTACATTTTAAAGGAGAAGAGTCTATAGGTAGGTGGTATCTTTGGACACAAAATACATTTATAGGTAAATAGCATCTGTGGGTACATAATAAAGGAGAAGAGTCTATATGTGGGTGATATCTGTGGGCATATAATAAAAGGGAAGAGTCTATAGGTAGGTGGTATCTGTGGGTAGATACAGTGCCTTGCAAAAGTATTCACTCCCCTTGGCTTTTTACCCATTTTGTTACAATATAGCCTTTAGTTGAATGTTTTTTTTAATCTAAATTGTATGCGATGGATCAGAACACAATAGTCTAAGTTAGAAAAATATATACATAAAAATATTTTTCAGAAATAAAAAACTGATAATTGGCATGTGCGTATGTATTCACCCCCTTTGTTATGAAGCCCATAAAAAGCTCTGGTGCAACCAATTACCTTCAGAAGTCACATAATTAGAAATGAAATGATGTCCACCTGTGTGCAATCTACGTGTCACATGATCTGTCATCACATATACACACCTTTTTGAAAGGCCCCAGAGGTTGCAACACCTAAGCAAGAGGCACCACTAACCAAACACTGCCATGAAGACCAAGAAACTCTCCAAACAAGTAAGGGACAATGCAGTTCAGAAGTACAAGTCAGGGTTAGGTTATAAAAAAATATCCAAATATTTGTTGATCCCTAGGAGAACCATCAAATCTATCATAACCAAATGGAAAGAACATGGCACAACAGCAAACCTGCCAAGAGACAGCCGCTCACCAAAACTCACGGATCGGGCAAGGAGGGCATTAATCAGAGAAGCAGCACAGAGACCTAAGGTAACCTGGAGGAGCTGCATAGTTCCACAGCAGAGACTGGAGTATCTGTACATAGCACGACAATAAGCCGTACGCTCAATAGAGTTGGGCTTTATGGCAGAGTGGCCAGAAGAAAGCCATTACTTTCAGCAAAAAACAAAATGGCCCATTTTGAGTTCGTGAAAAGGCATGTGGGAGACTCCCAAAATGTATGGAGGAAGGTGCTCTTGTCTGATGAGACTAAAATTGAACTTTTTAGTCATCAAAGAAAACGCTATGTCTGGCGCAAACCCAACACATAACATCACCCAAAGAACACCATCCCCACAGTGAAACATGGTGGTGGCAGCATCATGCTGTGGGGATGTTTTTCAGCAGTCGGGACTGGGAAACTGGTCAGAGTTGAGGAAAAGATGGATGGTTCTAAATACAGGTATATTCTTGAGCAAAACCTGTACCACTCTGTGTGTGATTTGAGGCTAGGACAGAGGGTCACCTTCCAACAGGACAATGACCCCAAACACACTGCTAAAGCAACACTTGAGTGGTGTAGCCTCCCTGACGGTATTCCCGAGTGTGGCTCGGGGATAACATTTCAGCACCATTAGCGGTAACCCCGAGCCACACTCGGGATTACATCTCAGGATCCTGGTGCAGGTTACTTACCTTGTCCCCAGGATCTTGCGATGTCCCTCTGCGCTGTCTGTGGGCTCCATCCTCTGCCCGAAGCCTCTCTGTGCCAGGCTCCGTTCCCTGCGAGCGTCGTGACGCACGGGGGGCGGAGCCTGGCAGGAAGTTCAAAAAATGTAAAAATCATAACACATACAGTACTGTAATCTTACAGGTTACAGTACTGTATGAAATCATTTCACTTCCCTTTTGTCCCCAGTGCTTTGTCCAATGCCCTGCATGCAGTTTTATATTATACATACTGTTCTTTCTGCCTGGAAACTGGAGATTGTCCATAGCAACCAAAAAGTGTCCCTTTAGGTCAAAAGTGGCTTTAGACCAGCTAGAAAACAGCGATAGTAAATTAGAACACTTGCAGAATTGAGCAATAGTGAATCGTGGGAAAATGTATTTTTATTATTATTATATAATTTTTTTTAAATTATTTATATTTATTTATTATATTATAATTTATGATTTTGTGTTTCAAACTTCATCATATCCGGGATATCTACTAGACTCTTGGTGGACAGATCTAAGTGTGTTATTGCTAAAAATTACAGGCCTACAATATAAAACGCCAAATTTCTATGCAAAATAATTGTACCGCTTTGAGATGCAAAAATCTGAAATAATCATACCGCCAGGGAGTTTAAGGGGAAACATGTAAATGTGTTGGAATGGCCTAGTGAAAGCCCAGACCTCAATCCAATAGAAAATCTGTGGTGAGATTTAAAGATTGCTGTTCACAAGCGCAAACCATCCAACTTGAAGGAGCTGGAGCAGTTTTGCAAGGAGGAATGGGCAAAAATCCCACTGGTAAGATGTGGCAAGCTCATAGAGACGTATCCAAAGCGTCTTGGAGCTGTGATAGCCGCAAAAGGTGGCTCTGCAAAGTATTGACTTTACGGAGGTAACTAGTTATGCACATTGACTTTGTATGCAGGGGCGGACTGACAACACTCAGGGCCCCCGGACCAAATAAAGCAAGGGCCCCCTGTCAGGCCCCGCCTATGACCCACCCCTAACCCCACCCATGGCCCGCCCCGACCTCACCCCTACATTTTGCACAAAGTACAACTTCTGCCTTTTTTTTATGGGACCTGGAGGGGGGTCTCTCTCTAACAGTGTCCATTAGAGAGTCTCTGTTAGAGAGCGAGAGACCCCCCTCCAAGACCTATTAGAGACTACAAAGGAATATAATGGGACCTGGAGGGGGGCCTCTTTCTAACAGAGTGTACAGTGAACACCTTCATTCCCTCTTGTCCTCACAGGACCCCCTCCTTGTGCCATGACTCTCACCCCTGCCCCAACCTCTCATAAAGTAGAAATAAAATTGGCACTGTGTAGAGCTCCTCTTACCTTAATTATGGGTACTGTAGCTGTGGCTGGTTCCCGCGTCCTCTGTGGTTGGCTCCTGTGGGTGGCTGGCTCCCTGGTGTGGGTGGGTCACCGTGGGTGGCTAGCTGGCTGGCACCCTGGCCCTGCTGTGGGTGGGTCACCGTGGGCGGGTGGCTGGCACCCTGGCCTTGCTGTAGGTGGGTCACCATGAATGGTTGGGTGGCATGCACCCTGGCCCTGCTGTGGGTGGGTCACCATGGGTGGTTGGCTGGCACCCTGGCCCTGCTGTGGGTGGGTGGCTGGCTGGCACCCTAGCTGGTGTTTCCTCTCCTCTTCCGCCATTTTGGGCACTGTTTGCAGAGGTGAGGGAGGTACTTGGAGATAACTGGTCACCTTTGCCCTATCCGGGACAGTAAATCTAGAAGGTTTGCAGCAGACCCTGTGCGCGGAGACACATGGCGCAACACATAATGACGTTGCCTGCGTGTGCGGTTCTGTGCCCATTTGAGAGTCTATGTTAGAAAAAGCCCTCATCAGTACCCATCAATTCAGCCTCTCCAGTGCCTCTCAATGCAGCCTCACCAGTGCCAATCAGTGCACCCTCACCAGTGCCCATGAATGCAGCTTCACAAGTGCCCGTGAATGCAGCCTAATCAGTGTCCATCAATGCAGCCTGATCAGTACCCATCAATGCAGCCTCACCATTGCCCCTTAATGCGGCCTCACCATTTCCCCTCAATGTAGCCTCAACAGTGTCCCTCAATGCAGCCTCACCAGTGCCCCTCAATGCAGCCTCACCAGTGCCCCTCAATACAGCTTTACCAGTGTGCCCCTCAATGCAGCCTCGCCAGAGTGCCCCTTCAATGCAGCCTCACCAGAGTGCCCCCTCCATGCAGCCTCACCAGAGTGCACCCTCCATGCAGCCTCACCAGAGTGCCCCCCCTTGCAGCCACACCAGAGTGCCCCCTCCATGGAGCCTCACCAGAGTGCTCCCTCCATGCAGCCTCACCAGAGTGCTCCCTCCATGCAGCCTCACCAGAGTGCTCCCTCCATGCAGCCACACCAGAGTGCTCCCTCCATGCAGCCTCACCTACAGTGCCCCCTCCATGCAGCCTCACCAGAGTGCTCCCTCCATGCAGCCTCACCAGAGTTCTCCCTCCATGCAGCCACACAAGAGTGCTCCCTCCTTGCAGCCTCACCTACAGTGCCCCCTCCATGCAGCCTCACCTACAGTGGCCCCTCCATGCAGCCTCACCTACAGTGGCCCCTCCATGCAGCCTCACCAGAGTGCTCCCTGCATGCAGCCTCACCTACAGTGCCCCCTCCATGCAGCCTCACCTAGAGTGGCCCCTCCATGCAGCCTCACCTAGAGTGGCCCCTCCATGCAGCCTCACCAAAGTGCTCCCTCCATGCAGCCTCACCTATAGTGCTCCCTCCATGCAGCCTCACCTACAGTGCCCCCTCCATGCAGCCTCACCTAGAGTGGCCCCTCCATACAGCCTCACCTACAGTGCCCCCTCCATGCAGCCTCACCTACAGTGCCCCCTCCATGCAGCCTCACCTAGAGTGGCCCCTACATGCAGCCTCACCTACAGTGCCCCCTCCATGCAGCCTCACCTACAGTGCCCCCTCCATGCAGCCTCACCTAGAGTGGCCCCTCCATGCAGCCTCACCTAGAGTGGCCCCTCCATGCAGCCTCACCTAGAGTGGCCCCTCCATGCAGCCTCACCTAGAGTGGCCCCTCCATGCAGCCTCCCCTACAGTGCCCCCTCCATGCAGCCTCACCTACAGTGCCCCCTTCATGCAGCCTCACCTACAGTGCCCCCTCCATGCAGCCTCACCTACAGTGCCCCCTCCATGCAGCCTCACCTACAGTGTCCCCTCCATGCAGCCTCACCTACAGTGCCCCCTCCATGCAGCCTCACCTAGAGTGGCCCCTCCATGCAGCCTCACCTACAGTGCACCCTCCATGCAGCCTGATCAGTGCATGGGGGATAGCTGCCGGATCACACAGAGCGGGTAACTTCTGCTGTGACACCTGGCGACCGCTGTCATCGGATGTCCCGCCTCCTTTGTTAGATGTCACGCGTCCCGGCATTGGACCAGTGAGAAATCTATCAAAGGAGGCGGGACTTCGGATGACAGCGGTAAGCAGGAAATCCCCGCTCTAGATGATCCGGCAGCGCAGCGCCTGCCCTCCTCCCCTTACCCTCCAAGGCAGCGCTGGGGCCCGTGTGATCACCAGCCCTAAAGGGTCCAGCAGGTGGTGCTGGCGGGCCCCCTTTAGTGGCCGGGCCCTCGGTCCATGTCCGAATGGACCGACTGGTCAGTCCGCCCCTGTTTGTATGTTATTTTGTCCTATTTGTTGTTTTCTTCACAATAAAAAAAAAAAAAAAAAAACATCTTCAAAGTTGTGGGCATGTTCTGTAAATTAAATTATGCAAATCCTCAAACAATCCATGTTAATTCCAGGTTGTGAGGCAACAAAACACGAAAAATGCCAAGGGGGTGAATACTTTTGCAAGTCATTGTAAGAAGAAGAAGAGTCTATAGGTAGGTGTTATTTGTGGCCATATAATAAAAGAGAAGAGTCTATAGGTAGGTGGTATCTGTGGACACAAAATAAATTTTATAGCTAAGTAGTATCTGTGGGTACATAATAAAGGAGAAGAGTCTATAGGTAGGTGGTACCTAATAAAGGAGAACAGTTTAGACCCCTTTCACACTGCGCCGGAGAGCAGCGCTGCCCCGTTGATTTCAATGGGGAGCAGCGGTGGAGGAGCGGTGAGTTCACTGCTCCTTCACCGTTCCAAAGAAGCTGCTGGCAGGACTTTTTCTGACGCCCTGACGCCCTGCCAGCGCACCACTCGGGCTTTCACACTGGAATGCATGGAGCAGCTGTTTTATGGCGTTTTGCAGGCGCTATTTTTAACACTTGCATGCATCCTTTTTTGCAGATGTGAGGCAGCACTATTAATTGTTACCCTAACGCACCTTGCTGAAGTGCACAATAAATTGCCTTACAAACTGCATGATAACAAAGTACCATGCGTTCTGGTGCAGTGTGATTTAACCACTTGACATCCGCGCTATGGCCGAATGACGGCCACAGCGCGGATCTGAATTCCTAGGAGGCCGTCATATGACGGCCTCCCCTGTGCACGCGCCCTGCGAGCTGTGATTACCGAGTCACTGAGACTCAGGTGATCACCGATCCAAGTAAGGGGCCTGTCCCGGCCCCTTACCATGTGATCAGCTGTCAGCCAATGACAGCTGATCACATGATGTAAACAAAAGATCGGTAATCGTTTTTTTTTCTACTCACGCTGACAGCGTGAGTAGAAAAAAAAGCGGATCACCGGCTCAGATGTGAGGGACATCGGTCCCGAAGTGGAAGAGGCACATCTGCCTCATCAGTGCCACCTAATAGTGCCACCTAACAGTGCCCACAGTGCCACCTATCAATGCCCACAAGTGCCAGCTATCAATGCCCACCAGTAGTGCCAATCAGTGCCACCTAGCAGTGCTGCCTATCAGTGTAACTGATCAGTGCCCATCACTGCGCCTCATCAGCGTACATCAATGAAGGAGAAAAATTACCTGTTTTACATTTTTTATAACAAAATATAAAAAAATATATATTTTTTTTTTAATTCCGTTTTTTACATTATTTTAACAAAAAGTAAAAACTGCAGAGGTGATCAAATACCACCAAAAGAAAGCTCTATTTGTGGTGAAAAAATGATAAAAATTTCATATGGGTACAGTATTGTATGACCGCGCAATTGTCATTCAAAGTGCGTCAGTTTAAGTGTCCAGTAAGCAAGTGGTTAAACAAATTAGGTAGCAGAACCGCTTTGCATGAAAAAATGCACGTCATTGCATATGTGCTGCCGCACTGCACAAATGTGAACCCAGACTAAAATGCACACACTTGCAAGATTTACAGTATAAGCTATTGTATTTCTCTGACAGGGAGGAAAGGAAAAATGTTAATGAAAAACTGACATCTTTGCCTTAAAAACAGAGGGACTTGACTGTAAGCTGTCTATAGGCCGGCTTACTATCTTTTTGATGCTTTCATGCACATATGGTAACATGCATTATATTTGGCATTAAGGCAACCCATTCATTTTGAATGGGCTGCCAACGCATCTTACATACCTTTAACTGCACCTGACATATTTATGCAATGCATGGTAGTGTGTTACCGTGCATTGCGGTGCGCTGCAACCCAGGTGTGTTGTTTTAGGACGCTGGGGTTCATAGCACAGTATTCACTAACGTGCACAAGGTACAGTACTGAAACATAAAGGTATGAAACTGTCCCAAAACCTCAGCTAAGTTTCTTCAGCGGCACAAGGTTGTTGAGCCATTAAAGGTTAAGTTCACCTTTACTAACATGTTACATGCAACTAAAGCAGCAACCTTGCACCCCTTCAATCCCCCACTGTGACAGTGGACAGTGATCCTCTCCCCAGTCAAATTAGTGCAGCGCAATATATAAGTCTATATACTAATATGGGTGCAGCAGAAAGTTCTCCACAATGAAGGGCAGGAACACCTCGTGAGGAAAAACAAGATTCTGATCTGCTGTATGATATAAGTGACTGATCCTCCACCACCAAATCCAAATTCTTACCAGAAGTGATGGACCTTCGAACTAACAGCAGGTCATACAGGCTTGTATCCACAAACGGGATACAGATGGTGGGTAGATGAGCCGGATGGAGCAGATGATCCAAGGAGCAGTATATCCAATGGAAGAAAAAAAGGCACAATCTAAGTGCACTCCGCAAAATTCATTTATTGATTATGTTCAACAAAATATAAAATCCCACAAGGAATATAAAAGGCTGATAGCTGTAAAAAGAATGCTTGGCAAACAATCAATGCAACAAGTATAAAAAACGGCGTGTGTACCGGCGTGTGTAACAACGCCTATAAGAAACACAACGCTCTGTCAGAGATGACTGCGGGTGACATTCGTACGATAGTTCCTCCCCCCGTACGCATTATGTTCTACGGGACTTCGTCAGGAATCCTCTCCCCGCACTCACTGTCACACAGCTGCATCATTTATTTACAGGGTTCTGTGAATTAATGAACTACAAGTCCTTTCTTCCACTGCAGAACACGGCTTGTAGTTTTCAATGAACTGTGAGGGAGCTGGTGATTGCCCTTGTAGTTTATTGATTCTTTCTGCTCTTCAGTAACTGTCTGCCCGTACTCTGTAGGCTCCCAAGAAAAAAAATAATAAAATGCCTATTTTTTTTTACCTGCAAAAAATGTGCATTCATTACTTTTTTTTACAAAAGTGAACTTATCCTTTAAGTTTTTATGATATGAGATAAGAAGGAAAAGCTGTAGTCTAGCAAGCCTTTCCTGATCAGGGTCACCCTGCTGCTGTATGAGGTTCCAGGTGCAAGGAGCCTTGCAGAAGAAGGGAGTCTAGAAGGAGGAAAAGTAGTGCCTGAGATGGCTGGGAACTCATCAGGAGGATCACTGGGGCTGTTGCTTCTGAAAAGGGTACAGGATGCTGATTTCAGTATAAAGGATCTTTTTGCTTGTACTGTGCTGTAAGCCCGCAGGCTGAACAAAAGAAATCTCTGAGTGTATGGTCAACTTAAGTATTTCTTCATTTCTGAAGAGTTCCTAAGCCCAAGTTGTTGCTAGATCTGCCAGGAGTTAACTTGTGAGATATATACATTAAGCCCTCGTTCACACTGAATCCGACTTTGAAATCGTGCGATTTCACTTGAAATCGGTCATGCGACGTTCAAGGGCATCCGCAGCATAGAGCAAGGAGGGCAATTGCCTCCCCTGGAATCATAAGAAGGTAGAAGTCGACCGATATATCGGAGAAGGGAGGAGGAACAGGGGGTTCCTCCTCCCTTCTCCACACGCTGTTCGCAGAGCAGCGCCACAGTGTGTGAAACTGTATGGAGAGAGAGAGGACCTGTCAAAATTGAGGTTGGATGTCGGGGGTGGGCGGGACCCGGGGGCGGGACCCAGCTATCCAACACCAGCCAATGGGATGGGATGGGATCTGGGGGGCCTGTATGTGGCCCTGCCCCTTTCTTAAACAGCCCAATCATTGGCTGGATAGCTGCTGGGCCCCGCCCACCCCGGGTCCCACCCACCCCGGGTCCCGCCCACCTCTGACATCACGCTGAATGTGTCAGCTCCCCTCTCTCTCCAATCAGTTTCACACAGTTACACTATTGGCTGTGAAACCTGCCATTGCCATCCAGTGCCACCTGCCAGTGCTATCTGTCAATGTCAACCAGTGCCACCTGCCAGTGCCAACCAGTGCCACCTGCCAACCAGTGCCACCTGCCAGTGCCAATCAGTGCCATCTGCCAGTGCCCCCTGCCAGTGCCAACCAGTGCCACCTGCCAGTGCCAATCAGTGCCATCTGCCAGTGCCAACCAGTGCCATCTGCCAGTGCCAATTAGTGCCACCTGCCAATCAGTGCCAACCAGTGTCACTTGCCAGTGCCACCTGCCAGTGCCAATCAATGCCACTTGCCAGTGTCACCTGTCAGTGCCAACTGCCAGTGCCAACCCCAAAAAAAAATCAGCCTAAAATATCGGCATCATATATTGGCCATCGGCCGCCCTGATTTCTAAATATCGGCATTGGCCAGAGATACACCAATATCGGTCAACCTCTATAAGAAGGTGTTAAAGAGTGAAGACAGTTGCCCTGTGTAACGCAATGGCCGCGGCGGCCGCCTCCGCAGCGGCTGTGGACTTTTTTTTCTACATCTGCTGGCCTGGGGCCGCTCTCAGTCTGTTCCGACTTATCACAGAATGATACAGACATCCGTCCCTCTCTCACCCCCGGCCCGATCATCGGATTGGCTCTGACTGCCGCTCGGGCCTCTGCTCGACATAACGGCTGTTCCGCAACTTGATTGGCTGCCTCAGCCTGCCTGTGTAATGTCGCTATGCCGATCCGACCTGGGCGCGGCACCGGCTCCTCCCACAGGTGCGTGCAGTGACCGGCTCCTCCCACAGGTGCGTGCCAGTGCTATCGCATCACTGAAGAACCACAGGTAACAGCACTGCAGTGCCACTGTGCCAGTTAGGAGGAGAATATATATATATATATATATATATATATATATATATATATATATATATATATATATATATACAGTGGCTTGCGAAAGTATTCGTCCCCCTTGAACTTTTCAACCTTTTGCCACATTTCAGGCTTCAAACATAAAGATATAAAATTTTTATTTTTTGTGAAGAATCACCAACAAGTGGGACACAATTGTGAAGTGGAACGAAATCTTTTGGAGTTTTGAAACTTTTTTAACTAATAAAAAAATGAAAAGTGGGGCGTGCAAAATTATTCGGCCCCCTTGTGTTAATACTTTGTAGAGCCACCTTTTGCTGCGATTACAGCTGCAAGTCGCTTGGGGTATATCTCTATCAGTTTTGCACATCGAGAGACTGAAATTCTTGCCCATTCTTCCTTGCAAAACAGCTCAAGCTCAGTGAGGTTGGATGGAGAGCGTTTGTGAACAGCAGTTTTCAGCTCTTTCCACAGATTCTCGATTGGATTCAGGTCTGGACTTTGACTTGGCCATTCTAACACCTGGATACGTTTATTTGTGAACCATTCCTTTGTAGATTTTGCTGTATGTTTGGGATCATTGTCTTGTTGGAAGATAAATCTCCGTCCCAGTTTCAGGTCTTTTGCAGACTCCAACAGGTTTTCATCCAGAATGGTCCTGTATTTTGCTGCATCCACCTTCCCCTCAATTTTAACCATTTTCCCTGTCCCTGCTGAAGAAAAGCAGGCCCAAACCATGATGCTGCCACCACCATGTTTGACAGTGGGGATGGTGTGTTGAGTGTGATGAACTGTGTTGCTTTTACGCCAAACATATCGTTTTGCATTGTGGCCAAAAAGTTCGATTTTGGTTTCATCGGACCAGAGCACCTTCTTCCACATGTTTAGTGTGTCTCCCAGGTGGCTTGTGGCAAACTTTAGACGAGACTTTTTATGGATATCTTTGAGAAATGGCTTTCTTCTTGACACTCTTCCATAAAGGCCAGATTTGTGCAGTGTATGACTGATTGTTGTCCTATGGACAGACTCTCCCACCTCAGCTGTAGTTCTCTGCAGTTCATCCAGAGTGATCATGAGCCTCTTGGCTGCATCTCTGATCAGTCTTCTCCTTGTCTGAGCTGAAAGTTTAGAGGGACAGCCAGGTCTTGGTAGATTTGCAGTGGTCTGATACTCCTTCCATTTCAAAATGATCGCTTGCACAGTGCTCCTTGGGATGTTTAAAGCTTGGGAAATCTTTTTGTATCCAAATCCGGCCTTAAACTTCTCCACAACAGTATTACGGACCTGCCTGGTGTGTTCCTTGGTCTTCATGATGCTCTCTGCGCTTTCAACAGAACCCTGAGACTATCACAGAGAAGGTGCATTTATACAGAGGCTTGATTACACACAGGTGGATTCTATTTATCACCATCAGTCATTTAGGACAACATTGGATCATTCAGAGATCCTCGCTGAACTTCTGGAGTGAGTTTGCTGCACTGAAAGTAAGACCCCATTCACACAGGGGCAACACGACTTGCAGGTCGCCTCAGCGAGGCGACCTGCAAACGAATGCCCGGGCGACTTGCAAAACGACTTCTGCATAGAAGTCTATGCAAGTCGCCCCAAGTCGCCCCCGAAGTCGTACAGGAACCTTTTTCTAAGTCGGAGCGACTTGCGTCGCTCCCCTTAGAACGGCTCCATAGTACAGAACGGGAGGCGACTTGTCAGGCGACTAGGTCGCCTGACAAGTCGTCCCTGTGTGAATGGGGTCTTAAGGGGCCGAATAATTTTGCACGCACCACTTTTCAGTTTTTTAATTGCTAAAAAAAGTTTAAAATATCCAATAGATTTCGTTCCACTTCACAATTGTGTCCCACTTGTAGGTGATTCTTCACAAAAAAATTAAAATTTTATATCTTTATGTTTGAAGCCTGAAATGTGGCAAAAGTTTGAAAAGTTCAAGGGGGCCGAATACTTTCACAAGCCACTGTATATATATATATATATATATATATATATATATTGCTTGGAAAGTTGGATAGCTGAGCTATTGCTGGAAAAATATATCTGTGTTGTGTGTTATAATATCTTCTTCACTTTGTCTGGAAGTTCCTCAGTCTCTCAGGCATACCAGTTCATGATGCCCATATAAATACAGCCTAGAGAATGTACATCTTTCTGTATTGCAATGTATTGCAATACATCTGTTGTGGCCATATTTTGATCTTGATGAAAACAACCTATACAGTATAGGCTGTTTTCATCAAGATCAAAATATGGCCACAACAGACGTATTGCAATATATTGCAATACAGAAAGATGTAGATTCTCTAGGCTATATTTATAAGGGCATGAAGTGAAGCTGAATTATCTCAAGAGCTATTTCACACTGCCATCTGGCCGCGTTATCGGTAAAGTGCCGCTAGTTTTAGCAGCGCTTTACAATCATTTTAGCGGTGCTATTCGGCCGCTAATGGGGCGCTTTCAATCCCCACTAGCGGTCGAAGAAAGGGTTAATTAAATGCGACTGTGTATCTCCATTGCCGAAGCGCTCCCCCCCCCCCCTGAAAAAAGTTCTGCGGATGCCCATGTCGACGCTGTACCCAAATTAAATTTTGATCGTTTTTTTTCCCCACAAATAGCTTTCTTTTGGTGGTATTTGATCACCTCTGTGTTTTTTATTTTTTGCGCTATAAACAAAAAAAAGAGTGACAATTTTGAAAAAAACACAATATTTATTACTTTTTGCTATAATAAATATCCTATTTTTTTAATATAAAAAAAAAAAAAATTTTTCTCAGTTTATGTATTCTTCTACATGTTTTTGGTAAAAAAAATACCAATAAGCGTATATTGATTGGTTTGTGCAAAAGTTATAGCGTCTACAAAATAGGGGATAGATTTGTCATTTTTATTATTAATTTTTTTTTTTTACTACTAATGGCGGCGATCTGTGATTATTATCGTGACTGTGACATTGCGGCGGACAGATCGGACACTTTTGACACTATCTTGGGACCATTGACAATTATAAAGCGATCGGTGCTATAAAAATGCACTGATTACTGTATAAATGTGACTGACAGCTAAGGGGTTAACACTAGGGGGCGCTGAAGGGGTTAAATGTGTGCCCTAGGGAGTGATTCTAACTGTGGGGGGGAGGGGACTGATGAGGAGAGGAGACCGATCGGTGTTCCTCTGGACAAGGAACATATGACCGGTTCTCCTCTCACCTGACAGGACATGGATCTGTGTGTTTACACACACAGATCCACGTCTCTGCTCTGTGACATCGCGGCCTCCGGGCATGCACCTCCGGCCTCCAGGCATGCGCATCGGGTCCCCAGCGATGCGGCGAGTGCGTGCACGCTCTCCACAATGCTCGGAAGCCGAGGACGTCATATGACGACCACCCGGAGGGAGGAAGGGTTCCTGCCACTGTCATTTTACTATACAGCGCTAGGGAACTGGTTAAAGTGTTACTAAACCCAGGAGCCTGCATTCACTATATCTGATCTCCCACAGTACACAGAACATGGACATGCGATAGTTTTTGTAAATATAAACTGCTAAATACCTTTTCTCATCAGCAGTATATAGCAGTCTTGTGATTTATATCAGTGTCTGGTTAAGCTTGTAGGAGGAGTTTTCATTCTCCCCTGACCCTCTGTCTGGACAGTGCTGATTGGCCCTGTGCTGGTCACATGCGCTCTCCTAAGAAAAAAAAACCCTCTCTAGCCATGCACACGAAACTGACCATGTGCCGCCTGACTCCTAATGCTATTTTCTATCAAGAGAAGGATTGGAGTCAGTTAAAATAGAGTTACACTCATTTTTGTGTTTATTAAAAGTCAACAGCTACAAAAACTGTAGCTGCTGACTTTTAATAAACAGCCACTCACCTGTCCCACAATCCAGCGGTGCACTCACCCCAGCTGTTTTCTCCCTGTGTCCTCCCTCAACGACACCGGCATCTTCGCTATGGGCCCCCCAGTTGTGACAGCTTGCGGCTTCACAGCCAGGTGCCCACTGCGCATGCACGAGCAGTGCTGCGCTCTGTGACTGGTCCTGAAGTCTTCTGGGACCTGTCATGTATCCCAGAAGACTTCGGGAAGGAGAACCTCCGCTTCTGATCGCCTAAGGCGACGGAACAGAAGTGGGAGCAGGTATCTGTCAAAATCAGGTACCCGCTCCCCCTCTCCTCCCCAAAAGCTCAGTTTCATAAACAGGAGCCAGGGAGCAGGCCTTAAAGCAGAACTTCCACTTTTGGGTGGAACTCCGCTTTAAAGAAGACAAGGATCAAAGAGACAAGATCACACAATGCAGAGGATTAACCCCTTAGGTTCCACACTGAGTATAACAGGCATGCTTTACTGCAGACTGATTTTACTGTTGCGGGTTTAGTAACACTAGCTGCCATAACACCGGTATCCTCGTGTTCGGCCGGCGGTCCGCTACAAGATAAAAGTGGTCTCTGCGGCGAATTCGCTGCGAGATCACTTTTATCGGCAGAGGGGGCCGGAGCCATCAGCAGCGGCGGAGTCCAATCACCTAAAGGTAGCGTATAACCCAGATAGTTATTACTATGGTGCTCTGTGTCTCGTGATGTACTCCAAGAAAAGGATTTTACAGGTAAGCTGTTATAAAAATCCATTTTTTATTTAAAGTCAGCAGCTA
Organism: Aquarana catesbeiana; assembly: GCF_042186555.1. Taxonomy (NCBI): domain Eukaryota; kingdom Metazoa; phylum Chordata; class Amphibia; order Anura; family Ranidae; genus Aquarana; species Aquarana catesbeiana. The sequence continues at coordinate 110,306,394 of NC_133326.1, forward strand.
CAAACACTGTAGCTGCTGACTTTTAATAGGGACACTTACCTGTCCAGGGAGCCCATGATGTTGGCCCCCCGAGGCCGATCTGTTCATCCGCTCGGGTGCAGGCACCGCCATTTTTTTTTAATCATTTTTTTAAATGACAATTTTTTTTTTCATTTATTGCATTTTAGTCTAAATATGAGATCTGAGGTCTTTTTGACCCCAGATCTCATATTTAAGAGGTCCTGTCATGCTTTTTTTCTATTACAAGGGGTGTTTACATTCCTTGTAATAGGAATAAAAGTGACACAATTTTTTTTTTTTTAAACTGTGTAAAAATAAAAGGTAAAATAAGAAAAAAAAAATTAAACATGTCCCACCGAGCTCTTGTGCAGAAGCGAACACATATGTGAGTAGCGCCCGCATATAAAAACAGTGTTCAAACCACACATGTGAGGTATCGCCGCGATCGGTAGAGCGAGAGCACGCTAACTTTACTGTTGTCTTATTTTTTAATTCAAAAAAGTGTATTTTTTCAAAAAAAAAGTGCGCTTGTAGAAAAAAAAATGTATAATGTTTGGGGGTTCTAAGTAATTTTCTAGCAAAAAAAACCCCAGTTTTTAAAAAAAAAAAGAGTCTCAGTCCTTAAGTGGTTAAAGGCTATGTTCACCTGTTTAGAACATGTTACACCTTTATTTAGGGTGTAACATGTTCTTGATCTACCCCTCACTTCCCCCTCTCAGTTTGGCAGATTTTGAAAACAACACGGCTGTGCGGGTCTCTGCCCACACAGCCACATCATTCATTCACAGGAATATGTGACTGAAAAAAGTTCTGTCCGCCATCGCAGCAGACGGACTTGTAAATGAACTTTGGTCACACTGTACAGGCTGTCATTGCTGTCATTGTTTCGGGCTTTTTACCAGAAGGTATACAAAAGTAGGACAAGAGATTATGAGGAGGACATGAAAAAGTACTTTGAGGCCATTAAATTGCCAAAGTTACCAGATGATGATAGGGAGATACTGGAGGAACCTTTAACATTAGATGAATTGAGGGATTCAGCGACTAATTTAGCCAATAATAAATCTCCTGGGTCAGATGGTCTACCAGGAGAAATATATAAAATATATGGAGATGTATTATTACCTGATCTCCTAATGGTTCTTAATCATGCTTACGAGGTGGGGTCTCTGCCCCCCTCGATGAAAGAGGCCGTTATCTCTATTCTGAAACCAGGTAAAGATCAAACAAAGCCTGATGCATGCCGCCCTATCTCCCTGTTGACATCGGACGTTAAACTTTTGGCAAAGATAATGGCAACTAGACTCTCAAAGTATATCGATAAATGAATACACCGTGATCAATCAGGTTTTATCCCAAACAGATCAGTAGCCAATAACATTAGGCACTTATTCCTGAAATTACAGGTACCCATAGATAATGCTGGAAATAGAGCTATCATGTCGTTGGATGCTTCCAAGGCATTTGATAGTATTGAGTGGAATTATCTATGGGCTTCCCTAAAATATTTTGGAATAGGACCAAAATTTACTAAGTGGATACAACTGCTATATAATTCTCCGAGTGCAAGAGTACAGATTCATGGATCAATCTCATTACCTTTTTTTTTTAAAGAGAGGTACAAGACAGGGTTGTCCTCTGTCTCCTCTCCTTTTTGCACTGGCCGTGGAACCCCTGGCGGAGGATATTCGGAAAACCGAGACATTGTGGGATTCCAGAGAAGTGCGGGCGAAGAAAAAAAATAGCACTCTTCGCTGATGATGCTCTAGTTTTCTTAGGGGATACACATAAAGCTTTGTCAAAATTTATCTCACTTATTGATCATTTTGGTACTTTCTCAGGATTCAATATTAACTGGGATAAATCAGTAATAATGCCGATTGATCCAATAGACCCGATACAATTGGGGTCTCCACACCAGAATCACCAGATGAAGTATGTTACGTCATTTAAGTACTTGGGGGTGATAATTACTCCAAATGTTAAGGATTACATAGATAAAAACGTATTACCTCTTTTAGGTAAATTTAGGCAACAAAGTAAAACCTGGAGTAAATTCCCATTAACTATGATAGGGAGAGCAAATCTGGTGAAGATGGTGTGGCTTCCCCAATTGCTATTCCTACTACATAAGTCTCCAGTTTGGTTGACATTAAAACTATTTAGGACACTAGATGCTATATTTAGAGACCTTATTTGGAAACATGGTAAACCAAGAATTAAACTTGAAACCCTCCAACAGGCGCAAGACAGAGGTGGAATATCAGTTCCTAACTCTAGACTGTACATTTTGCAGCACAACTTCAACATTGGTGTGGTTGGGAGGAGATAGATGACCCTATACAGAATATAATAATGACTCAGTTTAAACCTCTACCATTAGTTCAGCGAATAGTCTCCCACAGGTTCTATGAGAAGAGAAAACTTCCAACTTTTTATCTAATCCATAAACTGTGGGAGACAATACGCATTATTACGCAGCATAAGGGATTCACAAGACATATGCCAATATGGGAGAATTCTTGTTTACCTGAGTTGAATAAAATACCAGAATTTCTAGAATGGAAAAGGGCTGGGATACATTTTCTTTATCAGATATTTGAAGGGGATACTTTATTGCCTTCCAGTATATTGAAAGACCGCTTCCAACTTTCAAAATTTAACTTCTACCAGTACCTTCAGATTCGCCATGCTTTACAAAGCTAAGCTTTAACATTTCAACTTCAATATAATCCATCAGAAATCCTACTGAAAGCAACTTCAGTTAGGCTTACCAAAAGAGGACTAATAGGGGACCTTTACCACATTTTATTAAATACAGTGAAGGCAGATGGACAGGCTAAGAGTCTTATTCGTTGGCAGAAAGATCTGATAGATCTTAATGCAGATGAATGGACTCGTGCTATGGAGATCCTTCCTGAGGTATCTATCTCACCATCTCAGCAATTGACTCAGATTTTTATTCTACACAGAACCCACTATACCCCACAAAAACTATTTGTGTGGGGAAAAAATGCATCGCCTTTGTGTCCGCAATGTTTAGTTTGGAATGGCTCCCTTGTTCATATGCTTTGGCGATGTCCCAAACTTCGTAGATATTGGAAAAAAGTTTTTATGACCCTAAATACAATTTCGCAAACAGAAATAAATACTCCTAAATTATCACTACTGGGAATAATTCCAGATGGAATTTTACCTGTAGATATGCATATAATGTGGACTAGATCTCTCTACCTAGCCCGTAAACTTATCCTACAAAAATGGACAGATAAGGTTCCACCAACCCATAAACAATGGATTAATAAAATAAACTATATATTAAAAAGAGAAAGATTAACATATAAACATAGAGGAGTCCCCCAGAAATTCAGTAAAATTTGCCATTATTGATTGGATTGATTTGAGTAATCCACTGTATGATGGTTCATGTGGAGGGATTGGTGGGGGGGGGGAGAATAGGGACGAGGAGATTGATCTATAATATATTAATATGATGAGAGTTGAACAAAGTAAAACCAACCGGAAATTAAAGTGAGGTGTATGTTTAGTGTTTAGTGTTGGTGTGTGTGGCTAATTTTATATGAATTCTTGATGTTGTTTGTATTTGTTTATGTCTCTCTTTGCCTCTGATGGTAAATTCTTTCTAAGTTGTTTACTTGGTCAAAGATTATTGTCTTTTCATCTGTATTGAACATGCATTATAAAAATAAAAAAAGATTTGATATAAAAAAAGATACAACTATGTTGGTGTCCCTTGTTAATTTTACATTGTATTTTTTTAAATGTAACTGCCTACTCCCAAACTGTCATTTGAAGTAAAACACATAGCCAAGTTTTATTCTCCACAATTTTTTTTATTGTGCATTAAAAAAATAAAAAAATAAAATTAGACATGTTATCTGCCAATAAAACTTAACCAAAAAGTGCATTCTATGCATCCAAAAATATAGAAAATATACCAAACCAAATCATTATTATTCAACCAAAAAATAAAATAAACGCCTCATACTTGTGTCCTGCTTCTTAATATAGGGGGTCAACAATGCCAAGAGTCATCCGGAGATAATTCCGAAAATCATCTGTATTATTCTCCTGGAGCTCCCGCAGCAAAGGCATATGACATAATTGGTCACGATTAATAAAGCAACCAATTTTTGGTCCAAAAACTCCTCCTCCTCCTGTTCCTGGACTGGAATTGGGTCAAAGCAATAACTCCAAGGCCAATAATAAATAACACGTTATCTTCTCCGATTACGCAACATGTCTGGTTGACGAACGGCCGCTCAGAAAGGAACTGAAAAGCACGAAATGAAAAGCGTGAAATGAAAAGTATGAATCAACACTCACCAAAATTCTACTAACATGAAATTAGCAGAAGGAGCCCAAAAGGTGGGGCCTGACAAATGAACTTCCTCTTTATCGACTCGTAGTACGTCTAGTACGTCACTACGTTCATGTTTGTTGGCCAACAATTCCTTGCCGTTTCTATGCAAGACAAATTCCTGGCCAACGCCCTTCGGACAAAAGTTTGACGTTTTGTCTGCGGAAAGTCCGATCGTGTGTACGAGGTTTGAGATACAAGTCAGATTTTTGGCATCCCCTTCAACAAAAATTTAATTTTTGGTGAGATACTCCCAATAGGAAATAACATCTAAAGGGATGCAGACCCTGCAATTTTCCTCATTAGCAGCCTGATTCTGCAGCAGCTGGTTGATAATTATGAAACCACTCCCATTGGACTCACTTAGCACAGGGACACAGAGGAATAAACAGGGATTTCTTCAGAATAACAAAATGTAGGAATCTGCAACAAAGTTTGTTAAAATCCCTGCAATGTACTTAGAACACCCAGAGGGGAATGTTTTTTCTTTCAACAAAAGTGAAGTTACGCTTTAAAGTGGTAGTAAAGTCTTTTTGTTTTTTTAACAAGAAAAAAAGTATTTTTGTTTAAAATCAGCTGACAGGCAGAGTTTTTATAACAGAGGAGACACTAGAGATCTCTCCTGTTATAAATGTCCTCCCTGTCTGTCAGCGGGTAGTGTGATCTGAGCCACACATGCACAGCTCAAATCACATTTACGGCCCTCTCTGTGTGAGCCGCTTTGATGTGTCTGCCGTGTGCATGCATGGGAGTGACATCACTGCAGCCCAGCCAAAACGGCCAAACCTTGGAAGGAACACCAGTGAAGATGGAAGCACCGGGGGAGCCGTCACAGCTCTGCGGTGCATACTAGTACATTATGACTTAAACCTGCAATGGAACCTGCATTTTTGTTTTTAATTAATGACCTTACTACCACTTTAAGTCAAGAAGACCATACTGCAAGAAAAACTGGTGGTAGAAAGGTATATAAATTTCAGCAGCCTTTCCATATCACATTGTTTTTTTTGGAGATCTAATGTATCTACTAAGCTGGGGGAAATGGAGGAGTTCCATAGTCTAAGGCAGTGTTTCTCAACTCCAGTCCTCAAGGCGCACCAACAGGTCATGTTTTCAGGATTCCCTTTATTTTGCACAGGTGATTTGATCAGTTTTCACTGCCTTAGCAATTACCACAGCCGTTTCATCTGAGGGAAATCCTGAAAACATGACCTGTTGGTGCGCCTTGAGGACTGGAGTTGAGAAACACTGGTCTAAGGGCTCTTTCACACTGGTGGATTTCTCTACAGATCCGCCTGCTCAGCGGGGGATCTCTCTGCTGATCCCTGCTGAACACGTGGATGACAGGTCCATGTCCACGCCGCTTTTGCAGAGTGGACACAGCCTGCTCTTCTCGCTCTGTCCATTTCTATCCGACTGTCATCCCCATCTGTCTGTCTTTAGCGGATAGGATTCGGATGCAGGTGGGTGTAAACGGACACATGTCCCTTTACATCCACCACTTCATAGAGGGCAATGGATGGTCCAGTTGGGTCCGCCTGAAAAACTGACAGACGGATTGGTCTGCCCGTGCAAAAGGGGCCTAACAATGCTGATTTTTGCCCCAAGGGGCAAATGGATGAAAACCCGTGCTGGGTAATGCTCTATACCTGGGGTATAGACTTTATATATAAAGGGCCTGTGTCCTGTCCATTAGACCAGTGGTCATCAACCCTGTCCTCAGGGTCCACTAACAGGCCAGGTTTGCAAGATAACTGAAATACATCACAGGTGATATTATTTGCTGCTCAGTGATTGCAGTATTCTAGTCTGTATCTCCTTAAGGTAATACATAAAACCTGGCCTGTTAGTGAGCCCTGAGGACAGGGTTGATGACCACTGCTTTAGACTGTGGCCAGAGGGAGTAGAAAATGTTCCAGCATCAGTTTGTAGTAAACAATGCTCCATCTTTGGTGTCATTGGGAGGAGTTGTACTTCATCATTTGTGTCATTGGAAGGAATTGTGCCCCGTCATTATGTCAGTGAGCCCCATTGTTGGTGTCATTGAGAAATTGTGCCTCATCGTTGGTGTCATTAGTAGGAATTGTGCCCCATCATTGGTGCCATCGGACCCCATGGTTGGTGTCAGTGGGAAGAACAATGCCTCACCGTGGGTGGCATTGGTAGGAATTGTGCTCGATCATTGGTAACACTGGGAGGAATTGTGCCCCATCATTTTGTTATTGGGCACCATGGTTGTGTCATTCAGAGGAACTGTGCCCCATCATTGGTGTCATTGGTAGGAATTGTGCCCCTTTGTTGGTGTAAGCCAGGGGTCCTCAAACTACGGCCCGCGGGCCACATGCGGCCCGCCGAGGACATTTATCCAGCCCAATCCACCCAGGGCCGGATTCCCGACAATCCAGGCTCGGGCCGGGGCCAGGTCGGCTCGGCTTCGGCAGGGAGCATATCCGCTCCGCTCCGCTCAAGCCGCCTCCCCCACACCAGTAATGGAGGGCTCCGTGTGCCGCGCTGCATGCTGGGAAGTGTAGTTCCCAGCACAGTCCCGCACGGAGACAGGAGGCGCGAAGAGTGACAGAGAGAGTGGAGGCTTCAAGCAACAGCCTACGAACAAGTGAGGACCCCACTGTCCCCCTGTCCACCCCTCTGTCCCCCTGTCCACCCCTCTGTCCCCCTGTCCACCTGTCCACCCCTCTGTCCCCCTGTCCACCCCTCTGTCCCCCTGTCCACCCCACTGTCCCCCCTCTGTCCCCCTGTCCCCCCTCTGTCCACCCCTCTGTCCCCCTGTCCACCCCACTGTCCCCTTGTCCACCCCTCTGTCCCCCTGTCCACCCCTCTGTCCCCCTGTCCATCCCACTGTCCCCCTGTCCATCCCACTGTCCCCCTGTCCATCCCTCTGTCCCCCTGTCCATCCCTCTGTCCCCCTGTCCACCCCACTGTCCCCCTGTCCACCCCACTGTCCCCCCCTCTGTCCCTCTGTCCACCCCACTGTCCCCCTGTCCACCCCCTGTTCACCCCTCTGTCCCCCCCTCTGTCCCCCTGTCCATCCCTCTGTCTCCCTGTCCATCCCTCTGTCCCCCTGTCCACCCCACTGTCCCCCTATCCACCCCACTGCCCCCCCCTCTGTCCCCCTGTCCACCCCACTGTCCCCCTGTCCACCCCACTGCCCCCCCCTCTGTCCCCCTGTCCACCCCTCTGTCCACCCCACTGTCCCCCTGTCCACCCAACTGTCCCCCTGTCCACCCCTCTGTCCCCCTGTCCATCCCACTGTCCCCCTGTCCATCCCTCTGTCCCCCTGTCCATCCCTCTGTCCCCCTGTCCACCCCACTGTCCCCCTGTCCACCCCACTGTCCCCCCCTCTGTCCCTCTGTCCACCCCACTGTCCCCCTGTCCACCCCTCTGTCCCCCTGTCCCCCCCTCTGTCCCCTGTCCATCCCTCTGTCCCCCTGTCCACCCCTCTGTCCCCCTGTCCACCCCACTGTCCCCCTGTCCACCCCTCTGCCCCTCTGTCCCCCTGTCCACCCCTCTGTCCATCCCACTGTCCCCCTGTCCATCCCCTATATATATTATTATTTATTATTCATTCTTTTATTCTTTTGCACTACAAAAAAGATGTGTGCATAGGAATTTAGGAATTAGTTCATATTTTTTTTAAACTATAGTGCGGCCCCCCAACAGTCTGAGGGACCGTGAACTGGCCCCCTGTCTAAAAAGTTTGAGGACCCCTGGTGTAAGTGAATGAAATAGTGCCCCAAGGGCCAGATAAAAGCAAGCAAAGGGCCACAGTTTAGAGACCACTGCTCTATACCAAGATGTGAATATTTGACACTGTTTTTGACAAATGAGCACATGAACATCTGGTTGGATGGATGTAGTTGCAATTCTCCATGAATTCTCAGGCTCGATTCACACAGGGGCAACACGACTTCAACGCGACTTTGCAACGCGACTTTAACCCGACTTCAACACGACTTGTGGATCCGACTTTCAATGAACGGGGATCCGACTTGGATCCCCGCCACTGTGTTTGGTATGAATCTTTAGGGGGAACTCCGCGCCAAATTTTAAATAAAAATCCGGCATGGGTTCCCCCCCCCAGGGGCATACCAGGCCCTTGGGTCCGGTATGGATCTTGAGGGGAACCCCCCTACGCCGAAAGGACGGCGTGGGGGGTCCCCCCAATCCATACCAGACCCTTATCCGAGCACGCAGCCCGGCCGGACAGGAATGGGGGTGGGGACGAGCGAGCGCCCCCCCCCTCCTGAGCCGTACCAGGCCGCATGCCCTCAACATGGGTTGGTGCCTTGGGGGAGGGGGGCGCGCTGCGGCCCCCCCCACCCCAAAGCACCTTGTCCCCATGTTGATGAGGACAAGGGCCTCTTCCCGACAACCCTGGCCGTTGGTTGTTGGGGTCTGCGGGCGGGGGGCTTATCGGAATCTGGGAGCCCCCTTTAATAAGGGGGCCCCCAGATCCCGGCCCCCCACCCTATGTGAATGAGTATGGGGTACATGGTACCCCTACCCATTCACCTAGGGGAAAAAAGCGTCAATAAAACAAACAGTACACAGGTTTTTTAAAATAATTTATTAGGCAGCTCCGGGATCTTCTTCCGACTTCGGGGGTCCTCTTCCGACTTCGGGGGTCTCTCCGCCGTCTCCTCCCGGTGTCCGCATCTTCTGCCGGCTCCTCCGCTATCTTCTGCAGCTCAATTGCTAGCGGTGGTCCGGACTTCTGCCTTCTTCTTTTCTTCCAAAGATGTTGACACGATGCTCTCTCCAGCTGGAATGGTCTCTGAACGCTCCGCAACGGACTTATATAGGCGGTGACCCCGCCCCCTTATGAGGTCACTGTCCCAGGGCATGCACCCGGTGACCACGCCTCCTAAAACGTCACAGACCCAGCATGCCCAGGGACTGTGAAGGCATAAGGGGGCGGGGTCACGGCCTATATAAGTCCCTTGCAGAGCGCACAGAAACCATTCTGGCTGGGGAGAGCGTCGTGTCAACATCTCTGGAAGAGAAGAGGGAAGAAGATGATCCAGAGGTCCGGACCACCGCTGGCAAAAGAGCGCCAGAAGATAGCGGTGGAGCTGGCAGAAGATGCGGACACCGGGAGAAGACGCCGGAGAGACCCCCGGAGTCGGAAGAAGATCCCGGAGCTGCCTAATAAATTATTTTAAATACCTGTGTACTGTGTTTTTTATTGACGCTTTTTTCCCTAGGTGAATGGGTAGGGGTACCATGTACCCCATACCTATTCACATAGGGTGGGGGGCCGGGATCTGGGGGCCCCCTTATTAAAGGGGGATCCCAGATTCCGATAAGCCCCCCGCCCGCAGACCCCGACAACCAACGGCCAGGGTTGTCGGGAAGAGGCCCTTGTCCTCATCAACATGGGGACAAGGTGCTTTGGGGTGGGGGGGGCCGCAGCGCGCCCCCCTCCCCCAAGGCACCAAACCCCCCATGTTGAGGGCATGCGGCCTGGTACGGTTCAGGAGGGGGGGGGCGCTCGCTCGTCCCCACCCCCATTCCTGTCTGGCCGGGCTGCGTGCTCGGATAAGGGTCTGGTATGGATTGGGGGGGACCCCCCACGCCGTTTTTTCGGCGTAGGGGGTTCTCCTCAAGGTCCATACCAGACCCAAGGGCCTGGTATGCCCCTGGAGGGGGAACCCATGCCGGATTTTTATTTAAAATTTGGCGCGGAGTTCCCCTCAAGATCATTTGAGCACAAGTCGCATGCCGAAGTCGGATCATGCGAGACGGCGATCCGACTTCAATGATAGTCAATAGGCTGAAGTCGGATCAAAGTCGGATCCAAGTAGTACAGGGAGTACGCTCTGAAGTCGGAGCGACTTCAGTAGTGTCTATTAAGACGCTCCCATGCACTGTAATGTGAATCTCTTTCTGGGGCGACTTGGGGCGACTTGAGGGCTTACAAGTCGGATCCCAAGTCGCGGTAGTGTGAACCGAGCCTCACATTACAGTGCATGGGAGCGTCTTAATAGACACTACTGAAGTCGCTCCGACTTCAGAGCGTACTCCCTGTACTACTTGGATCCGACTTTGATCCGACTTCAGCCTATTGACTATCATTGAAGTCGGATCGCCGTCTCGCATGATCCGACTTCGGCATGCGACTTGTGCTCAAATGATCTTGAGGGGAACTCCGCGCCAAATTTTAAATAAAAATCCGGCATGGGTTCCCCCTCCAGGGGCATACCAGGCCCTTGGGTCTGGTATGGACCTTGAGGAGAACCCCCTACGCCGAAAAAACGGCGTGGGGGGTCCCCCCCAATCCATACCAGACCCTTATCCGAGCACGCAGCCCGGCCGGACAGGAATGGGGGTGGGGACGAGCGAGCGCCCCCACCCTCCTGAACCGTACCAGGCCGCATGCCCTCAACATGGGGGGTTTGGTGCCTTGGGGGAGGGGGGCGCGCTGCGGCCCCCCCCACCCCAAAGCACCTTGTCCCCATGTTGATGAGGACAAGGGCCTCTTCCCGACAACCCTGGCCGTTGGTTGTCGGGGTCTGCGGACGGGGGGCTTATCGGAATCTGGGAGCCCCCTTTAATAAAGGGGGCCCCAGATCCCGGCCCCCCACCCTATGTGAATAGGTATGGGGTACATGGTACCCCTACCCATTCACCTAGGGAAAAAAGCGTCAATAAAAAACACAGTACACAGGTATTTAAAATAATTTATTAGGCAGCTCCGGGATCTTCTTCCGACTCCGGGGGTCTCTCCGGCGTCTTCTCCCGGTGTCCGCATCTTCTGCCGGCTCCACCGCTATCTTCTGGCGCTCTTTTGCCAGCGGTGGTCCGGACCTCTGGATCATCTTCTTCCCTCTTCTCTTCCAGAGATGTTGACACGACGCTCTCCCCAGCCAGAATGGTTTCTGTGCGCTCTGCAAGGGACTTATATAGGCCGTGACCCCGCCCCCTTATGCCGTCACAGTCCCTGGGCATGCTGGGTCTGTGACGTTTTAGGAGGCGTGGTCACCGGGTGATGACCACGCCCCCTTATGACGGCACAGCCCCAGCATGCCCTGGGACAGTGACCTCATAAGGGGGCGGGGTCACCGCCTATATAAGTCCGTTGCGGAGCGTTCAGAGACCATTCCAGCTGGAGAGAGCATCGTGTCAACATCTTTGGAAGAAAAGAAGAAGGCAGAAGTCCGGACCACCGCTAGCAATTGAGCTGCAGAAGATAGCGGAGGAGCCGGCAGAAGATGCGGACACCGGGAGGAGACGGCGGAGAGACCCCCGAAGTCGGAAGAGGACCCCCGAAGTCGGAAGAAGATCCCGGAGCTGCCTAATAAATTATTTTAAAAAAACCTGTGTACTGTTTGTTTTATTGACGCTTTTTTCCCCTAGGTGAATGGGTAGGGGTACCATGTACCCCATACTCATTCACATAGGGTGGGGGGCCGGGATCTGGGGGCCCCCTTATTAAAGGGGGCTCCCAGATTCCGATAAGCCCCCCGCCCGCAGACCCCGACAACCAACGGCCAGGGTTGTCGGGAAGAGGCCCTTGTCCTCATCAACATGGGGACAAGGTGCTTTGGGGTGGGGGGGGCCGCAGCGCGCCCCCCTCCCCCAAGGCACCAACCCCCCCATGTTGAGGGCATGCGGCCTGGTACGGCTCAGGAGGGGGGGGGCGCTCGCTCGTCCCCACCCCCATTCCTGTCCGGCCGGGCTGCGTGCTCGGATAAGGGTCTGGTATGGATTGGGGGGACCCCCCACGCCGTCCTTTCGGCGTAGGGGGGTTCCCCTCAAGATCCATACCGGACCCAAGGGCCTGGTATGCCCCTGGGGGGGGGAACCCATGCCGGATTTTTATTTAAAATTTGGCGCGGAGTTCCCCCTAAAGATTCATACCAAACACAGTGGCGGGGATCCAAGTCGGATCCCCGTTCATTGAAAGTCGGATCCACAAGTCGTGTTGAAGTCGGGTTAAAGTCGCGTTGCAAAGTCGCGTTGAAGTCGTGTTGCCCCTGTGTGAATCGAGCCTGAATCTCTTTCTGGGGCGACTTGGGGCGACTTGAGGGCTTACAAGTCGGATCCCAAGTCGCGGTAGTGTGAACCGAGCCTCAAGGTGCTCATCAGATATTTTGTTTCTAATTTTGCTCTTCGTGTGTTTCAATCTTTGAAAATAGTTGCTCACAAATATAGTTGCTGCTGAAAACTGATGAAATGAAAAAGGTATGATTGTGAAGAGTGGGGTGTTTTTCTTTGGGAAGATAAAACATAAAAGTCCAGTAAAAGGACACTGTCACATTTTTCTTCGGCCACATGTGTGTAAATGCATTTTTACAAAAATATTCCAAAAATAAACGTTTTTAAGTTTGCGAATTTGTGTTGGGCCACAGGTTGGACCCCCCTGCCTTATTGTGATGTGAGATAAAGGGAGCCAAAGATCCCCTCATTTAATTGGTGAGGAAACAAAAAGTATTTGCAGGTCTCACTTCTATCACAAATATGAATAAACAAGGGGTATGGATAGTGGGCGGAGCCATGCAAGTCATCATTCTCTGCCCCCCCGGCCAACTGCATATTCAGAACATATAGTACAGATACAGTCTAAAGCTGGCCATACATGTAACAATCTGATCCTAAGATTCTTCACATAATCAAACAGTTAATTAAATCTTTAAAGTATCAAAAAGACACATATAGATTTATTAAAACTGGTGCATTCAGAATCTGGTGCAGCTGTGCATGATAGCCAATCAGCTTCTAACTTCAGCTTGTTCAATAAGGCCCCTTTCACACGGGGCGGACTGCGGCTGTTATCTGCTTGCTCAGCAGGGGATCTCTCCACTGATCCCTGCTGAGCAGGCGAATGACAGGTCCGTGTCCAGTACGCCTATGCAGAGCAGACAGACCACTCTCTTCTATGAGCCACCAGATGTAAATGGACTTCCTGTCCGTTACACCCGACTGCCATCCGATCCGCCAGACGGATGGCGAACGTATCCTCATCCATCTGTTATTGGCGGATCAGATTGGATGTAGGTGGGTGTAACACACCGCTCCATAGAGAAAAATGAAGGTTCCGATCGGGTCCGCCTGAAAAACTGACAGGCTGACCTGATCGGAACGTCCGTGTGAAAGGGGCCTTAAGCTTGGGCAATAAAACCTAGAAGCTGATTGGTTCCTATGCAAAGTTGCACCAGATTTTGAACTCTTCAGTTTTAGGAAATCTACCCCATACTGTATCATTGATCAATTTGGAGCACTTTCACACTGGGGCGGGTGTCGGCGGTAAAGCAACGCTTTCTTTAGCTGTGCTTTACTGTCGTTTTTGTGGTGCTTTTCGGCCTCTAACGGGGCGCTTTTGACGGCCTGGAGCTGCCTATTGATTTCAATGGACAAGGGCGCTTTAGGAGCTCCTACAGTGCCTCAAAGATGTGGCTTGCTGGACTTTTTTTAGCGTCCTGCAAGCGCACCGCTCCAGTGTGAAAGCACTCGGGCTTTCACTGGAGTGAGAGGAGAGGCGCTTTATAGCCGCTATTTTTAGCGCTATAGCGCCTGTAAAGGGCCTCAGTGTGAAAGCAGCCTTAGGAAAAAACTGCTGATTACATTGAAATTGTTCTGATTAGTCTGGATGGAAAATCTGATCAGAGGAAAGTAGATCAATAGGGTCACCCCACCCCTGTATTTTTCTCCTGGACAGTAAATTTGTCTACAATTTTATAAGTGAGCACACAAAAGTCAATCACAAAAAAGTGCACAGAGTGTACACATGGTCCTCCTCCGAAGATAAAGGACCTTGGCCCTGATTCCCTGGGGCCTCCTGATGGGGACTGGGGGCATTCATGATCCACCCAGCCCATTCTTCAGGCAAGGTCCACCCAAGTACTAGGTGGGGCTCGCCCGAAAGGAGACCTTATGTGAGGGGAAGAATCTGACCATAAGACCATGAGCCTTCCCCTCCAAGACTGTCATGGCAAGTCAAAGGACCTACACCCTACTAATCGGCAGTGAGCAAAGTGCATACTGTTCTGAACAATAAACAAAATAAGTGCTGAGGATACCAAAGTGCCAGGCTATGGCGGGTAAAGGTTTCTTATCACTTCCTCTTGCAGTTATGGGACAGGAAGTGAAGAAAATTTCCCTAATGGGTCATAGATGGCAGAAAAAATCTGACAGGGGTTATAACCCTCCCTTACTGTATACAACATTTTAAAAAAGTTTAGGCTTTAGTTCTACTTTAATGACAACTACAGATTTAAAATATTGAAAATGTCTTTTGAAATGATGTTAAAGGCAAAACCTTTTTTAGTTTTGGATAGAGTGGAGCAGGATTCGACCCCCTGTCAAGTTTTTATTGCTGTCTGTGTCCCCGCTAGGGAGATTCAGCCTCTCTATTTGTCCTGTTTACCATTATCATCTAAAGTGAAAGTAAAAGAGAATCCCAAATTGTGGGTTGACATCAGAACAGAAATAGAGGGGAAATCTACCAATGGGGACACAGCTGATCACAGATCGGGGTAAAAGGTCAATCACAGTGTCCCTTTACCATGTGGTCAGCTGTGTCCAATCACAGCATTTCACATGTAAACAAACTTGCCGGTTATTGGCATTCCTTTCCTCATGCACTGTCACAAGGGGAGGAGAGGAGAGTGGGTAACCAACAAGTGTGACAGGGGACATTTACACAGATAATCAGAGCCCTGATTATCAGTGTAGCCCCATTAGTGCCGTCTATCAGTGCTGCTTATTAATGCTTCCTCATCAGTGCCCATCAATGCTGCCTATCAGTGCCCATGACCCATCAGTGCCACTGCCCATCAGTGCCGCCTATCAGTGCTACATATTAGTGCAGCCTCATTAGTGCTACTTCATCAGTGCCGCCTATCAGTGCCCATTAGGGCTGCCTATCAGTGCCGCCTCATCAGGGCCCCTTCATCAGTGCCATTAGTTTGGCCTGTCAGTGCCCCCTCATCAGTACCCATTAGGGACGCCTCATCAGTGCCCATTAGGGACGCCTCATCAGTGCTTTTATAAGGTGGCCTCATCAGTGCCCTTTAGTGCAGCATATCAGTGTAGCCTCATTGGGAGCATCCTCATCAGTGCCCATTAGGGCGCCTCATCAGTGCCCATTAGGGCCACCTCATCAGTGCTTATTAAGGTGGCCTCATCAGTACCCTTTAGTGCAGCCTCATCAGTGCAGCATATCAGTGTAGCCTCATCGGTGCAGCCTCATTGGTGCGTCCTCATCAGTGCCCATTAGGGCGCCTCATTAGTGCAGCATATCAGTGTAGCCTCATCAGTGCAGCATATCAGTGTAGCCTCATCAGTGCAGCCTCATTGGTGCGTCCTCATCAGTGCCCATTAGGGCGCTTCATTAGTGCAGCCTCATCATTGCCGCATATTAGTGCCCATCAGTGCAGCCTCATCAGTGCCGCATATCAGTGCCCATCAGTACAGCCTCATCAGTGCCACATATCAGTGCTGCCTCCTAAGCTTTTGTTTAGCAAAAAATAAAAATCCCAGGGGTGATTAAATACCACCAAAGAAAGCTCTATAGGTCTCAAAAAAATGATAAAAATGTCATATGGGTCCAGTGTTGCAATTGTCATTCAAAGTGTGAGAGCGCTGAAAGCTGGCCTGGCCGGGAAAGGGGGTGGAAGTGTCCAGTATTGAAGTGGTTAATATGTAAAATCTTCTGTGAAATGTGATTGGTTGTCTTCCCATATGTGAGATTGTGATGATTGGATATAGGTACCCCCATCATTTCCCATCAGGAGCCCGATCACAGCTGAATGCACGGTGACAGCGCTGAGTGGAGGTGCGGTGTCAGGCAGTGTAGGGGTTAAGTAGAGGGGGGCTGAAGATCGGAGCAGAATCACCTCCTCCCGTGACGTCATCACAGTCTGTATACTGCCAGGCGCTGTCCGCACACACGGTGCTGAGCCATGTCCGCCAGTCCGGGATACAGCGAGGAGAAGGGGGGAAGCCTCGGGGAGCCCGAGTACGGCCAGGACCCGGCCAGCGGGGGGATCTTCAGCAGCGATTATAAGAGGTGAGAGCCGGCTGTGTGCCCGGAGAGGAGCCATTGTCAGGATGGATGGAGGGAGGGAGGGGGATGGGGTTATCGGAGAGCACAGAAGAGGGGGCAGGGAGAGCGCTACATCCAATCATGACACTCACATGTCACCTCTTCAAGGGGGACTCCACTCTCCATCATACCGAGCCTGCCATTGGACGGTCACCACCTCCATCATCACACACACAACATGGGCCTGAGGGTTACCAATACCTCCTCCATTAGAAGTATGAGGATCTCCATAGAAAGACATGGGCCTGATCAATACAGCAAGGATTCCTCCATTCTACACCAGTATGGGGCTGATATCTGTAATCAATGGGGCAATAATGAACAAAAGGTCTTTGTTATCAATTATCTGAAAAGACTTTCATAAAAATATATATATAAAACACAGGATCTAAACTAAAAGCCCACCTACACTATTGATCCCACCACCGTGCCAATGTGTATATAAAAAACAATAACTCAACAAAGCTGCCATTTTAAATGAAAAACAAACAAATAATAACACATCTATTGTAGTCAAACACATTTTACTGTGTTTACTTTTATTTGTTTTACTTACGGTAGATGTGTTATTATAAAAAATACATAAGTAAAATGTAAACAATCACTCATGGTGACCAGGTCCAGACTATGGCCTTTCATTCATTCTATACCAGTGATGTCGAACCTTGGCACACCAGATGTTTTGGAACTACATTTCCCATGATGCTCATGCACTCTGCAGTGTAGTTGAGCATCATGGGAAATGTAGTTCCAAAACATCTGGGGTGCCAAGGTACGCCATCACTGGTCTATAAAAATGCACCGCCATATTAATACGCGTTTTTTTTTTTTTTTCTGTTGCTATATACTGTGTATTAGAGCTGCGTGATTCTGGTCAAAATGAGAATCACAATTTTTTTGCTTAGAGTAAAAAGGTCTTGATTCTCGTGACGTAAAATCTTTCACATTATACAAAAAAAATTGGGCTAACTTTACTGGTTATTTATTTTTTTAGTTCATTAAAGTCATTTTTTCCAAAAAGATTGCATTTGAAAGACCACTACGCAAATGCAGTTTGACATAAAATATTGCAACAACCACCATTTTATTATCTAGGGTGTCTACTAAAAATATATATAATGTTTGGGGGTTCTTAGTAATTTTCTAGCAAAAAAAAATATTTTAACTTGAAACCAACAAATGTCAGAAAAAGATTTAGTGTTTAAGTGGTTAAACTTTCCTCATTTACACACAAATTGTTACAATGTTTATACATAAGTTCCACTGCTAAAGAATGTTGTGATACTTGGCAGACAGTCCGTTTTTTTTCTTCCTTTCTTTTGATGGCTTCAGAAGAGCAGAGAGAATTCTCTGCATAGAAAGAATCGGGAAATACTTTTGTCAAGATCGCAACGGGGAAAAAATTGCGATAACGATTCTTGACGATTAAGGCCTCATGCACACGAGACGCTGTTAAACTCGCGTTCAGAGGCAGTTGGACACTTTTTTCAACTGCCCCTGAACCCATTCAATGTTATCCTATGTGTCCATGTACACAGTCTCATTTTTTGGCGTTTTTAGGCAGTTGTGTTTAACCTCGTTTTTCCAGAAGCAAAAAAATGGGTTCAGATGCAAAAGTTTTTCAACGTTTCAGACGCCAAACGCGGCTAAACGCCGGTACTGCGTTTAGCCGCGTTTGCGTTTATAAGTGTTTTTAAAGGAACATTTTACGACCTGACTTTGGGGCCCCATATTTCGGGGCCACATGGAACCCCAAATTTGGCATGCAAACACAGTGGAACTGGCACTACAATATATCCAAATTTGGGGTTCCTAGCACCAAGTGGCCCCGAGATATGGGGCCCCAAAGTCGGGTCACAAAATGTCATTCTCTGCTGCAGAAAAGCGCTTGACATTTTGCAACCCGACTTTGGGGCCCCATATTTTGGGGCCACTTGGTACTAGGAACCCCAAATTTGGATATGTTGTAGTGCTAGTTCCACTGTGTTAGCACACCAAATTTGGGGTTCCTAGCACCAAGTGGCCCCAAAGTTGGGTCACAAAATGTCATTCTCTGCAGACGCTTCTAGACGCAAATGCGGCTAAACGCGGCATGCAAACGCGGCAAAACGGGCGTTTCTAAACGCCAGTTTCAGCTTTTAAAAACGTGTTCAGCAGAGTTTGCACCGGCATCTAGTGTGCATGAGGCCTAACGGTGCAGCTCTACTGTGTATATATATATATATATATATATATTATATAAAATATATATACGCACACACTGTATAACTTTATAAATTTTCTAGGACCCCTGCTCTCTCGTCACCTCCTCACCTCCATGACTTCTCCAGGGTCTCTCCCTCTGCTCTGAGCAGAGAGCCATGACTGTCAGTCACCGGATCTCTACTCTGCCCACTGGAGCCCGCGGCTGAGAAGCTGAGCCAGGTGCCAGTCAGGAATCTGGGTGGATCCCGACCTGACAGCTCTCACCCCGCTGTCAGCTGAAAATGGATGCCAGGGGTGCAGAACGAAGCGCACTCCTGTGATCCATAGAAGTAGAGCCAAAAAAGCTTTGCCCATTCTTCTCCTTTAATTCATTTCAGTGGCCAGACTAAAGTATTATTCTAGCCAACGAAAATAATTTGCACCTAAACTAAACGCGTTTACAAATATATGGCTTTAGGCGCATTTTCTCCTGCCACAAGAAAGGTGTTCAGAAGAGTGTGTACATGAGTGTACATGATGCCTTATTACTATAATAATAATATAAATAGCTCACAGTCCTTGTCCAATAATTATACAATATTCTGTATATACTTTTCATAACACAACTATGTCATTTTGTAGATTTATGATGATGTCATACATCATTTATACATATTAAACCATAAATGAATGTACTATATGTTGTAAACCGACACATAATAACATTGCAGCTCTGCAGTCAGTGAAGGGGAATATATTTTGTCCCACAGAATGTTACAAATTGGTTAACCACTTAAGGACCGAGCCTCGTTTTGAGATTTGGTGTTTACTGGTTTAAAACATTTTTTTTTTGCTAGAAAATTACTTAGAACCCCCAAACATTATATATATTTTTTCTAACACCCTAGAGAATAAAATGACGGTCGTTGCAATACTTTCTGTCACACCGTATTTGCGCAGCGGTCTTACAAGCGCACTGTTTTTGGAAAAAATACACTTTTTTGAATCAAAAAATAAGACAACAGTAAAGTTAGCCCAATTTTTTTTATATTGTGAAAGATGATGTTATGCAGAGTAAATTGATACCCAACATGTCACGCTTCAAAATTGCGCCCGCTTATGGAATGGCGACAAACTTTTACTCTTAAAAATCTCTATGTTTATAAAATTCTACAGGTTGCATGTTTTGAGTTACAGAGGAGGTCTAGGGCTAGAATTATTGCTCTCGCTCTACCGATCGCGGTGATGTGTGGTTTGAACACCGTTTACATTTCACATATGCGTTCACTTCTGCACGCGAGCTCGGCGGGACGATAGGTGGCACTTGTAGGCATTGATAGGTGGCACTCATGGGCTTTGATAGTTGGCACTGGTGGGCACTGTGGGCACTGTGGGCACTGTCAGGTGGCAATGGCAGGTGGCACTGGCAGGGGGTACTTGTGGCACATACGAGGCATTATTGCCTCTGCCTCTTCGGGACTGATGTCCCTTGCTGATGAGCCGGTGATCGGCTTTTTTTTTCTCCTCGCGCTGTCAGTGCTTTTGTTTTGATCATGTGATCAGCTGTCATTGGCTGACAGCTGATCACATTGTAAGGAGCCGGGACCGGCCCCTTTCTTGGATCGGTGATCACCCGAGTCTCAGTGACTCGGTGATCACAGCGCGCTACACGCAGATCGCGTGCACAGGAATTCAGGTCCGCGCTGTAGCTGTCATTCGGCTATAGCGCGGATGTCAACTGGTTAATAGAAAAAAAAGCATGACAGGACCTCTTAAATAGGAGATCTGGGGTCAAAAAGACCTGAGATCTCATATTTACACTAAAATGCAATAAAACATTTTTTTTAAAAATCGTTTGAAAAAATAAATTAAAAAAAGTCCCTTTAACCACTTCCGGACCGCCGCACGCCGATGTACGTCCCTCACTTTGAGGACGGATATCGATATGGCAGCCGGTAGCTGCCATAACCCCGGTATCCCCATGTTCGTCCGGCGGTCCGGTACAAGATAAAAGTGGTCACTGCGACGGATTCGCTGCAAGTTCACTTTTATCGGCGGCGGGAGAGGGCCCCCCCCCCACCGCCATCAGGTGCCCCCTGGCATTTACTGGAGCCGTCGGCAGCGTCTCCATGACACTGCAGGGCAGAAGTGACGTCAAAACGTCACTTCCACCCATAGCTCTTAAAGGGCCTTTTTTTTTTTCATTTTTTTAAATGACAATTTTTTTTTTTTTTTTTAATTGCATTTTAGTGTAAATATGTGATCTGAGGTCTTTTTGACCCCATATCTCATATTTAAAGTGGATGTAAACCCGAATTTTTTATTTATTTATTTATTTATTTATTTATTTATTTATTTTGTATATCATACTGTAGAGTATAAGATTCCCTATCATTTGAGCCCAGTCTTGCCACACAGAGTTAATCCATCTCTGAGCAATCCTCTTTTATTGTTCAGTGAGAAAAATCTTGACAAACTGACAAAAATTTTGTCAAATCCTCCCCCTTGCTGTGAGTGACAGGTGATTTACATATCTCGTGCACTAGCCTAAGACACAGGCATTATTTTTTAATTCCCTCCCCCACTCTTTTCTTCACCAGCTCTGCAAGGATTCCACCCCTCAGCATGATTTGGCATGCTGAAGTCATGTGGTTACTTTCCTGTCTTTTCACTGGATGTTAGAGATCATAGCAGAAGTTCAGTTAGAAATACACAGGAGAAAATACATATTGACAAGGGGAGTGTAGAGGTGGGCGGGGAGTCTACTGACATCACGACTCCACCCACCGAGCTCCAGACAACAGACCCACCCACAGAATCTGCAGTTTTTCAGCTCTCATAACAGACAGAGGGGAGACATTTGACAGGTAAAGATACATGCAGGAGGCATGTATATCCTTATAGATAACCCCTATGGCAGTAGTTTAGAAAGGATGACATTGGGTTTACATCCACTTTAAGAGGTCTTGTCATTCTTTTTTTCTATTACAAGGGATGTTTACATAAAAGTGACACAATTTTTTTGTAAAACAGTGTAAAAAGAAAAGGTAAAATAAATAAGAAAAAAAAATGTAAACGTGCCCCGTCCCGCCGAGCTCGCGTGCAGAAGCGAATGCATACGTGAGTAGCGCCCGCATATGAAAACAGTGTTCAAACCACACATGTGAGGTATTGCCGCAATCGGTAGAGCGAGAGCAATAATTCTAGCCCTAGACCTCCTCTGTAACGCAAAACATGCAACCTGTAGAATTTTTTTAATGTCGCCTATGGAGATTTTTAAGGGTAAAAGTTTGTCCATTCCACGAGCGGGCGCAATTTTGAAGCGTGACATGTTGGGTATCAATTTACTCAGCATAACATTATCTTTCACAATATCAAAAAAAATGGGCTAACTTTACTGTTGTCTTATTTTTTAATTAAAAAAAGTGTATTTTTTAAAAAAAAAGTGCACTTGTTAGACAGCTGCGCAAATACGGTGTGACAGAAAGTATTACAACGACCGCCATTTTATTCTCTAGGGTGTTAGAAAAAAATGTATAATGTTTGGGGGTTGTAAGTAATTTTCTAGCAAAGAAAAATGTTTTTAACTTGTAAACAACAAATCTAAAAAAGAGGCCCGGTCCTTAAGTGGTTAAGAGCTATGGGTGGACGTGACGTTTTGGCGCCACTTCCGCCCTGCAAAGCTATGGAGCCGGGTGGGGGCCATCTTCCCCTCACTCATCTCCATACCACACAGGGAGAGGATCTGATCGACTCCGCTGCTGCTGGCAGCTCTGGGAGGCGGCAGAGGGCACCGGAGCGTGGCAGGAGGGGGCCCTCTTCCGCCACTGATAAAAGTGATCTCGTGGCAAATATATCACTGTGACCACTTTTATCTGAAAGCCGACTGCCCGCTGAAGAAGTGGATACTGGGGTTATGGCAGCAAGCTGCTGCCATAACAACGATATTCCACTTCAAACAGCCGATGTATAACGGCGGCGGGCGGTCGGCAAGTGGTTAACATAAATTATTTCTGGATTATAATGAATGTATTCTAATAATAGCTCTGTTGCTACAATTAAACATAAGAAGAATCTATTGTACAATCACAGCCAGGTCTAGGTCACATGGGTGATAGCTCCTCTTCCTCTGTTGCTGCTCTAGTAATAGCAATCTCTTCTAAGACTTCAAGTATAACTAAAGGCCTTTTTTTGTTTGTTTTAGATAGGGAGGAGATGGATTAGAACACCTGTCAGTTTTTATTGCTCCCTGTGTTCCCATTAAGGAGATTCACCCTCTCTATTTGTCCTATTTACCATTATCATTGAAAGTGAAAGTAAAAGAAAATCCCACATTTTGGGTTGTCCCCAGAAAAGTAATAGAGGGGAAATCTTCCAATGGGGACACTAGTTCTGGTGACCTGGGGGTCCCCAAGAAATTCCTTAATTTGCAGGGATTTCCTCCCACTTCCTGTTTGGTTATGGGACAGGAAGTGAAGGGAAAACTCTGCAATGGGACACAGATGGTGAAAAAAAATCTGATAGGTGTTATAACCCTCCCTTGCTCTATCCAAAATGAAAAACAAAAGTTTTTCCCATAGTTCTATTTTCACTTACATTCAGGCTGCACTCACATCTGGGCGTTCTGAAAACACAGGTGGAAGCGCACATTTCTACCCACCCCCTCAGAAATGCAGCAAATTGCGTGATGCCCTTGCAGTGCCATTATCTATTAATGGCATTCCAAAAATGGTGCAATCATTTGTCACGCAACAAAGTGAGTGAAAAACACGCTAAAATACACTTCTCCAGATACACTTGCCTCAGTGCCAAAAATTTGGTGCATGAGCTTCTATGGCATTCATTGGGCTCGCATGGTAAAACGCGCAGAGCGATGGCATCGCCACTAAGTCTTCACACGTTATATGTACAAAACGTACATGTGGTTTTTGCATGTTTTCAGACTTGTGCATTTTTGTTTTATGCAATGGAAAGCTAGTTACTAGGATGAGGGGACAGTTCTTGGGTGGAAATTGGCACAGAAACGAATGTTAGATACATTTTTTTTACAATTGAAGTATTTTGTAGCCAAACACATCGTGCCCCAAAGAAGCTCCTGTAGTTTTTCTGAGCATTGAGTAACAGCAGGGCAGAAACTAGGTGGGGGCAGGTGAGCACGTGCCCCAGGCACAGCACTGAGGGGGGCACCGCAGCTGGTACCAATCCTCCTGCATCCCCACCTCTACTTCCCGCTAGCGGACCACATGTGGGGGACCATAAACGCACAGGATGGACCTGAGGAGAATGTGGGGGACCAGAGAAACACAGGGGGGACCAGAGAAGCATGTAAGGGACCAGAGGAGCATGTAAGGGACCAGAGGAGCATGTGGGGGACCAGAGAAACACAGGGGGGACCAGAGAAGCATGTAAGGGACCAGAGGAGCATGTAAGGGACCAGAGGAGCATGTGGGGGACCAGAGAAACACAGGGGGGACCAGAGAAGCATGTAAGGGACCAGAGGAGCATGCGAGGGACCAGAGGAGCACGGTGGTTCAGAAGAGCATGGGGGGGGGGACCATAGGACCAGGGGGGGGGAACCAGAGGAGCAAGGGGGGACCAGAGGAGCATGTGGGGGACCAGAGGTGAATGTGGGGGACCAGAGAAACACAGGGGGGACCAGAGAAGCATGTAAGGGACCAGAGGAGCATGCGGGGGACCAGAGGAGCACGGTGGTTCAGAAGAGCATGGGGGGGGACAAGAGGACCAGGGGGGGGGACCAGAGGAGCAAGGGGGGACCAGAGGAGCATGTGGGGGACCAAAGGAGCATGGGAGGAATAGAGGAGCAGGGGTGGAACAGAGGAGAATGTGGGGGACCAGAGGAGCATGGGGGTACAGAAGAGCATGGGGGGAATAGAGGAGCGGGGGTGGAACAGAGGAAAATGTGGGGGACCAGAGGAGCATGGGAGGAATAGAGGAGCAGGGGTGGAACAGAGGAGAATGTGGGGGACCAGAGGAGCATGGGGGTACAGAAGAGCATGGGGGGAATAGAGGAGCAGGGGTGGAACAGAGGAAAATGTGGGGGACCAGAGGAGCATGGGGGTACAGAAGAGCATGGGGGGAATAGAGGAGCAGGGGTGGAACAGAGGAGAATGTGGGGGACCAGAGGAGCAGGGGGTACCAGAGGAGCACGGGGGTACAGAGGAGCATGGGGGGGATAGAGGAACAGGGGAAAACAGAGGAGCATGTGTGGTACCAGAGGAGCACTGGGGTACAGAAAAGCAGGGGGGCCAGAGGAGCATGGGGTGGATAGAGGAACAGGGGAAAACAGAGGAACATGGGAGGACCATAGGAGCACAGGGGGGAAACAGAGGAGCATGGGGGGTTAACAGAGGAACACGGGGGGAGGGGATAGACAGCTGTCTCAACAGCTATAGCCTGGGAGTTTCTCACTTTCCTGCCTAATCTTGTCCTGAAACTGATTCTTTGCCCTGGGTGAAAGAATGTCTAGCTTTGCCACTGAGCAAAAGCACATCACATAAAGTGATTCTAAAAGTTTTTTTTTTTTTAAATAATAACATGTCATTCTTACTTTCTCTGTTCAATTGTTTTGCATAGAGCAGCTTCCTCTTCTGGGGTCCCGCACTGGAACTCCTGGCTTCTCCCCTCTTCCGAGTGCACCCCATAGCTAGTTACTTGTTATAAGGGCACTTGTGCAGGCTCGATCCCGAGCCAGGGTGTGTGTGTCTATTGACACACACAGCGTGGCTTGGCCCCGCCCCCGCCCCCTCCTCACAGCCAATGGCTCCCACATGCTGTCTTCATGTCCTGTAAAGAGAGAGCAGCAATGCTTCTCCCAAGCACACCACTAGATGTGAATGGTTATAGAGCATAAAAAAGACAGGACTGCTCTGACTTAGCAAAGTCATACAGGAGCAGTTGAAGATTGTGATTAGATTGTGCCTGGAGGAAGATTCACACAGATACCTCCTCTATGCCTTGGCCTACTGAAATATAAAACATGTTATACTTACCTGCTCTGTGCGAGGGTATTGCAGTCCTCTTTTTCTGGGGTCCCCTGCTGGCACTCTCAGCTCCTCCTTTTCTCTGCGTGCCGCCATAGGAAGCCGCTTCCTATGGGGGCACACATGCAAGCTCGATCCCAAGCTGGGCTGTATGCATTTTTAGACACACACAACACAGCCCCGCTCCCTCCTCACAGGATTTGACAGACAGCAGCAAGGGCCAATGGCTCCCACTACTCTCAGTCAAGCTTGTGAGAGCCGGGAGAGAAGAACTGCATAGATGGGACAGCACTGGATCAATACAGGACTCAAGTATTTAGGATGGGGAGGGGAAGGGAAGGGGGGGGAAAGGAACAGCAACTGGAAAGTTTTTTTACCTCAGTACATAGAATGCATTAAGGTAAAAAAAAACCTTTTTGACTTTAGAACTACTTTAAAGTAACTAAAACTTAACTAAAGGCAAAACCGTTTTGTTTTAGATTAGAAAGGGATTAGAACCCCTGTCGGTTTTTATTGCCGAGAAAATCCCACATTTTGGGTTGACACCAGAACGGTAATAGAGGGGAAATGTTCCAATGGTGACACGAGTTCTGGTGACCTTGGTGACACAATGGGATTCCCTCACTTTGGAGGGATTTCCTCTCACTTCCTGTTTTGGCTATGGGACAGGAAGTGATATCTGGGAAAAATCTCCCCAATGGGATAAAAATGGCAAAAAAATCTGATAGGGGATATAACCCTCCCTTAGGCTCGGTTCACACACCTGCGACTTAGGATCCAACTTGTAAGACCAAATACACCATCTGTGATACGAAATTAGTGCATAAATAAATCCATGTATCTTTATGAGCTGTTCCAATTTGCTGTGACTTCAGAAAAGGTTCCTGCACTACTTTAATGTGACTTTGCTACGGCTTCAGTGCCAGAGAGTGTAAAAGTCGTATCAAAGTCGGACTCCAAAGTTGCAATGAAAATCGTGTGACTTTGGAGTTGGCTAGTGTGAACAAAAAAAACAAAAAAATGTGCCTTCAGTTACACTTTAACCACTTCCATACAGGGCATTTTCACCCCCTTCCTGCCCAAGCCAATTTTCAGCTTTCAGCGCTGTCGCACTTTGAATAACAATTGCGCGGTCATGCAACACTGTACCCAAATGAAATTTTTATCATTTTTTCCCCACTAATAGAGCTTTCTTTTGGTGGTATTTGATCACCTCTGCGTTTTTTATTTCTTGCGCTATAAACAAAACAAGAGTGACAAGTTTGAAAAAAAACACAATATTTTTTACTTTTTGCTATAATAAATATCCAATTTTTTTTTTTCCTCAGTTTAGGCCGATACATATTCTTCTACATATTTTTGGTAAAAAATAATCGCAATAAGCATATATTTATTGGTTTGCGCAAAAGTTATAGCGTCTACAAAAAAAGGGGATAGATTTATAGCATTTTTATTTATTTATTTATTTATTTACTAGTAATGGCGGCGATCTGCGATTTTTATCGTGACTGCGATATTGCGGCGGACACATCGGACACTTTTGACACATTTTTGGGACCGTTCACATTTATACAGCGATCCGTGCTATAAAAATGCATTGATTACTGTATAAATGTGACTGGCAATGAAGGGGTTAACCAGGAGGGGGCGCTGTAGGGGTTAATTATGTTCCTAAGGAGTGATTCTAACTGTGGGGGGGAGGGGACTCACAAGGGGAGGAGACCGATCGGTGTTCCACTGTACAAGGAACACACCATTGGTCTCCTCTCCTCTGACAGGACGTGGATCTGTGTGTTTACATACACACAGATCCACGGTCCTGCTCAGTTAACGGGCAATCGCGGGTGCCCGGTGGACATCGCGGCTGCCGGGCACACGCACCGGGACCTGAGTGATGCGGCGGGCGCGCACGCCCCCTGGCTGTTTTTCGACAAATCCCAGTCTACTCCTTAGCAACCAGCTCAGTGCGGTAAATTACTGCATTAAATAATGCGGTAATTACCGCTAAATCGAACAAATACCGCATTCGGTACCGATTTAGTGCATGCGTTATTTTACCATATTTTTTTTGCCGTTATTTAACTCTTAGTGAATCAACCCCAATGTGACACTTCTGACACTTATTTGGGAACCAGTGACACTAATACAGTGATCAGTGCTAAAAATATGCACTGTCACTGTACCAATGACACTAGCTGGAAGTTGTTAACATCAGGGCTGATCAAGGGATTAACTGTGTGCCTAACATGCTTGGTTACTGTGTGGGAGGTGCTTGTACTATGGGAAGGCAGAGATCCGTGTTCCTGCTTTGCAGAAACACAGGATCAATACCTTCCCTACTGACAGAACTGCAGTCTGCCTTGTTTACACCTTGTTTAGACCGCTGTTCTGCTTGTGCCCCAAACGATCGGCAGGTCCCTACGGACATCGAGTCTGCCGGACCCACCGATTGGCTCCCGATGTGTCCAATCACAGCGGGTCGTCGGGGGGTGCGTGTGCGCTCCCCAGACCCAGAAGTGCAGGATCCTGTACTAGGTACAGTCCGACAAGTAAACTGCCTGGGGCCCGGAACTACATGTCCCCGGCGTCGGGCGATAAGAATTGTACCTTCCTGCACCCGGTGCCAACAGTGATTGGGCTGACAAAAGCCCAGGCGCCAGGATGCAATTTCTTGTCGTCATGGTGACCTGGCACCTGGGATTCATCTCGCTCTGCCCTAGACAAAAACAAGCAGGTAACCCTTTCAGCCCCACTGCAAAGGAAGACTTTTACTTTTCCCAGAGTTGGGATTTAAAATAGGACCAGTTTGGTGTTAGATCCCCTGAAATGCAGTGTGCATGCCAATCATAAGCGCACAATGGGAGGCAAGATTTTGGGTAAGCATATATTTATTACAGGTATTTATATAGTGCTGATAATTTGCGCAGCACTTTACATATATAGTACATTCCCATCTCACATGCATACATACACATACTAGGGGCCAATTTAGGCAGGAACCAATTAACCTACCAGCATGTCTTTGGAGTGAACCTAAATGCATATCACAAAGGTTCTTGTAGTAGAACTCCACGTAAAACTATTAATTTTGGTTAGAGTGGAGAAAAGTTTATACTTTGCAAGGTTTTTATAGTTATGTGTCACCTTTGGTTGGATTTTCTTTCATTTCCTGTCCCAAAGACACCACAGGAAGTGCGTGGAAAACATGCTAGTAGATGGAAATCATGCTGTTGACAGTTGTCACTGTCCTTAGTGGAAGATATCCCTTGGGTGACAGCTGTAAGCCCAGGTTCACACTGAGCTGCGGAAATGAAGCCACATGATTTCACTCCCGCATGTCAGTCCCAATTTCGGACGTGATTTCAGAGACATCTTCACAGATGTCAATGTAAATCGCAGCTCAAAACTGCAAAAAGTAGTACAGAAACTACTTTTTTAAATCGGCACAGCGCCGCAGATGTGGCGTTGCACAGATTAGGACGGTGCCATTGACGGCAATTGCTGCCGATTTGACATGCGATTTGACAAATCACATGTCAAAATGCTCCAGTGTGAACCAGGGCTGAAATTTAGTATTTTTCCTTATTTTCTGTACTGAAGACCTTGTCCACCAGAACAAATACTGAGCCCACATCTCCCAATCAGGACACAGACAGCAGTAAAACCTGGGAGAGGTTCGCTTGCTCTGCACCTCCTGCATTCATAAAAAAACGTACCCTTGTGTTTTTTAGGTGAATGCAAGGCACTCTGTGATTAGAGGAGATGAGGATGAGTGTCACAATCTCCCCTCCTCCAATCACAGAACACCTTGCATTCACTAAATAGAATAGTTTCACGAATGGAGGAGCTCTTGAGTGACCCACAGTGCTCAGTGCTGGAACTACAAGTCTAAGCACCAGTGCCGAAAGGAGACTGCTGCCTGGGGAAAAAGTAAGGTATGTAAAAAAAAAACTGCAGCTGCTGAGAAGGGGCACACATGGCTAGAGCTAACCTATTTTTACTGCGCAAATGGCCAAAAAATACATTTTTGCCGTACTTCAGCTTTTACTGAATTACTTTTGTCATGTATCCTTGGCACATAATGGGGAGTGCTAACACTGCAGAAACTTGTCAAAGGAAGACTTTTCTCAAATGAACAAATTGAAGTCAAATTTATGAAAGAAAGTTTCTCCTTTATTAAAGCGGAGTTCCACTGGTTTTTGAGTTTAAACTAGCAGATGGGGATGGTGCTGCGCTGATTCCAAAAGGTATGTATAAATCAACTAAAGATAAAGTAAAGCAGCGTGCTACAGTGCTCAAACTCTGAATATATAACCAGCCCAGAAAGCCCGGGCATAGGGTGTATGTCCAGTGGGTGCAGTAGAATATAAAAATAAAGTGATATAAAGTTAAAATTGCAGACAAATATTCTCAAGGAGTGAACAAACCGTGTATCCAAATTTGTCAGTGGAAGGTGCCTGTACCGTCCCTACGCGTGGCGTCATGGGTCACGTGACTTCATCAGGGGCCGCGCGTAGGGACGGGACAGGCCCCTTCCACTGACAGAATTGTATGAGCTTGCCGCTCGTTGGATAGATGCACTTTGTGTCAGACACTGTGTGAGTACTATTGTTTATTAATAAAGCATACCTGTTTTACAAAAATTACTACACTATATGGCATCCCCTTCCTTTCTTGGCTGCCCTGCTCCTTGAGGATCTTAGGCATATAGAGACCCTGTCCAGGACCCAGGACCAACCCCCAGAGAAGCTGTGTTGAGCGGTGTTTTATTTATGCTGTAACCTCAGTATAATGAGGTAAGGGGCCACTACCTACTAATGTAGGATTACTGCATGGAGAGGACCCAGTAACCCTTTCTGGTCTACACACCTCACAAACCTCTACCCATTCAAGTGATTAGTCTATGAAGAACTTTTGCTGTTTTGCACTGATTTACTGACTGGCACCTTAAGAGCTGATGAGCCTTTGAAGATTTTTTACTTTATTTATTTGTTGCACGAGTCACTTTTTCTGGACTGTATGTATGTCTGTGTGTAACCATTTGAGCACAGATTTGTTTGCACAGGACACTTTGAATCACCAAGTACGCTCCGCGATCTCTCTGGACGTACAGTGTAACATTGTAACTAATTAATTTTTTTTTTCTTTACTATTATATGCCGCATATTAGGCTATCCATACACCTGTAGATGCACACTTCTGAGTGACACTGCATGATTTATTGTTTATGATGATGTATATTGTATTTTGTTTACACGCACAAATTTGGATACACGGTTTGTTCGCTCCTTGAGAATATTTGTCTGCAATTTTAACTTTATATCACTTTATGTTTATATACTACTGCACCCACTGGACATACACCCTATGCCCGGGCTTTCTGGGCTGCTGCTTTACTTTAGCTTTAGTTGATTTATACATACCTTTCGGGATCAGCGCAGCACCATCCCCATCTGCTAGTTTATTACCCCAATAGGGACCGTTTAGGACCCTATCCAGTGCAAGCGGCTTTTCCTTTGCTAGCATTCCTGTACATGGTAGCGCGGGAATAAAATTTCTCAGATTGGTTTTTGAGTTTATTAAAAGTCAGCAGTTACAAAAAGTATAGCTGCTGACTTTTAATAAACAGACACTCACCTGTCCCATGGTCCAGAGATGCGGCCGCCCGAAGCCTCCGTTCTCTTCCCTTCCTCTTCGCAGAGCCTTCATTGTGAGTGTCGGCGCCTGGCTGTGACAGTTTACGGCTTCACAGCCGGGCACGCACTGCACATGCGCGAGCCATGCTGCATCAATGGTCAGGCAATGTTCTGAGACCTGTCTGTCACGTGTCCCAGAACATTGCCGGGAGGGAGGGGCCGCCTATGAATCACCTAGGTGGTCAGAGGTCGAAAGGAGGAAGTGGGAAAGGAAGTCCCACTCCAAACCAGGTACCCAGCCCCCCCCCCAAAAAAAATGGCATGCCAATTGTGGCATGTCAGAGGGCGAGGAGTACTTAAAGCGGAAGTTCCACTTTAAGACAAATATTGACTGTATCTCAAGTAAAAATAAAAGACATTTTAGTCACCTTTTCTACAGATTCCATGGTGCAGGGGGTGACATCAACATCCACCGACAAGATCCTGGGAATGCTGAGTACCAGGGCTGCCAACCTCCCGCAACTTTTTTTACTGACAGAATGTGGAAAATTTACTGACTGAGCATATTTTTTACTGACACCCTGAAAAAATGATAGAACTCCTCTTAGAAACCAAAACAATAAATATGTAAACAGTATAAACACAATCTGTAAACACTGACAATACCCATAACAGTAATTGGCCTGGTTTACATTTAAAAAGTCAACACAGGGGGGCGTGGCCTGGCTCAGGATGTGATCGGACGTGTTCCTGTGTAGCTCCGGTCTCTCCCTGTACAATCCTGCTCCATCCTGATCATCCATTGTCAGTACCTGATTTCTTTTTTGCCTAATCCCTTCTGGTGTGTCTTCTACATCATTCGAGGGCATTTTGGTTGATGGAAAAACGGCGTACGAAAAAACAACCTCCGGTAAAGATGAGCATCGCCACACGCTCCTGCCAAGATGGCCGCCGCCATACTGTCCACGGGCCTAGCTCATCTCCAGCCTCTACTCCGGATCTCTTCGGCGACGGCCCGGACGGATCCCCACCACCCTCCCCCGAGATTCCGGACCCTGCAGCCATCCCTTCGGTACCAACCCCGGGCCCGGCGGTCGCAGATGGCGCCAAGGAGCTTACCCTGGCAGATGTCCTGGCCATCATCAAGGTAAACCATGCGGACCTGGTGGGGAAGGTGGATGGGCTTAAGATAGACTTAACTATTATGCGGCAAGATGTGCACAAGCTGCGTGGCCGGGTTACCGAGACCGAACAACGTATCAGTGATTTGGAGGACACTATTGCTCCCATTTTACCTAGACTCAATACATATGGGGGAAAGATTACAACTTTAGAGGACAAGGTCGATGACCTTGAAAACCGCCTATGCAGGAACAACCTGCGCCTGGTCGGACTTCCGGAGCGGGTGGAGGGGTCTGACCCTGTAGCTTTCCTAGAGAGCTGGCTTGAGCAAGAGTTTGGCCGAGAACAGTTATCCCCCTGTTTTGTGATCGAGAGGGCCCACCGAGTCACCGGGCGCCCCCTACCAGAAGGTCACCCCCCACGTACGATGGTGATTCGTCTCCTTAATTACAGAGACCGCGACTCCATCCTGGGGGCTGCCAGGCGGAACGGAAGTCTCCGCATTAATAATGCCGTGGTGTCACTCTTTCCAGACTACTCAGCGACAGTCCGCAACCGTAGAGCCAGCTATCAACGGATCAAGCAGAAGCTCCGGGAGCAAGATATTCAGTATTCCATGCTATTTCCTGCCACCCTTCGGGTCACATATCAAGGGAAAGCTCATTTCTTTCAATCCCCACATGATACCATGTCCTGGTGGGAAGCAATACCCCGCCCTCCCAAGCCTCCTGCCTGAAGCGGATCCCCACATTTTGCTGGCTCCATAAGCTTTACCAGAAGCTAATGATGGGGCACCATTCCTTCCATTGACAACAATGATGGGGCAAAAAGAAAAACTGTGCTATTCCTCCTTGTTACACCAATGATGGGGCACTATACCTCCCACTAATGCCAATGATGGGGCACTATTTATCCCACTACACTAATAATGGGGCACTGTTCTTCCCACTGATGCCAATCATGGAGCACTATTACTCCCCTAATACCAATGATGGGGCATTGTTTACTACACTGACGCCAAGACATTTTCTTTCTCCACATGCCAGAGTCCGCCCCCTCTGAAGTTTGAAGGATAGTAAACTGGCCCTTTGTTTAGAAAGTTTGGAGACCCCTGCCCTAAATGAAAATAGCAGCTGCTTGGATGAGTAGACATTGCCATGGCCTTGATGCTTAGCTTTATAGTGCTGCAATTTGAACTCAACATGTCAAGTTTTACAGGCAGCATTGAGTCCATTGAGCTCAATAGGGTTGTGCAGCAGCCACAGGCCAAATATTCCAATAGGGACACTAGTGCTGGTGACCTGGGGGTCCCCATGGGGTCCCCTTAATTTGAAGAGATTCCCTCTCACTTCCTGTTTTGGGGACAGGAAGTGAAGGGAAATCTCCCAACGGGACATAAAGGGCAAAAAATAAACTGACAGGGGTTTTAACCCTCCCTTACTCCTTTAAAATGAAACAAGTTTTGTCTATAATTCTACTTTAAAGCCTAGAATAGAATAACATACTGTATGTCCTTGCTTTTGCTTATATTTCAACACTTTAACACATCAACCACTTTTTAGTGAATATCTTAGAGCAGCAATACATTGAACAACCCGTATTACATACATTACATAATCAAACCCAACATGTCACATTTAATAGAATTAATAGAGAATACGGGACTCTATAAGGCTCGATTCACACCTATGCATGTTGCTTTTGAGTGTTTTTGGAGGTTTTTTTTTCATGCTTGCCACGTTTTTGAGCAGCGTTCTTGCGGCGTTTTTGTCGCGTTTTTGCCGCGATTTGCGTTTTGCGTTTTTTTTTTTTTTTTTTTTTTTTACAGTTTTTTTTTACAGTCTAAAAAACGGCAAAAACGCTGCAAAAACGCTGCAAAAACGGTGCACTTGCGTTTTTGATGCTTGTCCATTGAAATCCATTACATGCAAAACGCTGCTTTTTGCATGAAAAAAAGTCCCTGACCCTTTCCAAAAATGCAGAGAAACAAAAAGGCATTGATGTGAACATGTTCCATAGGAACCCATGTTAAAAAATTCCCGTGCATTTCTGCAAAATGCAAAATGCATCAAAAAACGCGCTAGTGTGAATGGAGCCTTATGTTGGACATAAGTAACCATCAAAGGTGCCTGTATACTGCAAAAATAAAAAAATCCTGAGCTTCATATCAAAATGATTGTTTTTTTTAGAAATCTTATGGAAGTTAAAGGGTAACTCCACTTTCGTAGTGGAAAAAAAAAATAGCAAATAAAGAAAAAATAATAGAGTGCACAATTGTGACACAAGTCATATTGTAATTGAATGTTATTAGAAACTACCTTTCCTTTTCTGCAACTCTGTAGTTTTTTGAAAATGCAATATGGCTACCTGGAGTTGTTCTGCACACACAGTGTGTACAGAACGCCCCCCCGAAACCTCATGTCCTGCTTGTTTGATTGGCTCACTGATTTCCCAGAAGTCTGCACTAAGATACAAGTCAGATTTTTGGCATCCCCTGCAACAAAAATGTCATTTTTGGTAAGATACTCCCAATAGAAAATCACATTTAAAGGGATGCAGGCCCAGCAGCCATCCTCATTAAAGCCCTGCAGGTGCCACAGCTGATTGATAATTATGGAACCACTCCCATTAGATTTATTTTCCCACATGGATACAAACACACAGGGATTTCTTCAGAATAACAAAAAGGTAGGAATCTGCAACCAAGTTTGTTAAAATCCTTGTAATGTACATAGATCACCCAAAGGGGAATGTTTTTTCTCAGCAAAAGTGGAGTTACGCTTTAAGCTGTGTACCAAAGTTACATATAAAATAGTGATTATTTCCTTTAGCGAAACGCCATGACTCGAACTGTCCACAAGATGGTGCTGTGCAGACATACAGGTTCAAATCCTTGTTCTATGTGTACACTGTAGTTACTTTTCTTAGATCTGTATTAGGAGCAATAAAATATGTAAACTATCCACCATTCCTTATTGGCCAGTGAAGCTGTCCATAACATTGATTGGCTAGTATTGAAATGCAGGAGGGAGCAAGACCAAATAAAGCAGGCCATATACTAGTAGAATTTTGTTTGAGAATTTTCATTTTAAAAATTTTCCTCAAAATGTTGTTTTTTAACTGTAGTGACTGGAAAATTGAAAAGAGCAGGACGTTTGACTCGAAGGAATGAAATTCTAACAGTGATTGTGGTTTTTGCTTGGAAAATCTATTCACTCTAAAATCGGATGTTAAAAGCAAACGTTTTTGAAGTTCCTTTTTTCATCATAAATACTAATGGAAATGTTTGTAGGAATGTTCTTACAAATGTTTGTTCTAAAATCCACTTCTGTAGTGTATGGTAGTTTAATGGAATTCAAGCTTAACCCTAACTACTCCTAAAACTGTCCCCTCCCCCCTCCTAACACCTAACCTGTGTGAGAAAGATGTATGTACTTACATAAGTTCAGCCTGCTCTGGTCACGCGATCCCTGTGTCAGCCAGCGATGGCTGCAGGGGAGAAGAGGGAGCACCGACAACAGACGGGCCATTGAAGCCTATGGGTGACATCGCTGCTCCAGGCTTTACTAACCATTGTCTTGCACTCCCTCCTTTCCCCTGCAGCTGCCGCTGGCTGACACAGGGAAGCCGTATCATGTAGGATTGCAATTAACAAGTATTTACATAATCGATTAGTTGGCAATTATTGTTTCGATTAATTGGATAAAAACCTAAAAAAAAGTGTGGTGTATGATTTAGTTAATGTGTAGTTTTTTTTTTTTTTTAAACTATTTATTGTTAAAGAGGAGCTCCAGCCTCCTTGAGAAAAAGTCAGCAGCTACAAATACTTTAGCTGCTGACTTTTAACCATCTGCTTACTGGGCACATAAACCCCCTTCCTGCCCAGGCCAACTTTCAGCTTTTAGTGCTGTCACACTTTGAATGACAATAATAATAATAATATCATAATACACTGTATCCATATAAAATCTGTATTATTTTTTTCACACAAATATAGCTTTCCTTTGGTGGTATTTAAACACTGCTGGGTTTTTTATTTTTTGCTAAACAAACAAAAAAAAATGGAAAATTTTGAAAAAAAAAAACTTTTCATAGTTTGCTATAAGATTTTACAAACAGGTAATTTTTCTCCTTCATTGATGTGCGCTGGTGAGGCTGCACTGATGGGCACTGATTGGTGGCACTGATGAGGCGGCACTGGTGGGCACTATTCAGGATTCACTGATAAGGCTGCACTGATAGGTGGCACTCAAGGGCACTGAGAGGCGGCACTGATAGGTGGCACGGATAGACACTGGTAGGTGGCACTGATAGGTGGCACTGATAATGAGGCACTGATGGGCACTGATTGGCAGCACTGATGGGCACTGATAGGTGGCACTGGTGGGCACTAATTGTCAGTACTGATGGGCACTGGTAGGTGGCACTGTTGGGCACTGGTTAGCAGCACTGGTGGGCACTGTGTGGGACCGATATCCCTCTTACAGAAGGCTTTATTCTTTTCTCCTCATGCTGTCAGCCTGAGGAAAAAAAAAAGTTGATGACCGGCCTCTATTTACATCATGCTGATCACGTGGTATAGGGGCGTGATCGGCCCTTTACTCCAATCTGTGATCAGCCGAGTATAAAGGACTCGGAGATCACAGAGCACGCTGCCCCCTCGCGCCGCAGTGTCCATGTACGCCCTCCTGGCATTTTAAGCCTGCACTGTAGCCGTCTTTCGGCTATAGTGCTGGAGCCAAGTAGTTAATATTAGAATAGTTACCTGTCCAGAGATCCCGCAGTGTCTTCACCTGAGCTGATTTTTCCATCCGCTCTCGGATGCTGCCGCCGCCATTCTTTTTTTAAGGGAAACCAATAGTGAAGCCTTGCGGCTTCACAACCGGTTCCCTGCTGCGCATGCGCGAAGCCCGCTGCTCTTTGTGAATGGCCCGGCAGCAGGGAAAGGAGGAGGGGGCCAAACTTACTGTCAAAAACAGGTACCCGCTCCCCCTGAAAGGTGCCAAATGTGGCACTGGAGGGGGGCAGGAGGCAGATAAGCGGAACTTCCACTTTTGGGTGGAGCTCCGCTTTAAAGAGGTTGTAAACCTCCATGCAGTATTTGTACCTATAGGTAAGCGTATAATGAGGCTTACCTGTAGGTACTGTAAATATCTCCTAAACGTGCGCCGTTTAGGAGATATTTACTGTATACTGCGCCGATGATTTCATCAGCGCATGCGCTCTGAAGGTACGGCTGCCCGCGCTGTTTGTTCAGGAGAGAGTGCTGTGACTGGTTAGGCTCTGAGGAAGAAGGTTTACCTTCGAAACGCGTTAGCCAGCAGGGACCCCGACATGGTCTCCCCTATGATCTGGAGAGTACAGGTCCCAGGACTGTTTCACCATGGGATGGAAGCCTGTTTATGCGTATTAGCTTTCACATGCTTGTGAGTAGTTTTTATATTTTTTTATACAATTAAATTTACTTGGAATAATGCACAAGCCTGGGGCGCCCTCTTTTCTTTTATCTTTCTAGTACAATTAGGGCATCCCCGATCCTAGAGGGCAGCAAGACAAGGAAACATTATCCATTATTGGGCTAGTCACTATACTCATGCGCAGGAGTATTTCTTTGTTTTTCTGCTTAAATATATATACGTAGTGGTAAATATAAATAACCAGATTTATGGTTAGGGAACAAAATATCAAATTCACTCTGAGAATAACAGACAGAAGATGTATATACTATTAGAGGATGAATCAGGTACATATCATCAGACTCCTCAGAGATCAAAAATTTTTATGTAACCACTTGCCGACCACAGTACATTTACTGCGGCAGGTTGGCTCGTACAGGCATAACCACCTTTATGTCGCAGCTTTCTTCCGCGCATGCCCTTATCATCTAGTACCACATATTTTGAACACAGAGACGATTTGTAAGTAATCAAGGATGGATGACTTTTCCCCCATATAATACCCTTCTCCAACCTCCCCCCTTCCCTCTGTCAGTTGGGGCAACCATTATAATAAAATTGGCATTTATACATCTTTTTTGCAGATACGTGTCATGCATCCGCTCCTGAGGAAGTGGAGCAAATCCACGAAACACGTTGAGCTATTTGGATGCAGTGATGTTTTCAATCCACATTTTTAATTATTTTTTATAGATCTTCTTATGTTTTTTTTAGAGCAACAATTATATGATATGGAATGCCAATCGGCTCCTATTATTCATCAAATGTATCATGCAAAACATTTGGTTGTATGTACACATTAAGGACTGTGTCATGTTATATGTATAAATTTGCCATGTGCGTAAGAATTGCAATGTGTTTTTGACCATTTTTTACCAACCATGTCTCATGTGCCTCATATAAAGTCCCACTTCTCTTCTTTGTCTTCCGAGCATGCGCTCGCGGACCCGGAAGACTGTACTGTAATTCGCTGCAGCGCAAGCAGATCAGCGGGTCCTGGCCAATGATTTATGGCCGGCACCCGGTAATTGGCTGGGCGAATGACAGAAGAGAGCCCTATGTTGGTAAACAACATAGGGCTCTGTACAGACTTGATGTGCCGCTTTGATGTGCCCCAGTACATAGCTTAGTAAAAGCAGCACACAGTACAGACACTAAACATTGTTAGGCACATATTTAACCCCTTGATCGCTATAGATGTTTATCCCCTTCCCAACCAGTGTCATTAGTACAGTGACAGTGTATATTATTAGCACTGATCACTGTATTAGTGTCACTGGTGATGTCAGTGGCAGTTAGTCCACCCCCCCATGTCAGTTAGTGTCAGATTGCCCACCGCACTATGCCAGTCCCAGTATAAGTCGCTGATCACCGCAACTACTAGTATAAAAATAAATAAATAAAAATTCTGTTATCTATACCATAGTTTGTAGACGCTATAACTTTCACACAAATATGTAGACATGCAGCAGAATACATTTTGGGCAAAGTTCGTAAAGAAATGAGATTAGTTAAATTTTTTTTATTGGATATGTTTTATAGCAGAAAGTAGAAATGCTCAATTTTGTTTAAATAATTAGGCTCCTTTCACACTGAGGCGCTTTGCAGGCGCTAAAGTGCTAAAAATAGCGCCTGCAAAGCGCCTCAAAAGAGCTGCTCAATGCACTCCAGTGTGAAAGCCCCGAGGGCTTTCACGCTGGAGTGGTGCGCTTGCAGGGCGGTCATAAAAGTCCTGCAAGCCGCATCTTTGGAGCGCATTAGGAGCGGTGTAATTACAGCTCCTAAAGCGCCCCTTCCCATTGAAAACAATGGGGCAGAGCTGCAAACCCGCCCGCAAAGCGCTGCTGCAGCGGCGCTTTGTGGGCGGTTTTAACCCTTTTTCAGCCGCTAGGGCCGCTAAAATGACGGTAAAGTGGCGCTATATTTAGCGCCGCTATACTGCCGGCGCCCGCACGCCTCAGTGTGAAAGTAGCCTTATACAAATTTCGTTTGGGTACAACGTGGCATAACCGTGCAATTACCAGTTAAAGTAGAGCAGTGCTAAATAGCAAAATGTGGCCTGGTCATGAAGGGGGTAAAATCTTCCGGAGCTCAAGCGGTTAAAGGAAAAAAAACTGTAAAAAGACCTAAAATGCTGTTTTGCAGATTTTCAGACAGGAAAAAGGAGAGGGGCGCCTCTGAGTATGTATCATAAAAACATTTTATGAAAACAGCAATATTCACTCACATAAAGGCAAGATGAGTTGCGTTCCGGTCTGTTAGCTGGGCTGAAGAGATGCAGTGGGACTACAGGTCACAGCAGTTCCTGTAAGGCTGGCTCCACATCGAATCCGGAGAGGGAAGGGTAGGATGGCACAGCACGGTGCAGTCTCCTTCTGCGGTCCAGTCTAGTTCATATCCTGGTCTGATGGGGACGGATGGTGTCCAGCCAGCAGCTCTGACGTCCCACTCCCTCCTTTGGAACCCTTATCCTTGTACTATGGACACCATCCGTCCCCATCAGACCAGGATATGAACTAGACTGGACAGCAGAAGGAGACTGCACCGTGCTGTGCCATCCCACCCTTCCCTCTCCGGATTCGATGTGGAGCCAGCCTTACAGGAAGTGCTGTGACCTGTAGTCCCACTGCATCTCTTCAGCCCAGCTAACAGACCGGAACGCAACTCATCTTGCCTTTATGTGAGTGGATATTGCTGTTTTAATCAAATGTTTTTATGATACATACTCAGAGGCGCCCCTCTCCTTGTTTTTGTTCTAGCTCACTGGACCCCGCTTTTTGGTTCTTTTGGTGGCTGCCCTGACTGACCCCTGCTATATCTATCCCAGTATGCATGTATGAGTATATACATACATTCTACTAATTTTGCTTTTGGACTATTGGGTTCCACACTGAGGTATCTGTGCATTGCGCCTTTTTACTTGTTTTAGATTTTCAGACAGGATTGTAATATATTATTATGAATGACTGACTCGTAATAGGCAGGTAACTTGATACAAGCTGCCTGCAATTGCTGTCACTTAGAGGAACTGCAGTCTGCTCACATAATTTGTAATAAAAACATCTTTGCCATTCTGAAGCTTCCCTCCAACCCATTTGCATATTATTTTATATATACTGTGATTCTATACTTGCCAAATATGCTGCAGAAATCTCCCTCCACTGAGTCTGGCTATTCTAATGCCCTGTACACACGGTCGGATTTTCCGACGGAAAATGTGTGATAGGACCTTGTTGTCGGAAATTCCTTCCATGTGTAGGCTCCATCACACATTTTCCATCGGATTTTCCGACACACAAAGTTTGAGAGCAGGATATAAAATTTTCCGACAACAAAATCCGTTGACAAAGTGCCACGCATGCTCAGAATAAATAAAGAGATGAAAGCTATTGGCTACTGCCCCGTTTATAGTCCCGACGTACGTGTTTTACGTCACCGCGTTCAGAACAATCGGATTTTCCGACAACTTTGTGTGACCGTGTGTATGCAAGACAAGTTTGAGCCAACATCCGTCAGAAAAAATCCTAGGATTTTGTTGTCGGAATGTCCGATCAATGTCCGACCGTGTGTACGGGGCATAACTGTGGGCAGCTGAAGCTGCTGCCTGTTCACTTCCTGCATTGACACACACCTCCAGCTCCACAGCTCCCATTGGCCCTTGTATGACTCATCCCCCCTCCCTTCCTGGCAAACTCTCAGGAGAGTGAGAGAGAGCTGTGCATGATGTCATAAGCCTAGGGTTTTTACCAGACAAGAAACAAGAAGTGGGCTGTATAAGGTATTTACTGGCAGAAAAAAAATGTTTTACTATCCAAAGTTAAAACAACAAGGGCAGAAGATTTAATAGATGGAAAGTTGAGAAAATTACAGAAGTTCCGCTTTAAGCCTGGTACACACATTCAGTTTTTTTTTCCCGAGAGATCGCTGTACTAACTAAGCGGTGTCAGTACAGCGATTTCTCCCGCTGTGCTATTGTGTTCTGACAGGGGGACCATTGGCTGCCAGTGATTGGCATGATTGGATGATTGAATGATTGGATGCTGGTTTTCCAACATGTCCCTTTAACAAAAGCTGGTCCTTAGACTGGCTTCTGTCGGAAAGACAGCTGTACACATGGTCCAAATGTCGGCCGGTTGGTGATGCCAAGTTGCACTGTGCATGGCAATAGACGCACACAGCCCGGCTTGGGAGCGAGCCCGCAGGTGTGCCACTATAGGAATCGGCTTCCTATGGGGGCACACCGAGAAGAAGAGGAGCCGAGAGCGCCAGCTTCTCCCCAGAAGAGGAGGTTCCGGGTAAGCTGAGTCGATCAACCCAGACGGAAAATGATCAGTCATTTTGCATCAATCAGCATCACTGAGATATCTTGATCATGAATATGATCCTATTTCGGTAAATCAATTATTTATCAAAGCATGTATGGCCACCATTAACCCTTTTGCTGCCAGGTTTGTATGTCATACGGACCTGACAGAGGGGGGTTTCACACACACAATCCAGGGACTGCCGGCACCAGGATTGTGTGTGAAATTGACAGGCAGACTCCCGCCTGTCAGGTGAAAGTATTCAGGCGGCAGCAAAAAAGGATGTTTTGCAATGTGATCTGCATTGCAAAACTTTCAGTGGAGCCCAGAGGAGACACGAAGGGTGTTTTAAAGAGAACCTGTCACCTAAAAAACATCACATGTGATGAAAAAAAAAGGGTTTTCTTTTTTTGCAAAAAAATAAAGTTACACCCAAGCACATAAAATCCCCCCCCCCCAAAAAAAAATGTTGAGCCCCCCCCACATATACACACATAAAAACCTAAACGCATGCATCGAGGGTGCCTATGCGTAAAAACATTGATTGCGATACACATGTTACATATCACTGCACACGCCAGAGTAAGAGCAATAATTCCTTCCATAACACTAAACTAATACCTATAGGGGGCTTTTGAAGCATCGCCTATAGAAAATATAGGGAACTGAAGTTGGTCGCCATTTCACGGGTGAACACAAATTTAAGGTTTGACATGTTAGATATTATTTACTCTGTGCAACCTCGTCTTTTATATTTTACCAAAAAAATGTGGGTAGTTTATTGCGTTTGTTTGCCCTAAAGTTCATTTTGTTTTTTACTGAAATTTTGCATTTCCTAGACCTTTACAGTAATAACATGTGACATAAAAAATTGAAACTACCACTATTTAATTCTCTAGAGTGTCTGCTTTCAGAACATATATAATATTTGGGAGTTTTGTGTAATCTTCAG
Organism: Aquarana catesbeiana; assembly: GCF_042186555.1. Classification (NCBI taxonomy): domain Eukaryota; kingdom Metazoa; phylum Chordata; class Amphibia; order Anura; family Ranidae; genus Aquarana; species Aquarana catesbeiana. The sequence continues at coordinate 110,349,494 of NC_133326.1, forward strand.
GCGTAAAATCATTTTTTAAATGTGTGCAAAAAAGATTCTGGCAGCGAAAGGGTTAAAGTGAAATTTAAAGTCGGATTCAAGCCTAACACTAAGCCCCGGTTCACACAGGGGCGACTTGTCAGGTGACTTAGCCGCCTGACAAGTCGCGTCCCGTTCTGTACTATAGAACCGTTCTAATAGGAACGACTCAAGTCGCTCCGACTTAGAAAAAGGTTCCTGTACTACTTTTGGGGCGACTTCAGGCGACTTGCATTGACTTCTATACAGAAGTCGTTTTGCAAGTCGCCGCTGAAGTCGTGTGCAGGTCGCCTCACGGAGTCGGCCTGCAAATCGTGTTGCCCCTGTGTGAACCAGCTCTAACTATTCTTAAAACTTTCCCCTCCCCCCTCCTCCTACCTATCTTGTCTACCCTGTGTAAAAAAAGATATGTATTCTTACCTTTTTTAGTCCGGTCACATGATCCTGAAGCTCTGGCTCCCTGTGAGCTGCGGCTGCAGGGGAGAGGAGTGAGCGCTCACAACGGCTGGGACATGGGAGCCTATGGGTGACGTCAAATTCCCAGCCTTTGTCGGGCGCAGTTGCGACTCCTGTAGGTATGCCCCTGCTGCAGGCCATTTGGAAACCTCTGGAAGCTTGGCTGAAAAAACTCCTAGGTAACAATCCCCCCGTCTTGCCTTTCTGCTAGGATGTGGAAACTGTTATGCCCCGTACACACGGTCGGACTTTGTTCGGACATTCCGACAACAAAATTCTAGGATTTTTTCCGACGGATGTTGGCTCAAACTTGTCTTGCATACACACGGTCACACAAAGTTGTCGGAAAATCCGATCGTTCTGAACGCGGTGACGCAAAACACGTACGTCGGGACTATAAATGGGGCAGTGGCCAATAGCTTTCATCTCTTTATTTATTCTGAGCATGCGTGGCACTTTGTCCGTCGGATTTGTGTACACACGATCGGAATTTCCGACAACGGATTTTGTTGTCGGAAAATTTTATAGCCTGCTCTCAAACTTTGTGTGTCGGAAATTCCGATAGAAAATGTGTGATGGAGCCCACACATGGTCGGAATTTCCGACAACAAGGTCCTATCACACATAGGATACCTATTAGCAAAAGTATGTAGGCATATGACACACCCCCTGCCACGCCGCCTTAACTTCTTCTCACCCACGCTATAGCCGAAAGATGGCTACAGTGTGGGCCTATAGTGGCGGGAAGGCGTCCATGGACAGAGAGACTTTGTTCTGAATGAGGGACAGTTCCTCGAAATCAGGCACAGTTGGGAACTATGCATCCAAGCTTTTCATGCCCTAGCAACAAACCTGGACACCGGGATTGCTAACTGGGAGTTTTTCAGCTAGGCTTCCAGGGGGTCCAAATGGCCTACAGGTATGACTTTAAACTGACAATTAACAATGACAATGTCCAGGCAGGGAGATTCCTCCATTTACCTCATTTGTATAGATGAAAGAATCTGTTCATTTTTTTTTTCTCATTCAACTTTGGCCAACTTTACTGAAAATGTTTTTAACTGGTTGTCGCCCGCCCGCCGTCAAATGACTCTTGTTCTGGGACGACGTCATATGATGGCGTCCCAGAACGGCCTGTCTCGCATGCCCGTAGGGGCGCGGCAAACGCGGCCACGCCGTGTTGCTAGGACACGGTCCGACCCCGAACTCTGTAAAGAGCTGCGTCCGCGGCTCTTTAACCATGTGACCGGCTGTGTCCAATCACAACTGGTCACATGTAAACAAGGAAGTGCCGGTAATCGGCGCTCCTCGCCTCACACTGACAGAGTGTGTGGCGAGGAGAGCCGATCAGCGGCATCTGATCATCAGTGCCCTGATTACAATATAGAAATACAGTGTCACCATACAGTGCCCACCAAAGCCAGCAAACAGTGCCCACCAGTGGCAGCAATCAGTGCCCATTAGCGATGTCAGTCAGTGCTGGCAATCAGTGCCGCCTATCAGTGCTGCCCATCAATGCCCATCACTGATGTCGATCAATGCCCATCAATGCCACCCATCAATGCCCATCAGTACCGCCTATCAGTGCCGGCTATCAGTGCCCACCAGTTCCACCTATTAGTGCCCATCAGTGCCACCTATCACTGCTCTTCAGTGCCACATATCAGTACCCATAAGTGCTGCATATTAGTGCCTCCTCTTCAGTGCCACCTCATCAGTGCCCATCAGTGCCACCTCATCAGTGCCCATCAGTGCCGCCTCATCAGTGCCCATCAGTGTCGCCTCACCAGCGCACATCAGTGAAGGCGAAAAATTACTTAGTTACAAAATTTACTGACAGAAAAAAAGTAAAAAACATTTTTTTTTCAAAATGTTTGGTCTTTTTTTTTTGTAAAAAATAAAAAACCCAGCAGTGATTAAATACCACCAAAAGAAAGCTGTATTTATGTGAAGAAAGTCATAAAAAATTTAGTTTGGGTACAGTGTAGCATGACCGCGCAATTGTCATTCAAAGTGCGACAGCGCTGAAAACTGAAAAATGGCCTGGGCAGGAAGGGGGTGTAAGTGCCTGGTAGGCAAGTGGTTAAACTGTTTGAATTGTATTCACTGTTTAAAATGGGGGCCCCTTGACTGCACAGGCTATTTTCTGGAAAAGGTGACCTCAGTCTTTAAAAATAAAAAGTGTCATGTAAAGTAGCCATATGTTCCGTTAGAAGTTTCGGTGCCATGGGACCTATATTGTGTACCACCTCCACCTCCCAGGGTTTATAGGAAGATGACACTATACAGAAGCTGGGTAATGTTACTGCTCCCAGTTGCTCAGGGATCAGCAGTGTGCATCAGAACAGGGAGCTTTCTGTAGTTGTCTTTGAACAATGCATTCACCCCCCCCCCCCCCCCCCGCCTCCCCCCTAATAGCACCCTTTAATTTAGCAGCTACTAAAAAATGAATGAAACATTAGCGAAACAGCAGGGCTAGACAGGGGAGGAGATGTGCAGCATGTGGGAGTCAGAGAGCAGGCAGTGGGGTGTGTAGCACATCATCTATTCTAGGCTGAGTCATGTTCTCGGAGATATGCTCCAGAGATGTGTGAGTGTGGGAGGAGTGGGGAAACTGGAGGAGGAGAATGACCTGCAAACGTGGCTCAGAAAACTGACTGAAACAGGACCAGCTGCTTGAAGGAGAGGAAAAAAAAAAAAAAAAAGGGAGAGCGCCTTACTATGTGATGGCTGAACGTCTGACCAAGGCACAGAGCATGTCACCGAGATAGCGACAGGCTGGGATGATCCAGAAGTGTCCATGGGAGAAGAGCTTCAAGAGTGAGGACAAGAAGCAGGGATGCAATGGATAGAATTACAGCTAGAAAAGCAGAGGTGATAGGTGTGAATGTAATCAGATAGGAGAACAGTGGACAGGAGGGTGGGGAAGAACCAGGAGGGAGGAGGTCTACGAGTTGACCACCAGTATAAATGGTGGATGTTCTATGCAGAGCACTGCTAGGAAAGAGACACAGGTAGACATAATAAATACTGTTTCCTATAGGAAGCCCCTTAATATGGTTCTGAAGCCGTATTTGGTCCCTGTTGTAGATGTATCGGCAGAAGATCTATTCTTGAAAAAGTTATGTATGCTTAGTTTGCCATAGCCAATGTGCTAGACCTCATGGACCATTGCTGTACTGGACCTTAGAGGAATAAGCCTGATCACTTCACACGGGACACGTATATAGGAACTACCTCAAATGGAAATCATTTCAAAGTAACAGGACTGCGATCATTCTTCAGAATTTTTCTGGATCTCTTGGACCACCTCTAAGCCCCAAGGCCACTGTCTGCTGCATACTTCCACTTAATCTGGACTTCCCGTACACATTCCTGTGATTATATTGGACATTTTTTTCTATTCAGGAGCACACTTTGGATCGTGTCCTGAATACAACCATCTTGGTGCCTCTATTTACACTTTTCCAACCATGAAGCCTGTACAGAAACTCTTGCAATTACCGGTGACGGCTGTGAATATGGTAAAGAATCACAGAGAGGCAAAAAGCCCTGTGTTGTCCCCAGATGCGGGTGTCCAAACTTTTTATAATGCACTGCAAGCCGATGAACTAAGACTTCTGAAATCCCAAGTTAGTGAACCCAGCGTGGAAAACAATGGATCCAGCAGCAACCCCAGTCAGCCTGTGCGGTATGGAGCCCCTGCACTACCTGGGTGTATGTAGGATCAGTCTGGGATAACATTATTCACTTGTAGTTAAAAAAAAAATACCTGTATGGTTAGCAATGGTAGACACCATCACTGATACAGCACATTTTATTGTACTCATGTTGTACTGTACAAATATACATTTGTTAGGCACTGCTAAGCATGCTCCATCAAATGTGAGGCCTTAAGCCGGCCACACACCAGTACAATTTCATTTGAACGTTCTTACGGAAATTCTCTTGCTTGTCAATGCATTTCATTTTGCCATCATTGAGAAAACTAATTTCATTCAAAAGCTCTTAAAATTTCGTACGTTCCTGCAACTTAGATGAAATCCCAGATTTTTAAACAGGTTTGTTTTGTGAATAGCACATGCTTATTACAATATGTATTTTTTTTTTATGAACGAAATCCACTTTCAGTTAGAATTTTTGTTTGTTCAGGAAAATGTTTCCATCCTGCTCCTTCAAATTTTCTAGTCACTACGGTCATCGATTTGACCGTTAGGCTGGGTTCACACCACTGCGAATTGGAATGCGGGTTCCCTGCATCCAATTCGCAATAGCAGGAGATTTTGGGCGGCTCTCTATGGAGCCAGTTCACATATCTCCGGTGCGATTTTCACAAAAATGCTGTGCGTCTTTTGATCAGTTTCAGGTCCGAATTCAGCCCATAATTCGGATGTGAAACGGTGAACCAGGACGCACCAGACCCCTGCTGCTCATATGTGAACCCAGTCTCAGAAAACTAAACCAATGTTCCGAAAGCAAACATTTTCAAAGAAAATTCTACTGGTGTCTGGCCAACGTTACGCTGTATTGCGGTGCGAGCCAGCAGTGTGGGAGGAATGTGCGGTTTTGGCTTCTTGTGATGTAGGTCACAGGAGCTTCTCAGCAGGTGTTCAGTAGCAGAGTGTTTGTACACCTGCTGCACTCTGCACTTCCCATAGGTATGATGTCTGTTTTATAAAGTGTTCTGATAGTGTCGTATTTCATAATGAGCGTTACACATAGGCGCTTGTTAAGTTTGATTGCTACAATCATAAAAATGTTCATGTAATAGAACAAACTGTATCTCGCCAGCTAGGGAAATATGTCTTTTTTTTTCTGGTTGGCATGCTGGTATTTACGGTTCCACAAGCATAGCCCTGGCTGTAGCCAGTACAGAACTTGTAGTTGGTTTGTAAGATTGGGTAAATACGCCTAAAGAATTAAACAATGCAGGGCGGGAACTATAAAACAATGAAAGTTTCCTCTTTGAGTACACATCTTTAGATTTAAAGAACAATATAATTGTTAAAGGCAAATAGGCAGTTCGATTTCTCTTAGCTTAGTCAATAGGGTGAAGCTCTTCTAACTTCCATCATCCAATCATGTGCAAGCAAAAATACTGTCCTTGCACGTGATTGGGTATTCTTTGCAAAGTGACTTTTAGCTGCATTCAGGAACATTTCTTTACAAAGTGACAATTCCTTTGCAAAGTAAACAGCCCATTTGCCTTTAGTACATTAACCCCATAGTGCCCATTGGTATTACTTTGACATGATATTTTACCAAACTGCATAGTTTTACCAAAAGCCATTGATATCCTATTATTATATTATCCATATTAGTATTACTGAACATGTTTTGCTGCTATAAACTTTATAATTATAGAATTACTAACCAATATTTCTGGCAGGCTTTAGAGATAACCAATTTTCCAAATCGAGTTTTTTGTAGTTTTGCCTCTTTCTACAGCTAGGCATTGTTATCTTTGTTACTGACCTATTTCTGACATAAAAGAAAAAAAGGAATTTATGCAGAAAAATGTTTTTGATTGAAGAAGTGGTGCAGGAAGGATAGGATGTAGAGATGATGCGTTTATTTTTCCCAGTTTTGCAATATGTATTGTATGGTATGTAGATGCATAATATGGAATAATCGCATGTAGCATGGAAGATTATTTAATAAGAGATTGCGGAAAGCAACATCAGCTTTCAGCAGTTTCAAGAATTCCAAGCATATCAAGATATTGGCCAAGGTGAATTATTGCACTTTGTTCTCACTATATAGAGATCAACCTTTCCTGAAACTTTTTACCCCAGAGGAATCCTTAAAGCAGGGATCCTCAAACTACGGCCCTCCAGCTGTTGCAGAACTACACATCCCATGAGACATTGTAAAACTCTGACATTCACAGACATGACTAGGCATGATGGGAATTGTAGTTCCTGAACACCTGGAGGGCCGCAGTTTGAAGACCCCTGCCTTAAAGCATGGGTGCTCAACCTGTGACCCTCCAGCTGTTGTGGAACTACAATTCCCATGAGACATTGCAAGACTGACAGGTACAAGCATGACTCCCAAAGGCAGAGGCATGATGGGACTTGTAGTTTCACAACAACTGGAGGGCCACAGGTTGAGCACCCATGCCTTAAAGTGATTGTAAAAGGCTCAGCATTTTCTATTAAAATAAGAAAGATAGTTATGGTATTGCACAGAGCTGCCCCTGAACCTTCTCTTCTGGGGTCCCTGCTAGCGCTCTTGGCTCCTCCTCTTCTTTGTCTGCTCCCATAGCAATCCGCTTACTATGGTGGCACACATGCAGGCTTGTTCCCAAAATGAGTTATGTGTGTGCATAGACAAACACATCGTGGTTTGGACCTGCCCCATACTCACAGGTTTTGATTGACCTCAGCAGGAGCCAATGGTTCCTGCTACTGCCCCTGTGCCTATGAGGAGAGAGAGAGTAGCGATGTTGCTCTCAGGCACAGTGCTGGATCGAAAGAGGAGCAAGGTAAATATGGGGGAGGGGGAAGCTGATAATAGAAGGTTGTTTTTTTACCTTAATGCAGAAAATGTATTAACGTAAAAAAAAAACCTTCTGCCTTTAGAACCACTTTAAAGTAATTTTGTGGTCTTGAAGAACCCCTGCTAAGATAGTCCATCAGGGGTCATTGGGAAAATGTCAGTGAAAAGAATGCCCCCCCCCCTTACAGTGCTGGTGATTATGTCACCCTTACAGACAACTAAAAGGATCATAGCTGTCATGCCACTGGCTCTACAAGGTAGTGTTGGACCTGGAGCTTCTTATCCACCATTAAATGGGAAGTCAATTAGCCACAGATCAGCAAATCTCTGGAGGAACCCTGATAGAGAATGGCTCATATTGATTCTAAAGGCTGTGGGAAAAACAAATCATAATTATTGTCTAATCAAATATTTTTATTCCCAGTATCAGTATCATGTTTTGCCTCTCTCCATTTCTACCTGCCCCATCTGCTTTGAAGCTTCAAACAGTTTGGTTGCAGTGATCCATTTACATTTATAGTTTATTATTATGCTCTTCATCAAAGCACAAAGTACACATAACAGAAAAAACAGTATTTCTAATAAAAAGGACAGAAACATTCACATGTGTCATTACAATAAGTGCAGTGATCCATTTAAACCAAACATGGTATAATCTGATTCTACAATCACTTTTAGATTTACCAAAAACTGAATCCCAGGTATGATTATTTTCTTGTATAGTTTTCTTGATTTACACTTAAAAAGTCTACGAAGCATTAAATTATCAGCCCCTGATATTTACTGGCAGTTGTAAAAAAATATCACTGATTTTTACAAACTGTCAGTAAATTTAGTGGCGGTTGGCAGCCCAGCCCGGAATTCAGCTTTAATAGTGCAAAGGCCTACTGAATTGATATAAATGAGATTCTACAATAATTGCAAGATCAGATTATAATGTGAGTGGCCAGTTCTAGGCTTGACACATAGAAGCACTGGAAATACCTAGACTGAAATTCAAACATAACGCTTCCGGCCTAATACATGTAACAGGACATAGCCAATGCAGGGCTTCTTGAGCTGGAAAGTAAATAGAAGTGATGAAAAGCATAATCTTACATTTCTTTCAGAAAGATATGAGTAAACAATACTATAAGTGCTCAGCACTATGTCAACTGAATGTTTCAGCCAATACTCAGGACTAAATTTTACAGTGCATTGCAGTCACATTTTAGCAAACCCCACTATGTTTGTTAAGTGTTCCTATTCACACAATATGCTAAAAAATATTATATATATATATATATATATATATATAATATTTTTTAGCATATTGTGTGAATAGGAACACTTAACAAACATATATATATATATATTCCCTAACTTGGTAGACTGCAAGCATTTTGGAGTTAGTCTGTCCCAATAAAGGCAATAAAAAGGCTAAGGTCACACTGAGCGTTCCCTCTCTTCCTATAAGCCCAGGTTCTAAATCCTAAACCATTATTAGGGCAGTGTTCAAATCTGCTTTACAAATAATAATGAGATCTGCCAGCACAGTACAGCAAGCACAGCTCCCTAGCCCTCTCATAAACAAAGAGAATTGAGTAGGGTTTTTTCAATGCTGAAGTTATGGCAAAATAGTTTCTGAAATGATAAGCATATTTTTTATGATATGTATGTGAATGAGAACATGTAACAAATAATAAGCAGTTGTTAGCCCAGTCTGACTGCAAAACATGGACTTTAAAGGGTTAGTTCACCGGTAGGGATATTTTCACCAAAAACACCCCCTACACTGTAGCATACCAAGCACATTACAATCCACTCTTCAGCTTTTAAAAAAGTACTCCTTTGTCATTTCATACCTGTAAGCTGTACTCGGCCTGTCCGCAAGAACCTTGAGTAGGCAACCCACAACCTGCTTGTTACAAGCATGCTCTCAACACCAAAGGATTGAGTGACTCATTCAATGGTGGCCCATGCCTAGTGCGCGATTTCTCCCTCCCTGAGCTGCTGCAGAGGGAGAGGTGGCTATACGCATAGTTACATAGTTAGTTGGGTTGAAAAAAGACACAAGTCCATCTAGTTAAACCTAAAAATAAATAAATAAATAAAAAATATCATACAATCCCATATACCCAATCCTATACCCACAGTTGATCCAGAAGAAGGCAAAAAACCCCAGCAAAGCATGATTCAATTTGCTACAGCAGGGGAAAAAATTCCTTCCTGATCCCCCAAGAGGCAATCGGATTTTCCCTGGATCAACTTTCTTAAAGCAATCGACTGAGCTGGCCAGAACCACCTCTGGAGGGAGTCTATTCCACATTTTCACAGCTCTTACTGTGAAAAAACCTTTTCGTATTTGGAGATGAAATCTCTTTTCCTCTAGATGTAAAGAGTGCCCCCTTGTCCTCCTTGTCCCCCTTATGTTGACCGTAAAGTGAATAACTCAACACCAAGTTCACTATATGGACCCATTCTATATTTATATATGGTGATCATATCCCCCTTATTCTCCTCTTCTCAAGAGGGAATAAATTCAGTTCATCAATATCACACACATCTATATTTCGGACGATTTCTGCTAAATGGGCCAAAATTTGCTCTATGAGTGGCACTGTTGACAACACCAGGATCAACAAAAGTCAATTTTTCAATCAAATTTTCTCGAAGGAGCCAGGTGGAAAATTCTCAGACAAACAGCACCTGTACCCAATCAGATGAAAGAACTGTTTGGGTATTGTGACAGCTGCCACTACTAGATGTCAGAATACAATAACCTACAGTGGGAGATTTGTCCATCCATAGGCTAAATGGAAGAAACTTGCAAGTGTATGACCAGCTTTACTAAAACAAGACATGAGAAAACATTATTCAGTGAGGACTGCCTCCCTGAATTCAAACAAGGCTCTGGCCTGTGTTAGGCCTCTTTCACATGAACGATCCCTTCAGGTCCGCCTGTCAGTTTTTTAGGCTGACCTGAACGGACCCTCCATAGACCTCTATGGCGCGTCGGATGTCAGCGGTGACAGGTGCGCTGACATCCGACCCGCTCCGATCCGAAAAAGTGTAACGGAGGAAAAACCTACTTTTCCATCCGTTATCGGATCGGGTGACGACGGACTCTACGGTCCGTCATCATCCGATCCCTCATAGGGGAGAGTGGCACTCTGACAGGTCCGTCGCTGCACCGTGTGTAGAGACCGACCTGTCACCTGCCAGCTCAGCGGGGATCCATGGAGCGATCCCCCGCTGAGCAAGCGGATGTTCACGGGGCGGATCATCACGGATCTGTCCCATGTGAAAGGACCCTTACAGTTCCACAATTTCAAGCCTATTTGTCGAGCCATGTACACAATGCTGTTTTGTGGTAAAGACTGGGGTCTCAAAACTTTCTATAGAAAGGGCCAGTTTATTGTCCTTCAGACTTTGTGGCCAGTGGGTGTGGAAATATTCCTCAGTGGAAGTAAACATCTTTACATTTGGTAATAGGGGGAGGAATAGTGCTCCATCATTGGTGACATAGGAAGGAATAGTGTCCCATTATTGGTGTCAGTGGGAGAAATGTTGCCCCATTGTTGGCCTCCAGGCCACAGTTTGAAGACCACCGGTATAGGGTGTATTTGAACATTAATGTCTGTTTTGCACAAGACTTCACAAGTCTTATGACAGGATAACTATGCCTAAGCCCAATACACACATGTGACTTTCAGTATCTGTGTACCACTGTCTGTTCAACAGAATCCGATAGAATGACCAGCTTCTGTCATAGTTATTCTGGAAAACCAGTATTCATTTAGCTTTTCCAGCCAATGGCTGCAAGCGCTGATCTGTGCATTCCTGACAGGGGGATCCCCCCCGTCATAATACAGTAGAGCAGCGGGGAAGATCCTTGCATCAACATCGCTTGTGTTGATGCAGGGACCTGTCCGTTTTTTTCCGTTCAACCTTTTGATTGACTGGGAAAATTTGTACATGTATACCCTGCTTAACTCTGATGGCTGCTGGTCTCATAGCTATGTCACTTATTAGCATTGTGTTTTCTATATTACCTATAGGGTATGCAGAGCTGTGGATAGAAGAGCATAGCAGAAAATATCGGTCTTGATGTGCCATTTATCTTGGCATTATTTCATTACAGCAATAGCAGATGTACTTACTGAAAGTAAACAGGGAAGGTACAGCTTCACTGAGTAGATTGCGGTCTTTAACTTTACTCAGTGGTGAGAAGTTTCACACTGCAATGTCCATTCTTCCGGGGTAGTTTCAAAGTTGCCAAGATTTCATCTTCCTCTCTGTATTACAGGTCACTTCATGCATTGCCATGTTATTCACTTGATAAGTATGCTGGCAGGTTGGTCTGAGCTCTGTCTATTAAGGGGAGTGCATCTCATTAACATTTATTAGACTGCAACACTGAGCTCTAGTTGCTGCTTTGTAAAATTACAGATTCACCGGTTAACTTAGCATAGAATCACAGAGCCCTTCTTATGGCTTCTTTTAAAGTATAAGGCAACACTTTGTTTTAGATAAAGTGGAGAAGCATTCGAACAGCTGTCAGATTTTTATTGCTGTCTGGACTCCCATTTGGAAGACTCATCTTCTCTTTTTGTCCTGTTTATCAGCAAGAGTGAAAGTTAAAAGAGAAGTTTTTTTTTTTTTTTCTTTTTCAAAATCATAATTACCTAGTTAGATGCAGCATCGGTCCTATGCTGCATCTGTCCCCCCCCCCCCCCCGCCAGCTCTAAGTCTGGGAACCGAGCAATCAGACACTGCTGATTGCTTGTTTCTCAGAGCTCTGCGAGCAGAGAGCTGGTGACTGGCACCGGAGCGCTAGGCTGTGGAGGGGGCGGGAGCGGCTGGCTAAGCCTGGTGCCGGACCGGGGTTATGGGCGGATCCCGACTTTATTGTCGCAATTTTGCTCCGGCCTGGACTGGTTCTGTAAAGTCAGCTGACATCAGGCTTTAGCCTGCCGTCATATGACATCCTCCCAGAACAAGAGTGCTCCGCCGTCTGTCATTTCACTATACGGCGGGCGGGAAGCAGTTGATATTGAAAGCAAACTCCTCCTTCCATCTATGTCTCTATGCTTTATTTTGTTGAGAACTCACTTTGAAAAAAAAAACCTAGCATTTATGGCTGTGGCCATCTTGAGTAAGGGCAAATGATTCATGTAGCATTTCCTTCGTGGAATCCATCTGCCTGCCCTTAGCTCATCATGCATGTAGGAGGGTGTGCTTAGCTGAGAAAACCCCTCCTCTCCTTCCCTCCTGAAGACTCTTGGAATGTATGACATAATTTGCCTAGGCAAGAAACCAGGAAATAACTGAAGAAATTTAAAAAAAAAGTTTAACACAAGTAAATATGATATACTTTCCCAAATTTTTCCAATGCTAGCAGCAGGATTCAAAATAATCAATGTTGATTTGGAAAGTTCCACTTTAATACTCTATTCTTTCCATAATATCTAGCTTAGCTTTAGCTAGTGTTATGACACCAAATACTATGGTCAATGATTCTTCCAATGCCAGTCATAAAGTTTATTATTTGTATTCATGATTAGTTCCTGGCGTTCCTACTAGTTCAGTGCATAACAATAAGTCGTCAATATATCTGTAGTTATAGCAGTCCATACAGTTGGATATCTGCTCAACAACACAGAGTCCTATGTCACTTTGAACGTCTTCTGTCAAAGACTTTAACTATACTGCTATTTCCTAATAATAAAATATTTTACAAATAAACGGAAAAAAAAGACTATATACAATAAAACCTTGGTTTGGGAGTAACTTGGTTTGAGAGCATTTTGCAAGACAAGCAAAATTTTGAAATAAATTTTGACTTGATATACAAGTAGCGTCATGTCAAAGCTGAGTATAAAAGAGAAGAGAGGCGCCTCTAAGTGTAGCAATATGGTTACATTTAATGAAGGTACAACATTAAGCAAGTCACATGGTTGATGATTAAAAGAGGCACATCTAAGTATGCAGGCATCTGGGGAAAATCTGTCCACATAGACCGTCCTCTGCACCACTATCAAAGTCATCCCTTCCACGAGCGCTTCAAGTCTCGCTTTCAGATCGCTCTACTGCAGGGTAGTCATCCCGGTCACGATTGCAGACTGACAGCGGTAAGAGCCGGCGGTGCGGAGGACGGTTTACCCCGCATGCCTGCATACTTAGATATGCCTCTTTTAATCATCAACCATGTGAGTTGGTAAATGTTGTACCTTCATTAAAAGTAACCGTATCGCTACACTTAGAGGCGCCTCTCTTCTCTTTTATACTCTGTAGCTCCTGGTGGATTTTGCTTCTAATCCCCTTGTGGGGGCTGCCATTTGTGGATGGACATTTTATGGTTACACAACCTATCACATGCTATAATCTTTTTATATGGACTATAAACTGAAGGACTTATGAATAAATAGTTGTGTAACGAATCATCTAAGTTTCCATTATTTCTTATGGGGAAATTCGCTTTGATATACAAGTGCTTTGGATTACAAGCATGTTTCCGGAACAAATTATGCTCGCAATCCAAGGTTTTACTGTATTTAGTTTGGAATCCTGAGAGTCAGTACAGTATATAAAGCATTAGAAATAATGGGACTTTAGTACAAAATGATTGTTGCAGTCCCCATCTTGCTTTGTCCATATGGTTACTCTAGTCTTTACCAAGTGTGTGTTTTCCTGTTTTAATGTGTGTGTGGTCCATTACAAGAGCTATTCAGCATCAATAACTAGACAAATGCATGGGGTCACCAGATGTGAACAGAGTCACTATGAGGAAAAGCTAGATCGAGGGTTGCTTCGGTTACCATCAGCAGCTTGGCATTCTTTTTCACCCTGGTGCAACCAGAGACTATTGATGAATATTTCACGCATAAGTGTAAATTATATAGTTACAGGGTGAGGGCTGTTAACACTTTCAGTTCCAAACTGGTTTATATCACATGCAATGTACAGTAAAAAGAGAAAAAAAGTTACTGTAAATGCACAGGAAAAAAGCTGAACAATTCATGCCGAAGTCCACTAAAACATTTATTACAGTATGTGGTGATAACTTATGAACTGAAGTTCTTACCAAATTAATGTGAGTCTGGATGTCTGAAATTTTCATAGATTCACCCAAACTCTTTTTTCATTTGAATCCAACCTAGACACTCCCTAGGGTAGCCTTTCTTAATCTTTCTAACACAGATGAATACTTAAAATAACTTTCCAGTCTCAGGGAACCCTCGTTAATAATTACTAAATCTATAGCTCACTGTATATTAGTGGGATGGTCACAGGGAAGACTCACATAGTCATTGGTTGCTAGAGGTTTCTTGACCAGTGAGCAATTTCAGCCTCTCAGATTAGTAACCACTGACGCCAATAATCTGAAAAGAACATTATTGTCAGTTACTTATCTAAGAGGCAGAAATTGCTCATTGCTCAAGAAACCCCTAGCAACCTTTGGAGGAATCCTAGGGAGCCTTGGCTGCTCTAGGAAGAACAGCAGAGCAGACAATCCAGTGAAATTAGATATCTAACACCACACAGGCAATTTAAAGGAAACTTGTCAAGAGAGTAGTATGTAGTTATCTATTACTGACCTCTCTACCTGCAAATGCTAGCTGCCAGCAAGGATGTAGTTGCCACCAATGCAACCCCTGTAGTTGTACTTGGGGCAAAGGACAAAGAAAAGGGTCTTAGTAAGGGTGACTTGAAAATTCATCCTCTCTCTTTTTGTCTGCCTTCTACCATGCTGTTATGGGGCCACCAGTTGCTGGCTCAAGCATTGAAAAGTGTAGGGTAGTTTTCCTCCCATTACTTTACCTGCTCAAGTAGGCTTATTTGCAATTGATATGAAGCAAGAGAGGATCCAAAGCCATATAGAACATAGAAATGGCAGCAGCTTCTACCGGAGAGTCTCAGAGCCCTTCCTGTACCGTTGTACTAAACAACATGCGACCTAGGAGTGAGAGTGAGTATTATTTGGTAATCCTGGCTACCTTAACTACCCACTAAACATGAACGTAAAGGAGAATTAATATTAAAGCGGAGCTAAAGTGGAAGCTCTGCTTGTCTGCCTCTTCCCCCCCCCCCTCCGGTGTCACATTTGGCACCTTCTGGGGGGGAGTGGGTACCTGGTTTTGACAGGTACCTGCTCCCACTTCCTAAATCAGCCAGAAGCTCGGCCCCCCGCCGCAGCCAGCCCACTGGGAAAGCGCAGCGGGATTCGCACATGTGCAGTAGGAAACCGGTTGTGAAGCCGCAGTGAAGCTCCTGATCCTTATTTGAGCAACAAGCTTCACACGATGCGATTTGTAGCGTGATTTATCACGGCAGAACCGCACCGCGTTTTTAGGTGCCATTAAAATTGATGGCATTTGAAATTCGTGTTTTGCGATTTGTCATTTTAGCAGAGCGTTTTGAAATTGTAGGCAGAATCACAGCGATTCTGCCTGCGATTCAAAACGCCCAGGTGTGAATGCAGCCTTAAAGTGTTACTAAAGGTATTTTTTAATTAAAATAATAAACATATTTTACTCACCTGCTCTGTGCAATGGTATTGCACAGAGCAGCCCCGATCCTCCTCTTCTGGGGTCCAACACAGACGATCTTGGCTCCTCCTCTTTTCTGTGTGCAAGTGGCTTGCTATGGGGGCACACGTGCGTGCTTGATCCCAAGCTGTACGCGTCTATGGAGCCGCACACCATAGACACACACAGTGCTTCTTGGCCCCGCCCCCCCACCTCCTCACAGCATTTGACTGACAGCAGCAAGAGCCATTGGCACTACCCGGGTGCCTGTATTAAGAGGAAGAGAAGAGAGGAGAGATCCAGCCATGCACAGTGTTGGATTGATTGAGGACTCAGATAACTACGACTAGGGAGTTGGAGGAGGACAGCAAGCTGTGAAACATTTTTTTACCTTAATGCAGAGAATACATTAAGGTAGAAAAAGGTTTTGGCTCTAAAACCACTTTAAGTCTGTGTTATTATGGACTTTAGGACTATCTTTTGAAAACATGGTTACTTTTTAAGCCAGGTATTAAACTAGAAGTCTGACTGGTTTTTCTGCCTTTATATATTTGTAAATCTTTGCAAATAGTACTGCAGACTCTGAAATGGAAATTTTCATGATGATATTTACATACCAATATTGTACATACTATAGTGCAAAAAAAGGTCACTGTCCCCACCTATAACTGGTCTTCACAGCAAGGAGCACTGGAAGGGCAAACACATGTAAAAAAAAAAAAAAACAAAGAATTTCCAAGCGCAACTTACCACCAGCCTGCGACTAACCAAATTAACCTGCCTAACAGTATGCGTTAAAAACAGGTGTTTAGTTGCACACATTTGCAAATACATGCTTAAGCTGCAGGCCACGGCAAGGGACCCTGTATCCCGCAGACCCTAACTCTAACTTTGAAGAGTCTCCACAGTGGGAGCACATGGATTCTAATGGATAGATGAAGGGCAGATGACTGCAGGGAGGCCAACCCTCCTTAAAGGCGCAGGAGCACACTGAACTCCTAGCAAATTGCACAATGGCGGCAAAGGTGTCAGTGCGTTGCCTGACTAATATGTCAGAAATACAAAAAAAGGTCACTGCCCCCACCTATAACTGGTCTTCACAGCAAGGAGCACTAGAAGGGCAAACGCATGTAAAATAAAACCAAAGAATTTCCAAGCTTAACTTACCAACCAGCCTGTGACCAACCGAATTAACCTGCCTAACAGTGTGCTTACTAGTGAAATTAGAATCCATGTGCTCCCACTGTGGAGACTCTTCAAAGTTAGAGTTAGGGTCTGCAGGATACAGGGTGCCTTGCCGTGGCCTGCAGCTTATGCATGTATTTGCAAATGTGTGCAACTAAACCCCTGTTTTTAATGCATACTGTTAGGCAGGTTAAATTCGGTTGGTCGCAGGCTGGTTGGTAAGTTGAGCTTGGAAATTCTTTGGTTTTATTTTACATACTATAGTGCTAAGCATATACTGAGGACAGAAGGGATTTATCTGAACTAATAGAGCAAGCTGCTGATGGCCTACTCAAGCAATAGTAGGGAAGATGAGACTTGGGGTGGTCTTTATCCTTTATGTTGAGTAAAAACACTTCATGGTGTTTTATGTAGAAATTGAGCAGGTAGGATATATATATATATATATATATATATATATATATATATATATATATATATTGATTATGGCAATGTATATGTAAGACCACATCTGCAGGGGAATCAATCTTTGCACCAGGAAGATACAGCTGCTGTCGTTATTTGTGAGCGTCACATTCACTATTTTATAACAATACCCCTAGAATTCCAAAAATATCACTGGCTGTAATTCTTCTTTGTACACAATTAAACGTTTGCATCTAACACTATACATGAAACTCCATATATATTAAAAATGTGTGTAAAATGGTTTATGTTTCATTCTGCAGACACGATGACTTGAAGGAAATGCTGGACAGTAATAAGGACTCCCTGAAGTTGGAGGCCATGAAGAGGATTGTTGCTGTGAGTTGTTCTTTTCTTCATCTGTGTGACAACATTATCATGTGCTGAGATTAGCAAAATAATACTATCTTCTTATCTTTCACAGATGATAGCACGAGGAAAGAATACATCGGATTTATTTCCAGCTGTTGTGAAAAACGTGGCCTGTAAGAATATTGAGGTGAGGTGAAAAAAGGTTATGGTGGCACTTACTGACAGATGTCACACAATGACAATACACAGCAGTACAGGGATAGTCAGTGTATGCTCACAGATGTCTGGATACCATGGAGAAGACGAGAAAACATCAACTTAGTGCGAAAAATGAGAGACGCACAAAAACATATCCTGTGGCAATAGGAGGCAAGGAGTACAAGATATAAAAAATTCTTATCTGTAAGCTTAGTTGTATTACTTTTTGTTATTGTAATCCCTAAGTAATATTGGCTTTTCATTATTTCTTCTTCTGATACCAAGGGCGTATCACTGTAAATTAAACCATTTTCCAAATGTATCCGAATGTCCTATTAAGCTGTTAGAAAGAGTCTAGTCAAGCACACCCTAAATTAAGAGCTTATATGTCTTGTTTTTTAGGTGAAGAAATTGGTTTACGTCTATTTGGTTCGTTATGCTGAGGAGCAACAGGATCTGGCTCTTCTCTCCATTTCCACCTTTCAGAGAGGCTTAAAGGTTGGTTAAGCATCAATAATGTCACCAACATCGGGACTCAGTTCTGAACTTCTTTAATCTTTACTAGCATGTTTTTTTGCTTACCCTCTTCCAGTTGCTTTTTCCTTTGTAGGTTAAGAGTTTGTTTACCCCAACCTATGCTCCCTATAATGCATGCATGGTGTGTGTTGTGAAGGGCCATGCATTGTTACAATGCATTGCACAGTTGTTTTCTATGTATCCTTGCGCGGATCTATGCTAGCCTTTCATTTTTACCCCAGAGCAGGGGTCTCTAAACTTTCTAAACAAAGGGCTAGTTTACTGTCCTTCAGACTTGGGGGGGGGGGGGGCCAGAGTGGCCAGTGGAAGTAGAAAATGCCCCAGCATTAGTGGGAGTAAAAAAAAAAAAAAGGTGCCTGTAGTCAGTAGAAGGAGGAATAGTGCTCTATCATTGGTATTAGTGGGAGGAATAGTACCCCATTGCTGGTGTCAGTGGAAGGAGAAATGTCCTATTGTTGGTGTCAGTGAGAGAAATGGTTCCCCGCTGTTGGTGTCAATGGAGGGAATGGTGCCCCCTTGTTGGTGTCAGTGGGAAGAATAGTGCTCTGGCGGCTGGAAAAAAGGCAAGCACAGACCACAGTTTGGAGACTTCTTCCCCAGAGGAACCCTTTACATTTTTTTCAGGTCTCAAAAAAACCCTGCTAAAATTCATTGGAGGTCAGAGAGAAAATTGCCCCTTACATTTGTGGCCAGCGGAAACAATTCCCCCCTTACAGACAACTAAAAAGATCATTGATGTCAAGCAGCTGGCTCTGCCAAGTGGCATTGGCCCTAGACCATCAAATTGGAGGTCAATCAGCCACAGCTCAGGGAACCTCTAGTAACCTTCAGAGAAACCCTGGTTGAGAATGGCTGAGCTATGCAGATCAGCCAGTGGACATGGTATGAATGAGCCATAAAAGGCTCACTCAACTAATCCCTCCTGCCACCTCCTCAATAGAATATACTGATCTTTTCACCCTCCTGTTTTGATCTGTACAGTCATTGAGAGCAAAGCACAATACCCAGCACTTCTGTGTATTGCTGAGCGTGTGACTTGGCGCAGGAGCAACGAAACGTATGCTGCAGGGGAGGTGGGCAGTTAGGTGACCCCTTTCACTGTACTCTACATGGATCGCTTTAGACTCTGTGTTATTATATAGTGTAATATCAAATTAAGGTTTAATTAACAGTGTTTAACAGATTTGGGGAAAATAAAAAGAACAATTATTAGATAAATAACTTTGTTCTGTAGGTTACCATTAAATGAAAAAGTGATTGCACCAAATTGTTTAGACCTCACTTACAGTTAGGTTCATATACAGTATCTCACAAAAGTGAGTACACCCCTCACATTTTTGTAAATATTTTATTATATCTTTTCATGTGACAACACTGAAGAAATTACACTTTGCTACAATATAAAGTAGTGAGGTACAGCTTGTATAACAATGTAAATTTGCTGTCCCCTCAAAATAACTCAACACATAGCCATTAATGTCTAAACCGCTGGCAACAAAAGTGAGTACACCCCTAAGTAAAAATGTCCAAATTGGGCCCAATTAGCTATTTTCCCTCCCGGTGTCATGTGACTCATTAGTGTTACGACCCCAAACACACTCCCAAAATGACCACTGCATGTATCAGGCTCCTACTTACCAGACCGGCGAGTCCTGTCGGGCAGAGGGTAGGCTCCCTTACCCTCCGACTATCGGCCCCCTGATAGAGTAAACAGGGGGTACAACAGTACGGAGTGGTATGAAGGCCTGTATGGCTGTTCAGGTATTGCTGTCCGGGTGTCACAGGGTTAACTGTAGCAAAGACTGAGTAGACTGGAGCACCTTCACTGAGCAGAGCAGGCTGGACAACAGGCAGGAAGACTGCAGACAGGCTGACAGGATCCCAGGGAGCAGGCAGATGGATGGTCAGGAGACAGGCCGGGTTTGGCAACAGGCAGACGGCAGAGGTACAGTGGAACAGGCAAGCGGATGGTCAAACAAGCAAAGGTCGGTGCAGGCAGAGTTCAGAGAGTGGTCGGGGGACAAGGCCGGGTCAGTAGGTATAACAGGAACAAACAAGGTACACGGTCAGGCTCTGGAACTACTAGCTGTTGATTAGGCAGCACTGGTCACCAGAACTCACTGGCTTAAATAGGGCTTTTGGCGCCAAACGACGTGCACGCGCGCGCCCCGGCACACACAGGCACGCGCGCCCGCCAGCGCCCGCGCGCGCGCCCCC
Organism: Aquarana catesbeiana; assembly: GCF_042186555.1. Classification (NCBI taxonomy): domain Eukaryota; kingdom Metazoa; phylum Chordata; class Amphibia; order Anura; family Ranidae; genus Aquarana; species Aquarana catesbeiana. The sequence continues at coordinate 110,369,893 of NC_133326.1, forward strand.
GCACACCGGCGTGCACAGTGGAACGATCCCGGACACACACACCGGCGCCGCGAGGAGCCCGCACGGCGAGGTCCGCAGAAACGCGCGCGCTAGCGCGCGCCAGCGCGCGCCTACGCGCGCCGACGCACCCTGACGCACACCACCGCGGGCGCCCCGCCTGCCAAGGTAAGAACCCTGACAGCATGGCTAAAGAAGCTGAGGGTAAAGGTGATGGACTGGCCAAGCATGTCTCCAGACCTAAACCCTATTGAGCATATATGGGGCATCCTCAAACGGAAGGTGGAGAAGCGCAAGGTCTCTAACATCCACCAGCTCCGTGATGTCATCATGGAGGAGTGGAAGAAGACTCCAGTAGCAACCTGTAAAGCTCTGGTGAACTTTATGCCCAAGAGGGTTAAGGCAGTGCTGGAAAATAATGGTAGCCACACAAAATATTGACACTTTCGGCCCAATTTGGACATTTTCACTTAGGGGTGTACTCACTTTTGTTGCCAGCGGTTTAGACATTAATGGCTGTGTGTTGAGTTATTTTGAGGGGGCAGCAAATTTACACTTAGGCTTATGAATGGTTTGCACCTTGAGTTGAACCCTCTGTATTTGCTCTCGTGAAGTCTCCTCTTGATTGTAGACTTTGACAATGATATGCCCACCTCCTGGAGAGTGTCCTTCACTTGTCTGGATGTTGTGAATGGGTTTTTCTTTACCATAGAGAGGATCCTGCGATCATCCACCACTGCTGTCTTCTGTGTAACTCCAGGACTCTTTATGTTGCTGAGCTCACCAGTGCATTCTCCTTTTCTCTGAGTGTACCAAACTGTTGATTTGGCCACTCCTAATGTTGCTGCTATCTCTCTGATGGATTTGATGGATTTATTTTATTTTTGAAGCCTTAAAATGGCCTGTTTCACTTGCATGAACAGCTCTTTTGAACACATGATGTAGGTTTGCAGCAATAGATTCCAACTGCAAATACCACACTTAGAATCAACTCCAGACCTTTTACCTGCCTAATTTATGAAGAATTAACAAAGGAGTAGCCCACACCTGGCCATGAAACAACTTTTGATTCAATTGTCCAAATACTTTTGGTCCCTTGAAAAAGGGGGGATGGCTATTCTTAAGAGCTGTAATTCCTGCACCCTTCCTCCGATTTGGATGTACATACCCTCTAATTAAACCTGAGAGTGTGCACTTTCAGTCCATATTCATTATATAACTCTAGCTTGAAAATGTTTTGGTAAATACCTGAAAAAAACTAAAATTGTGCCTGTGTCCAAATATATGTGGACATAACTGTATAGTCCATCAATCAGGCAAATTACAGGATTTTAAATATAATTGTTCTGTGTTAGGAAGTTTACTATTTGAATACTGCAATGGAGCAAAGGAGAAACATTAAAATTACAACAGCTGTCAGAGAACGCGATTAACTAATGATTATTGCTGTTGTGTCTTTTCTTCAGTTCAAAACCTCTGCTTTGAAGCTCAATCTTTCACATTCGACTAACAAAGATTTTGGTGGTACAGCTTAAGCCAGGTCAGGTAGCCCAATCCACACATTATGGGCACCTTTGTGCTTACAAAAAATAGTTGAAAGGATAAGTTGAAAGGATATTGAATACTTTTTGCCATGTAATTAAGACATTTTGTAACAAGAAGATCAGATTTCCCTGTAATTTCCCTAATTACATTCTGAAAGGTGGGGGGGGGGGGTTCATTGTTGGAAAGAAAATGGGGTTGGAATCAAGCCTATCCCTTCTGCTTGCAAGCTGACATTATTTAATAATTTAAATGTCATGAGGCAAATGTCTATTTATCAGGAACTGTGACCTTGTGTTCCTGCTAAAACCTTTTTCATATTTTTATCGTTATTTGATATTTGTGCTGATAAAAAGAGGAATTAGTAATGAGATAAGAAGCATTATGTTTTCTTTTGCAGGACCCCAACCAACTGATCCGAGCCAGTGCTCTCCGTGTTCTCTCCAGTATCCGTGTGCCAATCATTGTACCCATTATGATGCTTGCAATAAAAGAGGCAGCTTCTGACATGTCTCCCTATGTGCGCAAAACAGCAGCACATGCTATACCCAAGCTGTATAGGTAACAAGATTATTGTTATTGCATGCAATCAGTCTAACCTAATCTGTTTTACAAACACATCAAGGTCAACAAAGCTAATAGGGGGGCTGGAGGACCTCAGTTATGAGGAACAACTATAAATATTAAACTTTATTCTCCCTGGACAGGAGGCACTTAAGGGGGATATGATTCCAATATAAAACTCCTTACATATGGACTCTAGGATTGAGAGGAAACTATTTAACCTAAAGAAGACATGCCGGCACACATTGAAGTTGGAGGAGAGGTGATTCAATGTTAAGGCGTTCTTTACAGTTAGAGCTGTAAGGATGTGTAACTCCCTTCAATAGTTGGTGGAGTCAACAGGGAGTGTAGCTAAATTCAAAACATTTTTAGATATGTTTCTTAGCGAAATCAGTGTACAGGGATATGGAAAAAGGTAGTGACATAAACACATACATGTGCGCACACACACACCTTCAGGTTTTTTTAAGCAAACATACTTGAGTGGTTGCTACAGACTGCACCACTGTTTCTGGCTAGCACTGATGTCAGAACCCGCAAGAGATAGCTGGTCAAGTTTAGGGGGCTTTAACACTAGTGCCGGATCCAAGTAAGGCATAGACAACATCATGATTTAAAGCAATGTGGAGGGTCAAATGCTAGTTGAGGGAAGCCAGTCAGGACTAGGGATCAAACCGATGTGATAATTGTGAAACAAGATAACTAGGATACATAGAGAAACAGCCATAGATTAGAGATTGTGTCACTAGTGGGTGGCAATGGCTCACCATTAGGAAGTAGGACCTGAGAATACCTGGTTTTCTCTAGAACGCCTACCAGTAACCTCCAAAAACTCCTACCCGTGGAGATCGAGTTGCGTAGTTGACATTTTCAGGCTGCAGCCCTCGCTGGTGTACAGCAGAGAGATAGAAACATAGGGACTAACACAAGCAGACTCCAGATAAGACAACAGATACGTTCTTAGAAAGTTGTTAGAAAAAAATCACACAGACTCTGAAGTAAATTTAGCAAATAGCGTGGGACTAGAAGGTCGCCAGAAAAGCAGACAGACACTCAAGACTAGAGATAGACAAAGAAAAATAGATCAGAAGAATGCTGGGTGCAACCACACAACGACAGAAGCAATCAGAGGGCTTGCACTGGAACAGAAGGATACCAGAAGGACAAATTAAGGCTAAATACTTAGGGCACAGAAAAAATACAGAGCTGAACACAGAAGCTGGCCGTGGATCAGATCGGCATGTTTCAGTAAGAGGCAAATGGGCACACCTTATTAAAGCGGTTCTTCGCTCTGTGTCAGCAGATACAAATACTGTAGCTGCTTACTTTTCATTATATGGACACTCACCTGTCGAGGGGTCCAGTGCCGCAATCACCTGAACCACACAATCACCTTCTTTACCGATCTTTTGGTTCCCAACACCAGCATTTTTACTGTGGGCAGCTGGCTGTGATTCCTTGTGGTTTCACGACTGGCTGCCCTCTGCGCATACACGAGCCCCGCTGCACCTTGTGAATGGTCCTGCCACCTTCTGGGACCTGTGATGTGTCCCAGAAGGTTGCGGGGGGAGAACTGCCACTGCGATCCAACCAGAAGTAGGAGCAGGTACCTGTCAAAGCAGAAATCGGTCCCCCCACCCTAAAAAAAGGTGCCAAAAACAGGAAAGGGGGGGCATAAAGCTGAATTTCCCCTTTAGGGTAAAGTTTCACTTTAATGCCGCGTACACACGAGCAGACTTTTCGAGGGACCGAGTCCGGCAGACAATTTGACTGTCTGTGGGCTTCATCGGACCTGCAGCGGACTTTTTCGGTCGAAAATCTGACGGACTTTAGATTTGGAACATGTTTCAAATCTTTACGTCGGAACTCCGCCGCACCCAGTTCCTATGAAAAAGTCAGCTCGTCTGTATGCTAGTCCGACGGACGAATAACGACACTAGGGCAGTTATTGGCTACTGGCTATCAACTTCCTTATTTTAGTCCGGTCGTATGTCATCACGTACGAATCCGTTGGACTTTGGTGTGATTGTGTGTAGGCAAGTCCGTTTATTCAGAAAGTCCGTTGGAAGTCCATCGAAAGTCCGTCGGTTAGTCCTTCGGACCAGTCCGGTTGAAAAGTCCGCTTGTGTGTACGCAGCATAAATAGCAGCAAATATGGTGGAAATGCCGCACAGGTGAGATTGGTATGGAACAGTTTAAAAGCTAACACTGATATATGTGTGGTTATCATACCAATATTTTATTTCATTCTTTATTATGATGAGGTTTAAAACAAATATGAGTTTAGAGCATATCTTTTCTTTTTAATCAAGTAAATTTGAAACTATAAAATACACCTACCTGCCTGTTCGCAATCCTCTGTAGAATGTACATTGAACTGCACATGTGCAGCTCGGTTTACATTGCTCCATAGTGCCTTTGTGCTAGAATTACCTGCACTCCTGAGTGTGTACTGGAGTAAAGTCATCTTGTGCTGGCCAATCAAGACAACCAAAGACCGGCACCCAGAAGAAGCCAGGAAGAAGATGAGGGACCTTACAGGGGTCAGACCATTGAAGAAGAGGTAAGTATTTTCTGACTTTAGTTCCATTTTATATCTCCTTATGCTTTGCTTAACCTCTTGTCACCCACTTAGCTTAATGGTGTGCTGGCAAAGAGGGTGGGTTGTATTGCCCACACAATACACATATGTATTCATGGACAGCCAAGGTTTCTGTGCTCTGTGCTTGCTTCCAGCACAGCGGTCAGAGACAACCATCAGTCTCTCAGTATGATTGAGAGCTGGCGGGATGGGCTCCCGAGCCTGTGGCCATTGTGAGAGAAAATCACAGTGGTCACGTGATCGGCAAGTCCGTTCCGCACTTTGGGAAATATCAGATTTGGGTAGACTGACTCTTTATATAGCACAAATCTGCCATTATGTTGCTCCTAACGTGACCTAGAGCTGCACAATTAATCGTTAAAAAATCGTGATCTCGATTCACCTCCCCTGACGATCTCTCCTGCAGAGTTTGCCGATTCTTTCATTTAAACAAGTGGAGAGATTATCTGCTCACTCAGCTGTCAAAAGAAAACATCCGGGCAGTCTGCCAAGTTTAGAACTTGAAACATTGTAACTAACTTCCTTCTTAGATCAAAGTGATAAACTTCTCTGTGTAAACAAATAACCTGGGCAATCTGCCAAGTTTTAAACAACGTGTAAATGCAGGAAGTTTAACCACTTAAAGTCTAAATCTTTTTCTGACACTTCTTTCTTAAGTTAAAATCAATATTTTTTGCTAAAAAAAATTACTTGGAACCCCCAAACATTAGAGAATATCTATCTATCTATCTATCTATCTATCTATCTATCTATCTATCTATCTATCTATCTATCTATCTATCTGTCTGTCTGTCTGTCTGTCTGTCTGTCTGTCTGTCTGTCTATCTGTCTGTCTGTCTGTCTGTCTGTCTGTCTGTCTGTCTATCTGTCTGTCTATCTGTCTGTCTATCTGTCTGTCTGTCTGTCTGTCTGTCTGTCTGTCTCTCTGTCTATCTATCTATCTATCTATCTATCTATCTATCTATCTATCTATCTATCTATCTATCTATCTATCTATCTATCTATCTATCTTTAGCAGAGACCCTAGGGAATAAAATGGCAATTGCTGCAATATTTTATGTCACACTGTATTTGCCCAGCGGTCTTTCAAATGCAATTTTTTGGGAAAAAATACACTTCAATAAATTAAAAAAAAAACGAAACAGTAAAGTTAGCACAACTTTTTTGTTTTAATGTGAAGGATGATGTTACGCCGCAAGAATCGTGAGAGAATCGTGATCTATCCTCTAAGCAAAAAAATCGTGATTCTCATTTTAGCCAGAATCGTGCAGCTCTAACGTGACCTTTGTTTAAAGATCTATTGATTTTCATAATATAGACAAGGAGCATTTTTTTTCTAATATGGGTACAAGCAAGGAAGCTTTTGCCAATGTTTGTAATATTGTTTTCTATTCCTTATGTCACACAGCAATTTATAACTACGGAGTCATCCTTCTTAGTGCTTCTGTTGCTGGGAAAAAAATTGAATTTCAGTCATTGAAATGTCTGTTTTGTTGTGATTGTAATCATTTGAAGCTAAGTTGCTGAGCAACTCATTTTTAAAAAAAACAACTGGAATAAGCTACAATCCTCAGCTTCAGTAGCTATTCATGCTATCCAGTGTAACTGCAATGCATCAGTTTGTAGCTCCATTTAGCAGCATTGTAGCTGCTACTAAATGCTAAAGAAAGTAATTATGGATATTTGTAGCTGCTCCAAATCTCTGCTACAAAGTTGTTGGCATGACATGGCCTTTTCATAATTCTTTTCTCTCTAAGGCCTCTTGCACACTGCACCTTGAAAATGCTCAGTACAGCTTATTTTTTTACTGAGCTAAAGTACAGCCCATTAATTGTAATGTGCCTATGCACACAGTCGCATAAACAAAAGCCGTGCATTCTTCAGTAAAATTAAAATAGAAAAATCAACATTTTTGGTCAGTAATTTACGGCTCATGTGCGCAAATTCGCACAAATACACGTGATTGTGTGCAAATGATCATTTAAATACTGCAGAACAAGAATGCGAGAATAAGTTTGCACGAAAATGCGTGCACATTTGCCAGACGCATATGCGCGAAAATGCGCGCAAATACATACAAAAAAGAAAAATCTTCTGAAAAAGTAGATGCTCAAACAGGAGTATTGTGTGCAAGAGGCCTAAGGCCTCATGTACACTGCTGCTGGTAAACGGACGTTTAGGAGCAGTTGGGCGTTTTTTTTCAGCTGCCCCTGAACCCTCCTCTACGTTATCTTATCAGTACATGTAAACAGGGTCGTTTATAGTCGTTTCTAGGCAGTTGAGTGTAGAAGCATTTTTTGTAAAGCAAAGAAATGCGTTCAGGCCGGATGTTCAGAGGCATTTGAAACGCCAAATGCCTGTAACAGCTTGTAAACGCAAGTAAACGCGGTAACTCACGTTTAGCTCGTTTACAGGTGTTTTTAATGGAGATACATTTTTAACTATTTGAAAAAAAATTGTTAAAAACGCTCCTAAACGCAAACGTGCCTAAACGCGGCATGTAAAGGCAAAACTGATGTTTTTAATCGTCGGTAACTATTTGTCAACTTAAATCGTCCAGGGGAGGTTTTAAAAAGTCCCGTGTACATTCAGCCTTACTTAGATTTTTACTCATTTTCTCCTGTGTGCAGCTTGGACTCAGACCAGAAAGACCAGCTCATTGAAGTAATAGAGAAACTGTTATCAGACAAAACAACAGTAAGTATAACATCTTTATATGGTTGATAGTATATTCGCCTTTATTAATAGTTGTATTTTATACATTGAAACTCATCAGCTCAACTTAATGTTCCAAATAGCTGAGAATATTACCATGTACACACAGTGGTTGTAAACCCCATTCATAAAATTTGACCTAGGCACATATATCTGTAGTTTTACTTATCTTTCTCCAAAGCTCTAAGTGCCATGTCTTTCTGCTGCTCCGTTCCTCTCCGTTCCCAACACAGGAGATAACAGCAGCTGAAAAGTTGTGTCAAGAGAGGTGGATAAGCAGATAGCTTGTCTATTCACAGTACAGCTCTGCATGCTCCTTCGTTCCTCTGCCTATGTGGAGTGGGAGTGTGTGTCCCTTTCCTCCAATTGGCTCACACACGGTTTAAGCCCAGACTCCACACCCACTGCTCGAAGAGAAAGAAAGATTTGTAACATGATCTGCACTTTCTAAAGAGTGTAGTACGGGAAACACAGCAGATATACAAGTAAAACTTATGTAGAGAGATTTGTTTCATCTCTGTGTATCATCTGAGGCTGTTCACTGATTATAGAAGAGGGTTTATATCCACTTTAACCGCTTTCCGACCAGCCGCCATCATTATACCGGGGACAAGGTGGCTCGTACCCGCAAATTGGTGTAGCTGTATCTCGGCGCGGGAACTCGCTTTTGTGGGTGGGCATGTGCCGCCGGAGGCACGCACATGCTCCCATTGGCCAGCGGGGGAGCCACCTGCGATCGTTCCCCGCAGTGACAGAACGGGGATCTGCCCATGTAAACAAGGCAAGTCTCCATTCTGACAGGGGAGATCACACAGATCCTGTCTTTCTGCTATACAGTCCCCCATACAGTTAGTAAACACACTGAGGGAACACATTTAACCCCTTGATCGCCCCTGATATTAACCCCTTTCCTGCCAGTGTCATTAGTACAATAACATGCATATTTTTAGCACTGATTATTGTAATAATGTCACTGGTTCCCAAAAAAGTGTAAAAAATGTCAGTGAGGTGTCCGATCTGTCAGCCACAATATCACAGTCCCACTAAAAACCACTGATCACCTCCATTACTATTTAAAAAAAATAAAATAAATAAAATGCCATAAATCTAACCCCCTATTTTGTAGACGCAATAAATTGTGCACAAACCAATCAATATATGCTTATTGCGATTTTTTTAGACCAAAAATATGTAGTAGAATACATATTGGCCTAAACTGATGAATAAATCATTTTTTTAAGTATTTTTTTGGAAAAGGTTTTATAGCAGAAAGTAAAAAAATTTGTTTTGTTTTTTTCAAAATTGTCGCTCTTTTTTGTTTATAGCGCAAAACATAAAAAACGGGAAAAAAGGACATCAATTTTGTTTGATTACAGCACCGGACGACCGCGCAATTGTCAGTTTAAGCGAGGAGACTTGCCTTGTTTACATGGGCAGATCCCGAGGGCTTTCACACTGGAGCAGTGCGCTTGCGGGACGTTAAAAAAAGTCCTGCAAGCAGCATCTTTGGGGCAATTTAGGAGCGGTGTATACACCCACATGTGTGACTCTATAGTCACATGGGCTGTTCAGATGTGATCGGGAGGAAATGCTCAGCATAGAAACGCACTGAAAACTGAGCATGTGCAGACTTGCCACTACAGTTGCAAAATGCCATGGTGAATTGGGGTCATGGACAGGAGGTGGAGATAGAGAGCAGCACGATCAACCAGGTTTGCAGCAGAATACAGAAAAAGATTCTCATAGTGACTGAGTGAGTATGAACAGCATGTAATACACCATTTGTTGGTAGTTTTTATGATGTGGGTTTAGTGACAATTTTGCATACATTAGGGTTGATTTACTTTAGGGCAAATGGACTGTTCACTTTGCAGGAGAATTCGATCCACCGCACTTACTGATTATGATTATGATTGTGATCATCCAATCATGTGGATGATGTGAACTACTGAATGCCAAAAGCTTTTAATCTTGGGCACACCCAGAAAGCTTGGAACAAGTCCACATTTCGGACAGCTAGAGGTGGAGCCAATGCCCATAAGGTGTGGTGTGGAGATATATAAAAATGGTGAAAAAGCTGAAGCATCATTTTGTGGCACATTGTGGCTTTAACCACTTGCTTACTGGGCACTTAAACCCCCCTCCTGTCCAGACCAATTTTCAGCTTTTAGCGCTGTTGCACTTTAAATGATAATTGCGGGGTCATACAACACTGTACCCAAATGAAATTTTTATTATTTTTTTCCCCACAAATAGAGCTTTCTTTTGGTGGTAATTAATCACCTCTGCGGTTTTTATTTTTTGTTAAAAAATATGAAAAAGCCCGAATTCTTAAAAAAAAAAAAAAAAAGTATATTTTTTTTATATTTTGTTATAAGATTTTGCAAACAGGTAATTTTTCTCTTTCATTGATGTATGCTGATGAGGCAGCACTGATGGGCAATAACAGGTGGCAGTGATGGGCACTGATGGGTGGCAGTGATAGGCACTGATGGGTGGCAATAATGGGCACTGATTGCTTACACTGATGGCAGCACTGCTAGGTGGCACTGATTGGCACCACCGGTGGGCATTGATAGGTTGCACTTGTGGGCATTGATAGGTGGCACTGCTGGGCACTGTGGGCACTGGCAGGTGGCACTGGCAGGCACAGATGAGGCAGATGTGCCTCCTTCCTCTTCGGGACCGATGTCCCTTTAACATAAGTCGGTGATCAGCTTTTTTTTCTCCTCGCACTGTCAGCGTGAGGAGAGAAAAAAAATGATTACCGAGCTTTTGTTTACATCATGTGATCAACTGTCATTGGCTGACAGCTGATCACATGGTAAGAGGCCGGGATTGGCCCCTTACTCGGATCTGTGATCACCCAAGTCTCCATGGTTCGGTGATCACAGCGCGCGCCCTGCGGGGTGCACGCGGGGTGCGTGCACAGGGGAGGACGTCCTATGACGGCCTCCCGGAAATTGAGGTCCACGCTGTGGCCATCATTCGGCTATGGCCCGGACCTCAACTGGTTAACCATGCTCCAAGATGTGGAAGAGTATCAACTGGAAGGTGAGGGAATCTCCTAGTCCATTTGTTAAAGCGGTATTAAACCCAAAACTAAAAATTTAATATATTACAGCTTACCAATCATTAAATGTTGTGGCTGCATTAGTTTTCTTCCCTCTGTTGTCACCTGATGATCTGGCCAGAAACACACCTCCTGTATTAAAGTGCACCCACTCTGGAGAAAGGAGCACATTGGGGCACAGCAGACAGCAGCATTGTCAGACTAGGGGGAGGGGAGTGTTATATATACTAGCAGGTTTAAATACACTAACAAATTGAAGCCAAACTCCCGCTAACACTAAGCAGTTACAGAAAACAGTTTTTGGGTGATCATTGCAAACATCCGTGTCAGTGGCTGGATCGTCAGATGAAAATAAATGAAAGAAAGCCTAAAAAAGAAAATTAATGCAGACATTACATCTAAGAATTAATAATCTGCAATATAATAAATGTTTGCTTTTGGGTTTAATACTACTTTACGGACAGTCGTTGGAGAGGTGTAATCCAGCAGTTACCGAAAACAGCTTTTATACTTAGGTATTGGGTATCCTAAAAGCGTGCGCAATGAGTATTCCCAGACCTGCTAAGAAAATGTTTTAATGGTTGAAGCAATGTAACGTTTTTGGGGGTGGTTTCAAATAGAAATGCAGTTTTTTGGGGACGTTTTTGTAATTTTAATGTACCATAAATTTTATATTTCTAAGCATCCCACAGGAAAGAATGGATTAATGGGCCTGAGACAGCAAGAAGCGAGTGAGCACTGATCCACAGATAAGACTTGTTTTTGAAAAAAGCAGAAAAATGTGATGAAACCTCTTCACATCTAACATACAGTAATCGACCTTCATAAACAACAAATGGAGCAGATGGGATTTTGGATGTTGTGGCCTTAGATCTTGGCAGATCACGATGCTTTCAGTGACATTGCTCAAAACATTTACTGCCATTATCATTAGCTGATAGTACAGGGAGCTAATTTTTCAGGAATTTAGATTGATGTAATTATTGTAGGTGACTAAGTGCTTTTCTAGGCCTGACCCTTTTATTTTTTTCCCAAGTTGGTTGCAGGCAGTGTTGTGATGGCATTTGAAGAGGTCTGCCCTGAACGCATTGATTTGATCCATAAGAACTACCGTAAGCTGTGCAACTTGCTGATTGATGTAGAGGAATGGGGGCAAGTGGTAATTATCAACATGCTTACACGCTACGCAAGGACCCAGTTTTTGAACCCCAACCAAAATGTAAGTACCTTATAGACTATATGCAATTAGTGGACCTCCAGCTGTTGCAGGCATAGCAAGACTCTGACAGCCACAAGCATGATACCCAGAGGCAGAGGCATGATGGGACTTGTAGTTTTGCAACAGCTGGAGGTCCGCTAATTGCATATCCCTGTGTAGACCAACTCACATTACAGACCATGTTAATTGTTCACTGCTCCAATTTACTAGAATGAACTACAGATGATTTTGTTGTTTAAAGCAGTTGTAAAGGCAAGATATTTTTAACCTTGAAGTGATGTTAAAGTCAATAAAAAAAAAAAAAAAACATGTTATACTTACCTGCTCTGTGCAGCAGTTTTGCACAGAGCAGCCCAGATCCTCCTCTTCCCAGGTCCCCCGCTGCAACTTCTGGCCCCTCCCTCCTGTCAAGTGCCCCCAGAGCAAACAGCTTCCAATGACGTCACCCAAGCAGGCTCGCTGCCAAGCTACGACTTTGTGTGTTCATTCACACACAGAGGCACGGCTTAGCCCCGCCCCCTCTCTCTCCTCATTGGCCCACCGACTGTGATTGACAGCAGCTGAAGCTAATGCCTCCCGCTGCTGTCTTAGCCAGTGAGGAGGGAGAGTCCCCAGGAGGCCGAGGCTCTGGTGCACATCGATGGATCGCGATGGGGCTTAGGTAAGTATTAGGGAGAGCTAGGGGGCTGCTGCACAGAGAGGGTTACCTTCATGCATAGAATAAATGAAGGTAAAAAACCTTCAGCCTTCACAAACATTTTAATGCATTTCCTGCATTAAGGTACAAAATATTCCCAATATTTTTATTGCATTCTCCCTTTCCCCTCGTAAATACCTACCTGAGTCCTCACTCGATCCAGAGCTGTGCCCACCTGTAACATCTCTCTCCTCTCTCTCCCTGGACTCAGAGGTCATTGGCTCCTGCTGCTGTCAATCAAATCCTGTGAGGAGTGAGCAGGCAGCAGGGCAAGCCATACTGTGTGAGTCTATGAATGCACATATTGCAAGCAGCCGAGAGCACCAGCGGGGGGCCCCCAGAAAAAAAAGCTTCAGGGCCACGCTGTGTAATATCATTGCACAGAGCGGGTGAGTATACAATGTTTATGGTTTAAAAAAAAAAAAAAACAGTCATCTGTTAAAACCGCTTTAATTCTCCAATTACGTTTCCTTCTTTTTACAGATACTAATTTTACTGTGACCACCTATGTAAATAACTAACAATTGATAGCACTTTTTGAGCCAAGACAACTTTCCTGTCTACCTCTCTTGTAGCCAAAACATTTCTTTTTTTTTTTTTATTAGTTACATAGTTAGTAAGGTTGAATAAAGACACCAGTCCATCCAGTTCAACCTGAGTGAGTGTGTGTATCTACAATTGTCCCTATCCCTGTACATTGCGTCTCATTAAGATGCTCATCTATTATATTATTATTTATTTAAGGTACCCATATAGCGCCATCAATTTACACATACATCATACCCTACCCTCAAGGAGCCCACAATCCAAGGTCCCTAACTCACATTCATATACTAGGGACAATTTAGACAAGATCCAATTGACCTACCAGCATGTCTTTGGAGTGTGGGAGGAAATCCACGCAGGCACAGGGAGAACATGCAAACTCCAGGCAGGTAGTGTCAGTGGTTGAGATTTGAACCAACGACCCTTTTTACTGCTAGGTGAGAGTGCTACCCACTACACCACTGTGCCACCCAAAGGATTAATTAATGATTAGAGTGGGGAAATGTTTAAACCCCTGTAAGTTTAGTTTTTGCTGTCTGTATCCCATCATGGAGATTTTCCATCACTTAAAGGGTAAACTGACCCAAGAATAAAATGTAATACATCGCATCTTACGAGCCCTTAGATGCGGTGACTGCATTGGCTTTCATTTTTCAGATTAAGAACATTTTCAGCAATAACAAAAAAAATCTGTTGATCTTGCCAGAAATTCATTGTCCCTGTCAATTCTTGTGACTTGGAAGCCTACACAATGTTACCTTTCTTTTGTAAACTACTTATTTCATGAACCCCATGTAATGCAGATGAATAAAGGAAAACATGTTTCAAGCTGGCCATAGACGGTTCAAATTTCAGCCGGTTCAGCAGGGACTGGTCGAGAATCAACCTGTCCATGTATGGACAGGTTGATTGTACCCAAGTCGATATATCGATTGACTTGGGTATAACCAGCATGCAATTATTGTCGGCAAGTCGACAACTATAGCTGTTAGCAATATTAACTGTGTGTTCTCTCAGCAGGAACGACAACCCCCCCTCCTTTGGGAGAACACAATGGCTCCACGCGAGGGATTCAAGTGATTTTCTTTTGCAGGAAAGGAAAAAGCACCATCTATGGCTGGCTTAAAGTCCAGCCTAGTTAGCAATCATGGCTCCTTCAATAGATACAGCAGAGAAGTGAGCATAGCCATCCAGGGACAGGAAATGTGTTATTCACAGCAAAAAAAGGAAAAAGAGCTGCCCTGAAAAAATAAACCTAATGCAGACACCTTATCTAAAAACTGGTAAGCTGAGATACATTAAATATTTGGTTTTGGTTAGGATACACTTTAATGTCCTAGGGACCAAAGAAGAAGTGAAAGGAAAACTCTTGAAAACAAGAGCTATCCCCTCTTAAACAATTGTTACAAGAACAAGTGTCCTCATCAAAAAAAGTTGCCCTCAGCTCTTGTTCTGATGATTTTTGGATTCCCTGTTCAAGGGTTCCTGACAGTTCACCACGACAAATACAGACAGTGATCCTACCTATCAGAAACATAGAGAGCATTAAAACTTTACTGGGGTGCTAACCCTTGCCTACTGTATCCAAAAAAAAAAAAAGTTTTGAGCTGTACATATACTTATCTTGCTGTGTGCTCTTAGGAATCTCTCCTTGAGGAAAATCCTGAGAAAGCCTTCTATGGTTCAGATGATGATGAAGCAGGAAAAGATGAAAAGGCAGAACCATCTTCTGTAGTGAAACGCAAGCCATATGTTATGGACCCAGACCACCGCCTCCTTCTCCGTAACACCAAACCTCTACTTCAGAGCCGCAATGCAGCAGTAAGAAACTACTTCTTTATACCTCCACTCAGTTAATTTAACAAAAGCAGAGAAGAAAACAACTGCACAGACCTCCCGATGTTCCTGCACTACATAGCTGTGATTTCATGTTTGCAATATTTGGAAGTTTGTGACCTGCTTTAAAGAGAATATGTGGGAACATAATGTAACCGAGTAATTCAAGCCTATCTTCAGCCAAAACATTTTTTTTCATAGTGTTGGATAGAAGAGGGAAGGTTTAGAACATTTCTTGGGTTTTTAGCGTTGTCTGTGTCTCGCTGGGGAAATTTTTCTATCAGATTCAGTATCTTGTCTGTGTCTCCATAGAGGAAATTTCTCTACTCTCCCTGTTCTAACACCCATCACCTGGGCAGGAAGTGAAAAAATTACTCTCATGGGGACAAAGATGGCAATACAATATTGACAGAGGTCCTAAATCTTCCTCACTCTCCCAGAAAAAATATTTTATTGCTTACTGTGTCCCTTTTGGGGGAGTTTCCTCTCACTTCCCCTTCTTTCTTATATCCATTAAATAAACAGGAAAAGGGGAGTTTTCCTGCACTACTTAAATAGACCAAGAGTGTGGAAAATCAAACAGATACACTGCAATAAAAAGCTGAAAGAAGTTCTAACCCACTCTGGCTAGAACTGCCTGTTACCTAATACAGGCAGTCTCCAAGTTACAAACATCCGACTTACATACGACACGTACTTAAGAACAAAGGCAGCGTGACGTCACGCTGGTCCTGGAAAACCGCCAGGCGGCCATATTGCTGCTCACCATATGCTGCCACCTACTGTCTGGCGGACCTGTCAGCAATCTCACATCACTACATGGCCAGTTAACCCTTCCCTATGCTATCCAAAATGTAAAAATATTTTTTTGGCTGGAGTTACTCTTAAAAAACGTACCTGTTCCCACTTACATACAAATTCAACTTAAGAACAAACCTACAGAATCTATCTTGTTTGTAACGCGGGGACTGCCTGTACATAATATGTAAAATATAATTTTAGTAATTGAGAGTTTTAACAAAGTTTTAATAATTTTTTGCAGGTTGTCATGGCAGTGGCTCAGCTATATTTTCATCTTGCACCGAAAGCAGAAGTTGGAGTGATAGCAAAGGCTTTGGTTCGATTGCTACGTAGTCACAGGTATTAGAGCAAATTTGGTCAATGATACGTTTAACAATGAATCCTGCTTTTTTGCTATTTTATGTCAGTACTTACCTGTAAGATACATGTATGTATTATGTATTGCTGCATTTAACTATTTTGTATGAACATTTCATTCTAACATGACCACTTACTCATACTTTGGGTGACTGCACAATATGTGGGAGTCAACCACACTTTGGAGCGGTCTTCAGAACCTTTTTAACATGCAGGAACCCTTAAAATAAAGTTTTGGTCCCAGGAACCACCCGATAATAATCACTATCTCTACAGCTCATGGTACATTATCATGATGGTCAGTGGGAAGAATGCTCCTTACATTTGTGGTCAGATAAGTTAACGACACCCCAGATGCAGTCCGTTTGCCTGCATCAGATAGCATGGTACAAAAGTACCATGCAATCCTGTCGTACTGTGTTTCCAAAAGTAGTGCATGCACTATTTTTTGTGAGATGCAGTGCGATTTGGGCCCATTCAAAATAAATGGGCTCAATTTGCATTGCACTAAATTGCATGTGTTGCACATTCCTGTGAGATTCGATTCGTAGTGTGAACCGGAGCTTACAGGTAAAAAGATCATTGGTGTCAGTGGTTAGTTATCTAAGAGGCAAAAATTGCTCATTGCTCAAGGGATCCCTAGCAACCCCTTGAAGAAACCTAGGGTACTTAGGAAGCCCTAGGGTTCCAAGGAACACTGGTTGAGAAAGGCTGCTTTAGAGTCTCTCACTATGTAAGTCAAAGTCTGTATTGTCCAGGGCGCTCCAGCTTTTCAACCTTCATAGCAGTGGGTACTATGCAGTAGTGTATTTAGGTTTTGTGCTGCCCTAGGCCTGACTAAACTCGTGCACCCCCTAATTTAAATATGACCCACCCCTTCCTAGCAAGGCCACACTCCTTGCTGTTTAAGGCCCGCCCTGAAATTTTCGAGTGGGACACTAGTTCTGAAGGCCTGGGGGGGAGGTTGTGGCAATGGATTCCCTTAATTTGCATAGATTTCCTCTAACTTTCTGTTTGGCTGTGGGGCAGGAAGTGAAGGGAAATCTCCGCAATGGGACAGGGATGGTAAAAAATAAACTAACGGGTTATAACCCTCCCTTACTCTAGCCAAAATGAAAAAAGTGTTGCCTATAGTTTTACTTTAAGCACAAATTTCTGTAAATTTTATGGAGAGGACTAAGAAGATATAACCATGCCAATGGTGCAGCAGAAAACATAGCACAGAGAGGAAGGTTTGTGGTCCTGGATGAGAGGACAGTCAAAATTAGAAGCGCCCCCCCCCCCCCCCCCCCCATAGTTGCAGAATGCCAGCCGCTCGCATACCGGAAGCAGTGAGGCCTCTTTATGGGGGCGCTAGACTAATTTGCCTCTCAGCCCAGTCCTCCCCATAAGATTGGTGCTTCACTAATAGTGTAGTGCAAGCCGGCAGGGACTCTTTCCGTGCTGCCTCCCTGCAAAGTGCTGCCCTAGGCCAGGATACAGCATTGGTACTATGGTGGAAAAATAATGGGCAGGACTATCATTAGATGGGAGGGCGATGCCAAAGCATGTACAGATTGCAGTATATACAGTATATGTACTGACTTACATAGAAGCAAAGAAGTGTCACCAGTACACCATGTAAAACCAAATGTAAAACTTTTATTTGTCACAAACAACACCCTGACATTTCAGGGCCACTGAGGACTTCTTTTTCAGGCAGCAGTCTAAGGAAAGTGTCCTGAGTGGCCCTGAATCGTTGCATTGTTGTTTATGACAAAAAATGTCCCAAATTTGACGTTGCATAGTGTGCTTGTAACACTTTGCTTCTTTAGTCGGTACATAGATATATGCAATCTCTAAATTCTTTTGCCGCCTTTTGGTGTTAACAGTTCTGTTGTTGCTGATATAAATAAACCTCTTCTGTATGTGTTGGATTTACCGCCTGCTCAGTTAGATAATAAACGTCTATAAAACATCAGAAAACAGAGCAGTGAAGGAACGCCCATAGCATCTTACTGATAGCACAGTCTTGTGATTGCCGCACTGTCTGCTTTAAACTAATTATTTGCAGGGGAATCACCCAGACATAGAACTGTCACTAGTCTGGTATCACTTGGACTGTCGGGTTTCCTGTTAAAGTTGCATGTTTCCAAGCTGCTGATCAGCTTTCACTGACCTGGAAAGGGAAACAAGATGCTGTGCTACAGTAACAGATGTCTGTCAAATCCGGACAAAAGAGGGGATCCAGCAGTTTGGAAACTGCATTAGACTAAGCTGATGTTCATTTCTTCATTGCATTTCTAGGCATATATAATGACTGATTGTAAAGTTTAAACCTGCAAGTGTTGAAGTGTGAATCTGTATACTACTGGGAGTGTGTGGTGCAACGAGACTATTATATATACAAATCATTCCAACTGTGATCATTTTATATTTTAATAATTTGGAAGAAAGTTAAACAGTTTATAAAAAATCTTTAGGGCAACATATTTATTTTTCTATAGCAATATAAAGAGGTCCCAAAGCTACTGTGCACTCTCATAAGATTGAGCAGGAATGTTCACATTTATGATTGATGCCAGGGATTTTCACTATTATTAGAAATATTGTGAATAAGCCCATTAAAGAGGTTGTAAACCTCCGCAAAAATAATCCCCCCCCTCAGAAAAAAGACCCTGCAAGACAAAGGCATAATGAGCTTGTATGCATCACATACTAGCTCATTATGAAATACTTACCTTAGAACGAAGCTGTTGCAGCGGTCCCGTCACACCACTGTCATGGCCGACATCTTTCCCGGAGCTTCTTGGGGGTTCCAGCGCTGTGATTTGCCGGAGCCGCGATGACCTCACTCCCGTGCATGCGCGTGGGAGCCGCCATTCCTGGCACCAGCTCGGAAGGAACGGCACCCGTGGGCCATTCCTTCAGAGCGCATGCACCAGTGATGTCACTTGCTGCATGCACTGGAAATATTTCCTAAACGGTACAGGTTTAGGAGATATTTTCACTACCTATAGGTAAGCCTTATTATACCTATAGGTAAAATGTAAAGATGGAAGTTTACTTCCTCTTTAATACCTGTACTAGATTTAGTATGGAATGCTCCTGATCTGCCCACATTTTTAAATCAGTGCTTTATATATATATACTGTACCATCACATCAGTCCCTGCCCTCAAGGAGCTTACAATCTAAAGGGCCGTACACACAGGCCGAAAATATTGAGCGGCAACGGGTCGGTTCAATAGAAACTGTCCGACATTCGGTCCGTGTGTACAGTAGCCAGTCTGATAGAAGCCAGACATTCGGCCAGCTTCTGTCGAAGGGGCATGACCGAAAAAGGTCTGCCGATTGGCACTCAGTCAGCGCTCTCAGCCAATGCCTGAGAAAGCTGACTGGTGTGTTCTGGCGGGGGGGGGGGGGGATCCTCCTGTCAGAACACAGTAGCTTAGCAGGGGTTATTGCTATACTAACATTGGATTGTTATTACAGCAGCTCCTCCTGAGCTCTTTAGTTTTTTTTTTTTTCATTAAGCTCTCTGGGTTGAACGTAAAAAAACTACTAGCTGTATTAGGCTTAAAATATCTAACTCACTTTAATACATACATGCACTAGGGCCAATTTAGATAGGAGCCAATTAACCTACATCATTTTGGCAATAACATTTTATTAAGGATTTTACAATGGTACAAATGAAACAAATACAGGTACACGCATACCAGTACACACAAACACAGTACAGAGCAGGTTTTTAGTTATAAAAGCCAGAGTGCATAATTGCATGTAAACCAAGAACAGCATACATACCCTGTTTCCCCGAAAATAAGACCTAGCGTGATTGTCGGTGATGGATGCAATATAAGCCCTACCCCCCAAATAAGCCCTAGTTAAAGTCTTTGTAGGTCTTATTTTCAGGGTAGGGCTTATTTTCGGGGAAACAGGGTAGGGCTTATTTGGGGGGTAGGGCTTATATTGCAGCCATCACCAACAATCACGCTAGGTCTTATTTTCAGGGAAACAGGGTAACACCAAGATATGCAACATGGTAGACAGTCAAATCCCTGAGATATTTCCTATACATTTTTAAATTAAGTAGCTTGTTCTCAGTATTATCTTATTGTAGCGCTGACCCCGTGGGGTTGCTCCGTGTTACAGCATCCACACATTTCACCCTACTGCCAGACATCCATTAGACACATTTCTCAGTCAATAAACAGTCTCTTGCTTGTTTTTTTTTTTTTTTTGTTGTTGTTTTTATTAGGGGGTTGAACTTGGCTGTGGAAAAGGGACATAGGATGCCCATAGGATAAATTGTACTTTGTAGTAACTGCGACACACTTCTCAGCAGAACAAGATGGCTGACCCTAAACTTGACAGACTTTTACCTTAGAACACTTCTTCCAGCTCACTTCCTCCAGCACACTACTTCTCTGTCCAATTTTAGTAATCCTGTCACACCATCAGAACATGACTAGGCCTAACTCTGAATAAGTCACAGGGTGTCTTTACTTGATGGCCCTTTGTAGGCCGGTACCCCTTTGTGGTAGCAACCAATTTACTTGAGAAGAATAAATGGTGATGGACTACTGATACCAGCAAGTCCGGCTTGCAAATCCTGCCCGCCCTCCTGGCTGCAATGACTTGACACAAACTCCCACAGTCTCTCCCTCTGGCTCTACATCCAGCTCCCCTGGCATGTCTCTTCCAGATCATTCCACTGTGCTTTCCACTCACTGACACCTGCCCTGGATCCTTCCTGAATGACTTTACTCCGGGTGTGCGGACCAACTCCAACACCTGTTCCAGGACACCTCTCCATGACCGTGTAAAAAGAGGCTCCCTCCCAGCTCCCGAGCTCCCCATCTGAGTTACACCCCCCCCCCAGAAAGGGGGTTCCCTCAGACACAACAGTCTAACACTCCATCATCCAGTTCACCCAGCCGACAACTCCCCCCCTCCAGCAGGCTGACCATGGGTATATGTAGGAGGCCTATCCCCAATCCTAGTTGGGGATTGGTCAGAGCTCACATGCACATACCTCCCAACTTTTTGAGATGGGAACGAGGGACACCTATTAGCAAAAGTTTATAGGCATAGGACACACCCCTTGTCACACCCTATTAAAGGAGCATTATACAAAAAAAATGATTAGTTAAAACCACAAGTGCTTTTTTTTTACCACTACTATTCCTTTATACTGGCTATTGAAATTTACGAATGCAGCAATTTAGAAATTGGATGAAAAGTTTAGCACAGGGAAACACTTTTTGAAAGATAAATAGTGCTCGTCATATACAACTTTATAGATCAGACCAAAATGAGAGACAAATGAGGAGAAAGAGGGACTTTGTTCCAAATCAGGGACAGTTGGGAGCTATGCATGCACCCTATCTCACTCCAGCTCTCTGCCCTGCCCCTTTTCCAGAACATTCTCCCTGGAAACAGAGGAGGCGCTCAAGAGCTAAAGTACATGTCAGTCACCTACTGCTATACTAAACCACTCCCCTGCCCCAGATCAAAACAAACAGGCCTAGCTCGCAGCATAGGCCTGCTTAAATTTACCTGCGCTGGCAGCTTACACAAAACCCTACACTAGCACCTACCTAAGGTAGAAGGTGCTACATTATTTTTTGCCTAAATTTAAAATATTAATGCTTTGTTCTGTATTTTCACTGCAAATCAGTTTAATTTCACAATAAATATTTTTGTCATTTTCCTGCTAGTGAGGTACAGTATGTGGTACTGCAGAATGTGGCAACCATGTCCATCAAAAGAAGGGTAAGCGAGTCTCGGTATATCCTTTTTATTGTCATTCTTAACCTTTGCATGGCCAGAGGTCTTTGATGCCTAGATGCTAAGGCCAAATTTAGCAGTGTCAGCATGCATCAGTTAACTTGACCATAACTTTGTGACTTATTTTCAAACCTAAATACATTTTTTACACTGTTTTAATTAAAACTATTTTCTTTATTTTTGTTTTTACTATAGAGTGCTGATAAATGCACAAGAAAAAAAATGTTTTTGATTGTAATTCATGTGTTATATATTTTTTGTAATTGTGACTGACAATTATAGGATTAAGCAGAATAACCACCTCAGCTCTGGACGGCTTTACCCCTTCATAACCAGAGTACTATGTGATAGCTGTGGGCCAATCACAGCATAGGAAACACAGCTCATAACAGCCTTGTTGACATTGTGATCATGTGATCACTATGCCCCGAGTACCAGGATCCGCAACAGTCGTGCGGGGTGAAAATCATGTTAAATGGACTGTAGTGCAAATCTGAAAAATGCAAAAAGCACTAAAACTGCATAGGTAGGAATCCAGGCTAAAGCTGCGTACATACGATCGGACTTTCCGACGGGAAATGTTCGATGACAGGCTGTTGGCTCCAATTGCTCCATCGGACAATTGTTGTCGGACTTTCCACCAACAAATGTTGGCGAGCAGGTTTTCAAATTTTCCGCGGACAAATGTGTGTTGTCGGATTTTCCGAGCGTGTGTACACAAGTCCGTCGGACAAAAGTCCAAAGTACAAACACGCATGCTCGGAAGCAAGGACGAGCCAGAAGCAGTCGGTCTTGTAAACTAACGTTCATAATGGAGAATTAACATTCATGATGTGGCAAATTATGAAATCTCCAAATGCAGCGCACAAGTCTCTTGTTCTTTAATGGGATAATAATGAAGCTGCTTTGCTGGTGATACTGATGGAGTTTTTGCAAACGAATTTTCAAAGGCTTTTTTTTTCTAGTGATATCAAGAATAATATTATTATGTTTTTTTTTATTTGGGCAAGTTACCACAGCACCATTATCCCGTAGTTTTTAAGATCAAAGATACAACTACGTTGGTGTCCCTTGTCAATTTTACATTGTATTTTTTAAAATGTAACTGCCTATTCCCAAAATGTCATTTGAAGTAAAACACATAGCCAAGTATGATTCTCCACAATTTTTTTATTGTGCATTAAAAAAAGAAAACAAATAAAATTAGACATGCTATCTGCCAATAGTACTTAACCAAAAAGTGCATTCTATGCATCCAAAAATATTGAAAATATACCAAATCAAATCATTATAATTCAACCAAAAAAATAATGTCAAAGCGGTAACTCCAAGACCAATAATAAATAACAGGTTATCTCCTCCGGTACCACAACATGTCTGGTTGACGAACGGCCATTCAGAAACGAACTGAAAAGCACGAAATTAAAAGCGTGAACTGAAAAGCACGAACTGAAAAGCGCTAAATGAAAAGCGCGAAAAGAAAAGCACGAATCAACACTCACCAAACTTCTACTAACACGAAATTAGCAGAAGGATTCCCAAAGGGTGGTGCTAAAGAACTGTAAAAACACGTAGTACGTCACTACATTCGTAATTGTTGGCCAACAATTGTGTGGCCGTGTGTATGCAAGACAAGTTTGGGCCAACGCCCTTCGGACAAAACTCCACGGTTTTGTTGGCCAACAATACGATCGTGTGTACGAGGCTTAAGCCTGGATTCACACCTATGCAGTTTTAGTGCTTTTTGCATTTTGCAGATTTGCACTACAGTCCATTTAACATGATTTCCTATGGAACACGTTCTGTAGTGCAAATCTGCAAAATGCAAAAAGCACTAAAAATGCATAGGTGTACATCCAGCCTCAATGAATTTCACTTGCTTTTACCATTCAGTTTTCAAAACGAATGTAATTTCTGAACAAAAAACGCATAAGCTGTCTGAAATATTGTTTGATTGAGAAAAGTTTTCCATGCTGCTCCTTTGAATTTTCCCATCATTGTGGTCAAAAACAAATGTTGATTTGACCCCACTAATGATTAGAAAATCGAACAAACGTTCCTAAAACTAAACATTTCTAATGAAAATGTATGCGTGTATGGCCAGCAATTCCCTACCAAAACTAAAAAAGAAAAAGTTTAGGCTATTAATCCACTTTAATGACTGTATAGATCTGTGGGTTGTTGGATGGATATACTGTAATGTCTGAGTTATAGGCATCTATAGTAGGTATAATTGAAGTAAAAATGATTTCCCCTATGTATCTGAATTATAATGTATTTAAATGGTGTGTTGTTAGTTCCAATAGGTAACTAAAAGTGCATGTGATATACATAGTGTGGTATGATCTATATTTTATACTATAGTGCTCATTCATGTTCTGATGACTTTTCACAGGGGATGTTTGAACCATATTTGAAAAGTTTCTACATCCGATCTACTGACCCGACACAAATTAAGATTTTAAAGGTAACTGTAAAAGATCAGTATAAATGACCTATAGAAAATAGATTGAAGTGAGGCTTCATTTGTGTTGATAAATTTATACAGTGACTTTAGATACCACAGCATCATCACATTTCCACATAGTGAACAACCAGAGAGAAGAGGGGACACTTGTAGTTTTAAAGTGGGACAAAACCCTTCTATCCTTTGCAGACAAGGAATCTGCCATCTTACACTCTGTTTGATCTGCAGTTGCCATGGTGCTGCACATGTGCTCAGTTATGACACCAACCATCTGATGACTTAAAAGTTAAGTGGAGAGAACAGGCAACTTGCTTTTAATTTTTTTCGAGCCCACAGTGCAGTGCGCAGAAACAGATCACCAAATGCGAACCAAAAAAGTGTATGTGAAGTAACAAGTGCACTCAGAGTGTGCATTGGTCCCCTCCTGAAAAGGAAGGACCCTTCCCTGACTCCCTGGGGCACAAGACTCCTGACGGAATTAAGGCACATTTGGGTCCACCTAGCTGAGAGGACCGGCGGACCACATTCCTTGTGATCAGCCAAAGCCAACCAACGAGTATTGGGGGGCTCTCTCAAAGAGAGACTCCTGCAGCAGGGGGGAGGAAAGAACCTAATGGCCACACATCCTCTCCCTAGACTTCAGGGTATACCTGAAGACCTACATCCTACTATTTGAGTGAAGAGGAAACACATAAATAAGTGCAGAGTGACACCCATGTGGAGAAAAATAAATAAGAAAAAAAATTTAAAAAGTATCTGTGCAGGTTCAGAGCCTAGGCCTTGTGGCCTGGTAAAATAAAATTGCCCCGGTCTTGGCCAAAGTTCTGACAGGGGGCAGCCCCCCCGCTAAGGAACACTTCTGTTAGTGCTTTCAGCTATTGGCGTTGGTGGGCTGCTGGTTTTCCAGCATGCTCGCCCGACAGAAGCTGGCCATTTTTAGACTTTGTGGGAAAAAAATGAAAGCCAGAAGCTGCTTAGTTGTCATGGCCAACAGCAGAGTAGTGAGAACAAACTTGTCTGAGACACTTTTTAATAATTCCCCCGTTGTAATAAAATGACTATTTAAAAAGTCAGGATCCACTACAGGGAAGAAATACCCCCTCTATTCTCAGCCTTTAGGTGAGAAGTGAAGAAGTTACTGGCCCAACAACAGTTGAAAGTATTACATCAGTAACTATATTAAAGTGTTACTAAACCCATGACCCTCCATTCACTATATCTGGTCTCCAACAGTACACAGAAGATGGAGATGCAATAGTTTTAGTAAATATAAACTGCTAAATACCTTTTCTCATCAGCAGTATATAGCAGTTATGTGACTTTTATCAGTGTCTAGTTAAAGCTTGTAGGAGGAGTTTTCATTCTGCTTTGACTGTCCTTTAAGGCTGCAGGACCCCTGACCCTCTGTCTGGAAAGTGCTGATTGGCTCTGTGCTGATCACATGCACTCTCTCAAGAAAAAAAAAAACTCTCTAGCAATACACACCATTCTGAGCATGTGCAGCTTGTCCCCTAGCCTCTGTTCTATCAGCAGATGGATTGGGGACAGTAAAATGAGGGGATAAACAGAGAAAACAGTGAGTATAATGCCCCGTACACACGGTCGGACTTTGTTCGGACATTCCGACAAAAAAATCCTAGGATTTTTTCCGACGGATGTTGGCTCAAACTTGTCTTGCATACACACGGTCACACAAAGTTGTCGGAAAATCCGATCATTCTGAACGCGGTGACGTAAAACGCGTACGTCGGGACTATAAACGGGGCAGTGGCCAATAGCTTTCATCTCTTTATTTATTCTGAGCATGCGTGGCACTTTGTCCGTCGGATTTGTGTACACACGATCGGAATAATTTTATATCCTGCTCTCAAACTTTGTGTGTCGGAAAATCCGATGGAAAATGTGTGATGGAGCCTACACACGGTCGGAATTTCCGACAACAAGGTCCTATCACACATTTTCCGTCTGAAAATCCGACCGTGTGTACGGGGCATAACAGTGAGTATAACAAGCATGCTTTACTGCATATACAGACTGATTTTACTGTTGTGGGTTTAGTAACACATTAAGTATTATACCTTATCTGGTTATATACTTGGTAATTTTACAAAGAAATGTGAGGAGATACCTCCCTAGAGTTCTCTGCAACCTTAAAACCATTGTTGGGTTAGGATCTTCGTCACTAGATCCTCTTTTAAAGGCTTAGTTCACCTTTTCCTACAAAACCCCTATGCATTCCAGTATCCCCAGAACATTACAGTACATACCACTGCTCAGCTAGTAAAAACGGTGCTCCTTTTCCCCTCTGTATGTGTAGGTCGTACTTCACCTGTCAGCAAAAACTCCTCAATGGTCAATCCCCCCCAGATGTTAGAACTGTGCCCTCAGCAGCCACTTCAGCTTGTTTAAACTGTGCGCTCTCTAAAGAGAGGAGTGAGCACACTGCACATGTGCCCAGTTTAAACAAGCCAGAACGGATGCTGGGAGTGCACTTCCATACATCCGGCCCAAGTATTTGCTGTCAGGCCACGCACAGCCTGCACATGTAATGTGCTGGGATCCTGGAATGCATGGGGGGAAAATAGCAGGAAAGGTGAACTAACCCATTCAGGCAGGACAGCCAACTGTTAGAACTGTACCACCAGCAACCGCTCCAGCCCTGTCAAATTACGTGCATACGCAATACGTTCTCTGAGCACACTGCACATGTGTGGAGTTTGAATGAGTTGGAATGCTGCTGCACTTCCAATATCTGGCCCAAGCAACGTAGTAGCAACCGAGTAGTTTTTGCTGACAGGCCGCCTCGGGATCCAAGAATGCATAGGGGGTTTTGTGGAAAAAATGCAGGAAAGTTGAACTATCTCTTTAAAAACACACTCATCTGTTAATAGAAAAGTAAACTTAAATAAATAAATAAATGTAACTATTCTGGTTGTAAAAACTGTTTTAGCAGGATAGAGAGATTCATTCAGCATATTCACTGGCTTTGTGTACTAGTGACATTTAGCTGTCACATTCAGTGGATGTACAGTGGCTGCATGAATGATCTATACCTACCTGTCATTTGGGGAAGACTTGGCAGGTGCTGAAAACACAATATAAATATTCGACAGCTTACCATGTATCTTCAACTAAGTCTGATCAGTTTGTTTGTTGAAGAAAGATCACGTCACAAACAGAGAAGTGCAACGTTTTGGAGCCGCGCAGGGCCCCTTTGTCAAGCATCACATGCCTGACGAAGGGGCCCCGCACGGCTACGAAACGTTGCACTTCTCTGTTTTGTGATGCGATCTTTCTTCAATAAACAAACCGATCGGACTTAGTTGAAGATATGTGGTGTGCTGACGAATATTTACATTGTGTCGTGCATGCTTCACTACCTAGCTGGTGGTCGCTGTAGCACCTGGGACTTTTGAGAGCTCATTCCAGGAACATGTTTGATGGGAATATGGACTGTTGTTATCTGTATGTGCTGAAAACATTCACTTAGGACCCCTATTTAGCATCTGTGTGAAGGTATTGTTACTGTTTTATTTACCTACTATCTGCTTTTTATACTATTGGGAGATGTTATGATTAAGGCTGCATTCACACTTGAGCGTAGCGTTTTTGAGCATTTCTTCCAGCGTTTTGTTGCGCGTTTTTTCGGGCATATTTGCGCATTTCCATGCAGCGTTGTCCGGCATTTTTGAGCTTTGGAATTTTTTTTATTAGCCAATAGGAAAAATGATCATCTGTTTCATCATTTGTTGCTATGTTGTTAGATTTTGTCATCTGCTTCCTGCTCTTAAAACGCCCAAATCTGCCTGATTCGCGCGACAAAAAAGGGTCCAGAACTTGTTTGAGCTTCAGGCGACTTGGAGGGGAGATGTGAACCATCTCCATAGAGAATAATGGATTTTTTCCCCTCAAGCGTTTTGTAGCTTCAGGCTTGAAGCTACAAAACGCTCAGGTGTGAATGGGCTCTAAAAATACTGGTTAATATACAATACAGAACAATGGTAAATATTTAAGTATCACAAAAGCAAAATGACAAATAAAATATAATTGGCACTAATAAGAATACAACCTCCATTTCTGTTCCTGCGCAGCTGGAAGTGTTGACAAATCTTGCAAGCGAAACCAACATTTCCATCATACTACGAGAGTTTCAAGTAAGTGCAGAATTAATAGACAAAATTGGTTGTTTCTGCTACAAGATGTATGCATGTGTCTGATATCATTTCTAAAACTGAAAAATCAACTAAACCATACAGCGTTCTGACTATACACAGTGTAAAGTAGTACAAACAGCAAAGGTGATGGAGAAAGTGCTGTAATCCATAGCAATCAAGTCTGCCTACAAATCACTTTGCTCCATTCACATTTGTATAGGATCCTATCTGTTTCACACTTTCAGGTCACATTTGATATATCACAAACAACATCAGTATGAACACAGTTTGTTAGAATAACACATTATTTAAGAAATTGGGTAGCGCAGGAGTACTAACACCTATAAATATTGTCATCTCTTTTGTGTATCTGGCCAAGAACAGCAACTTTACTTAAAAAAAATAAGCAAAACACCCTATAGCCATCTGAACAGATTTGTGGTTTTCTTGGTAAATATCTGAAAAGGCCAATGTATTCAGCCTGTGTGTATAGTCAGAGCTTTGTGATATGAAAAAAAGTGATATGATCCAGTAGGATTCATATAACCATATACTGTTGCATGCTACCAAATAAAACCTACCCTGCACACATCCCATACCCAATTCTAGAATTCTGTAGCTACCCTGGTCTTCGTTAAAATATGTTTGATAAACAAAATCCAATCACATCACAACATCTGCCTGTGTATGTGGCCATTGTGCGACGTTTTCCTATGTCTTCTATACAATCTAGAGCATCAGCAGATGTGCTAAATGTGGGACTAATGGGTCTGGACATACTTTAGGTAATTTAAATGATCAACATGTTTGGTTTATTTCTATGCATGTAGTATGTTTGTAAGTGTAGTGCAAATAGTGAATTCAGTATCAAAATATTAGATGAGCTGAATGCCATCATTAACCTGTTCATGTCCTCTACTAGCACATCAATGTTCCAGTAAGGTGGACCTTAACACCCCAGGTAGTACAATCTACTGTTTTTTACAAGGATGCAAATTATCCTCAGTTCGAAAATTTAGACTATATTACCAAAAGTAGTGGCCTTTACACGCACATGAACTTTAATGGCATCCCAGTCTTATGCCCCGTACACACGGTCGGACCTTGATCGGACATTCCGACAACAAAATCCTAGGATTTTTTCCGACGGATGTTGGCTCAAACTTGTATGTTGGCTCAAACTTGTCTTGCATACACACGGTCACACAAAGTTGTCGGAAAATCCGATCGTTCTGAACGCGGTGACGTAAAACACGTATGTCGGGACTCTAAACAGGGCAGTAGCCAATAGCTTTCATCTCTTTATTTATTCTGAGCATGCGTGGCACTTTGTGCGTCGGATTTGTGTACACACAATCGGAAATTCCGACAACGGATTTTGTTGTCGGAAAATTTTATAGCCTGCTCTCAAACTTTGTGTGTCGGAAAATCTGATGGAAAATGTGTGATGGAGCCTACACACGGTCGGAATTTCCGACAACAAGGTCCTATCACACATTTTCCGTCGGAAAATCTGACCGTGTGTACGGGGCATTAGTCCGACGGGTTCAATATTTTGAGTTGGCCCACCTTATGCAGTTATAACAGCTTTAACTCCTCTGGGAAGACTGTCCAAAAGGTTTAGGAGTGTGTCTATGGGAATGTTTGACTATTCTTCCTAAAGTGCATTTGTGAGGTCAGGCACTGATGTTTGTCGAGAAGGCCTGACTTGCAGTCTCTGTTCTAATTCATCCCAAAGGTGTTCTATTTGGTTGAGGTCAAGACTCTGTGTAGGCCAGTCAAGTTCCTCCACCCAAAACTCGCTCATCCATGTCTTTATGGCATTTATTTATATAGTCATGTTGAAACAGGAAGGGGCCATGCCCAAACTGTTCCCACAAAGTTGGGAGCATGAAATTGTCCAAAATGTCTTGGTATGCTACAGTCTCTACTCTAGTTCATCCCAAAGGTGTTCAGGTTCAGGTTCAGGTCAGGACTTTTGACTGTGCAGGCCAGTTTAGTTCCTCCACCCAAACTCGCTCACCCATGTCTTTATGGACCTTGCTTTGAACACTGGTCCAAATCATTCAGTAGAGGGAGAATTATGGTGTGGGATTGTTTTTCAGGGGTTGGGCTTGGCCCCTTAGTTTCAATGAAGGGAACTCTTAAAGAGTCAGCTTACCAAGACATTTTGGACAGAAAAAGCGAGTATTGCTGATCCATTGAGCGATTCTCTCTCCAAACACCAATATAGGGATCCCAGGTTTGTTCTCCATATATTGCTCTAGCCATTTCACAACTTCTGTGGAGTATGATAGAGGTATGTATTTATTTGCAAATATACATAACACATTGTCAATTTTACTTGGACTTGGCTACAGGAAAACACAAATTGTGAGGAAATTAGGACATTTACACCCAGAGTATGTGGCATGTATTGGGTCTTATATTTTGTCTTTTAGGGAGGGGGGTTGTGTCTGTTTAGATGGGTTCCTTGCAGACAAATCACAGACAGAGACAATTGTTGGAGGGTTGTAAATATTGCCTATTTTTGTTGGCGTTGTTAAGGCCCTTGATATTTCACAATTCCACAATACTAATGTGCTGTGGTTAGCTATCATGCAATAAGAAAATGTCACTGTAAGAATCTTGTGGAAAGCATGGCATTCTATGGTATAAGACCCAAGGATACAGGATTGAAGTAGAGGTATGTCATCACAGGTAAGTTTCTTCCAAGTGTGGTTTTAGTGTGAGCAGTCAAGGTAGAACGTGGAGCCAGAACAAAACTGAACAAGTAACAAGATCAGTACAGGTGTGAACCAAGCATGGATACAAAGTGAACAAACAAGGTATGTGACTTCCGTGAAGGAACACTTGGGAGAATTATAGAGGCCTGTGTGACTTGTGTATGGATTGAAATTCAGTCAGTCCCCGCTGAACCGGACGAATCTTGATCCATGTATGGCCGGCTTAACATAAACATGTGTACACCGCCTGTGCAGATAAAGAGTGGCAGTTCTGTAATTAGCTCTGAGGTTCATATATCTTGATTATTTTCACCCTTTTAATATTGCAGACATACATCCGCAGTATGGACAAAGATTTTGTGGCTGCAACGATACAGGCTATTGGTCGATGTGCCACTAATATTGGTAAAGTTCGAGACACCTGCCTCAATGGACTTGTTCAACTTCTCTCAAACCGGGATGGTAAGATAAAAGGAAAATTGATTATGCTAATCGACTGTAAGAAATATGTTTTTGTCCCAAATGATAAGTGGTTATTGTTCAGTAAAAGGTTCTTATTCTTAAGTGCTAGCTTTTAGGTGCAGCAATCAATCAAAGTCCATCTTGCACTGGTCTGACTATAGCAGGATGAATTCTGATCAGTTGCTGTAGATTCAGGTAGGAGCTGGTAGTAGGTAGTACAGCTTGCAGCAGGGGAGCAGGCATCTGACTCTCTGGGTCGGATTCTGTAGGATCTTCTTTGATGTGAAGCATCTGAGCCATAGCGCACGGAGATTCGGACCTCTGCTGGAAGAAAACTTTACTTGCTGGACCGCCATGAATTTGAATTCAGTAACCCTTAGGGGTCTATTTTTAAAAATTTTACTCCCTCGGTCTCCGTGACTGTGCTCTTCAGTGGCTCTCATCCTACCTATCCCAACGCACCTTCAGTGTCACTTACAATTCTACTTCCTCCACTCCTCTTCCCTTCTCCATCGGGGTCCCCCAAGGTTCTGTTCTTGGACCTCTTTTATTTTCAATCTACACCTCTTCCCTGGGTCAGCTAATAGCCTCTCATGGCTTTCAATATAATTTCTACGCTGACGACACACAAATCTATCTCTCCACCCCCCAACTCACTCCATCAGTCTCCCCCCGCATCACTAACTTACTAACCGACATATCTGTATGGATGTCACATCACTTCCTCAAACTCAACTTGTCCAAAACCGAGCTTATAATATTTCCTCCCCCACGTGCCTCTTCCCTGACTTCTCTGTCAAGAGCAATGGCACAACCATCCACCCGTCCCCTGGATTCTGCACTCTCCTTTCGGCCCCACATCCAATCACTTTCCAAAGCTTGCCACCTCAACCTCCGCAACATCTCTAAACTACGTCCCTTTCTAACCAATGAAACCACAAAGCTCCTGATTCACTCCCTGGTTATCTCTCACCTTGACTACTGCAACTCCCTCCTCTTTGGCTTACCTTTAAATAGACTATCCCCCCTTCAGTCCATCATGAATGCTGCTGCCAGACTCGTCCACCTTACAAAGCACACAGTGTCTGCTACCCCTGTCTGCCAATCCCTCCATTGGCTGCCACTCGCCCAACGAATTAAATTCAAAATACTAACAATAAGTTACAAAGCCATCCACAACTCTGCCACCAGCTACATCACTAGCCTCGTCTCAAAATACCAACCCAATCGCCCTCTCCGTTCCTCCCAAGACCTCCTGCTTTCTAGCTCCCTCATTACCTCCTCCCATGTCCGCCTCCAGGACTTCTCCCGAGCCTCACCCATCCTCTGGAATACCCTACCCCGATCTGTCAGACTGTCTCCAAATATATCCACTTTTAGACGATCCCTGAAAACTTTCTTCTTCAGAGAAGCCTATCCTGCCTCCATCTAACAACTGCACTATTTTCTCTATTAGCTCATCCCCCACAGCTATTACCCTTTTGTATAACTTGACCCTTCCTCCTAGATTGTAAGCTCTAACGAGCAGGGCTCTCTGATTCCTCCTGTATTGAATTGTATTGTAATTGTACTGTCCTCCCTAATGTTGTACAGTGCTGCGTAAACTGTCGGCCCTATATAAATCCTGTTTAATAATAATAATAATAATAATAATAAAGCAATGAATGTGACTTTCACCAGATGTTCTCAGGCGGGGAATCAATCTCTGTCATTCAAAACACATGTACCTGGAAGATTTACCTGCAGAGAATATTTGCTGAAAGTCTGATTCACTACCGTGCATAGCCATGAATTAAAGTGATGCTAATCTTTGTTTTTTAAAAGAAATTCTATTCAAGTATGTATTCTTTATTCAAAAAGTTCCTTCTACTCCTCCAAATCTCCAAAATCCTTTTCTTTTTTGCTGCTGTGATCTGACTTTCTATTAGAGGGTGGCTATGTTCATTCTCTATGGTCTCACTGTATATAAGAGTGTAGCCACTCTCTCTTGCTCACTCTTGAGATGTACTATGGACTATGGGATTTGTAGTGTCAACAGAGCAGTGCACATGACTGCAACTAATTAGTACACTGCTCATTCCAGACTAAGACCACTTTCACACTGAGGTGCTTTACAGGCGTTTTAGCACTAAAAATAGCGCCTGCAAAGTGCCTGTAACACGCCTCTCCTGTCACTCCAGTGTGAAAGCCCGAGTGCTTTTTTCTCCGAGTGGAGAAAAAAAGTCCTGCAAGCAGCATCTTTGTGGCGGTGCGGGAGCGGTGTATACACAGCTCCTAAACCACCCTGCAGTCAAAGCGCCGCTTAAACAATGGTAATGCGCCACTAAAATTAGCAACACTTTACCGCTACTGCCCCCACTGCCTCAGTGTGAAAGTGCCCTAAAGGAAATGAGCAGGAAAAAGAGAGGTTCAGAAGCTCACAGAGGATGTTACAAGGAGGCAGAAAAACACAGTAAGAAAGGATTTCATGAAAAATAGATTACAGGGCTATTAGTAGTAGATGTGTATGGAATCATTGTTGAAAAGCGATATTATTTAGTGTCTCTAGGTATTTTAGATCAAGAAATTCCAACACAAATGTATACAAGTACATTTTTCCTAGTAAAATTTCTTCCTGGAAAAAGCGACTCAGCTTGCAACCTTTAAGTATCACCGTAATGCTTATTTCCCAGTACTGACATCTTACTCAAGTCATTAATAAAACGTTTTAATAATCTCTAACTCTCTTCTTCCAGCTCAAAGATGAGGGTCCCAAAGAGAATATTTCACTTTATTGTAGTCAGAGCACCATAGGGTATAGTAGAGTACAGGCGGTCCCCGAGTTACAAACAAGAACTTTGTTCTTAAGTTGAATTTGTTTGTAAGTCAGAACAGGTACGTTTTGGGTAGCATAGGGAAGGGTTAACACCCCTGTAAGGTTTTGCTGTCTGTGCCACGTTCAGAAGATTTCACCTCACTTTCTGTCCCTATGACAATTGGATTTTGAAAATTTGAGTTGTTGTGGAAACAAGGATTGGTGATAAAGCTCCAGTGGAGACACCATTTTCCATGATATCTCTTACAGGAGTGAATTTCCCTTCCTAGGGGTAGATTTCCTCTCACTTTTTGTTGTCTCCCTCCGTTTTTAAGAAGGAGTCGTTTGTAAGTCTGATGTTGGTAACCCGGGAACCGCCAGTACATGTTACTGATAATAACCCTGATAAGGTATTAAAAGGAGCAAAAGTCTGTGTAAAAATTACTTTAGCAAATCAACCATCTAGTGTAGGTTTTACATGTTTTGCTCTATGGTCTCTTTTTATTTCTATTGCAGAGCTTGTGGTAGCCGAATCAGTCGTAGTTATCAAGAAACTGCTACAAATGCAGCCGGCACAGCATAGTGAGATTATCAAACACATGGCTAAGCTTACAGATAATATTCAGGTATGTAAGATTCACAGAGCAGACATGGAAAGTCAGTTTATGATTTCTTCCAATTCTGTCAGGAAATTGTGTACAGTCTACATTCAAAATTGTAAAAATACATGTTCAGAGACATTACTTCTCTTACTTCGTAGTAATTTTATGTAATGCACAGTATATGGATTTACTGATTTTTAAACAGTGACTGGGCTTTGAAAACACATATATTTAAAGGGAAATCTTTAAGATTTGTCATCTAGGGTACATAAACTCTGGTCTCCTCCTTGAGCTGAGCTGTCTCCATACACCCACACTTAGACCTTCAGCTACTCCCCAAACCCTACTCTTTGTCCTCCAACACTGAAAATGTGTCCTTTAAGAGCTCTTTAACACCCACACTCCTCATCCTTGTCTCCTAACAACTATTCTACTCCCATACTCTTCCAACAACTCTCCAACCCCCACATTCTGTCTACTAACAGCCCTCCTACTTCTGCTCTCTGTCCACCAACAACTTTCCTACTTCACCAATTTGTCCTCCAACAACTCTTCTACTTCCACATATTTTCCTTCTACAACTCTCCAGCCCTCACACTCTGTCCTCCAACAGCTATCCAGCCCCTACACTGTCTCCCAAAAGCCCCCCTACTTCACCACTCTACTCTCCCACTTCACCACTCTGTTCTTCAAACATCTCTCCACAATCTGTCCTCCAACAACTCACCTACCTCACCACTCTGTCCTGCAGCAATTCTCCAACCCTCACATTCTGTCCTGTAACAGCCCTCCGACTTTCACAGTCTGTCAATCCACAACTCTCCCATTTTACCACTTTTTCCTCTGACATCTCTTCTACTCCCACAAATTGTCTTCCTACAACTCTCCAACCCTCAGGTTGTCCTCCAACAGCTCACCAACCCCTATATTGTGTCATTTAACAACTCTCCAACCCCCAAATCCTGTCTTCCAAAAGCCCCACAATCTGTCTTCCCACAACTCTTCTACTCCCACAAATTGTCTTCCAACAACTCTCCTACCTCACCACTTTTTCCTCCAGTAGCTCTTCAACTCCCACAAATTGTCCTCCTACAACTCTCCAACCCTCACACTGTCCTTCAACAGCACTCCAACTCCTACACTTTGTCATTTAACAATTCTCCAACCTCCACACTGTCTTCCAAAATCCCCTCCATATCCACAATCTGTCCTCCAACAACTCTCCTACTGCTACAATTTGTTTTTTAGCAAGTCACCTACCTCAAAACTTTGTCCTCCAACAACTCTCCAACCCTTACACCCTGTCCTCAAACAGATCCTTAACCCCTACGCCATGGAGTTGATTTACTAAAACCGGAGAGTGCAAAATCTGGTTCAGTTGACAGAGATGGCTAAGCGCCTGAAAATCTGGTTCACCTGTGCGTGGTAGCCAATTAGCTTTTAACTTCAGCTTGTTCAATTAATCTTTGACAATAAAATCTGAAAAATGATTGGATTCCATGCAGAGCTCCCCCAGATTTTGCACTCTCCAGTTTCAGAAAAAATAAACTCCCATGTTCTTCAACAGAGTACCAGCACTCACACTCTGTCCTCCGACAACTCTTTGATTGCCACACTTTACCCTCCAGCAACTTTCCTACTTCCACTGCCCTTTTGTACACATATAAAAATATGTTTAAATAGCTGTAAATGCTAACTGAATGAAATTTAATTTGCTAGAACACTTTGTATCATAAATGCGTGCATTTTTTTTTTTCGTTTATATTAAAATATGTATTTTCACTCATAGTTATATTTCAGTGCTGCTGATCTCCTGCACCCTTATTACAGTAGCTTTCTGTTTACATACATGCAGTCCAACAATGGCTGCATAGCATTTCTCATTGTGTGTTTCCTGATGGTGATGACCAGGGTGGCAAAGCAGGAACACAGCTGGGAGACAGTGGCCAAGTGTTGTCACTCTATAACAAGGGACTTCACATCTTGTCATGTGGTGACAACACCTATAACAAATCAAATGCTTGCTGTTTTAGAGGAACTTTCTCTTTGATGGTACATTTTTATAGCCACCTTTCCTGTAGTTACTTGTACACATCTTTAAGTGGTTGTAAACCCTTACATATACCGAGTGAAGTGACTGGCCTCAGGTGATGCACAGGGATAAAACAAATCCTCCTACATAAGTTGTACATCCATTAAGTGCAAAATTTACACAGGATCTCTCAGCTCTGAAAAGCAGCGAGGAGAGTTCTGAGAGCTGATTGGAGGGAAGGTACACACACCCATCTAAACAGCACACAGGAACAGAGCTGAGGCTGTCACTGCTAGAGGTCCCTCCCCTGTCACCATTTTTCTTATGGTGTCAGGAAAACTCATCAGAAGTGACTCATGCTGACAGCAGAGGAACGAGGCAGCAGACTGAAATGACACTCGGTACTCTGGATTGGGACACGTACACACTATAGAGGGATATGCTTTGTTCATATTTCATGTCTGAGGTTTACAGCCACTTTAATTACTGTCCTCTGATCACTTATTATCCTCTGATTCTGTTTGTTTGTAGGTGCCTATGGCGCGAGCCAGTATCCTGTGGCTTATTGGGGAGTACTGTGAACATGTCCCTAAAATTGCTCCTGATGTGCTAAGGAAGATGGCCAAAACTTTCACTAATGAGGAAGATATTGTGAAACTCCAGATCATCAACTTGGCTGCAAAGCTGTATCTGACCAACTCCAAGCAGGTACATTGCTGATGATTATTATCAATGGCTTTAAAGATAAAAGGGAATTTCTATAACGTCTATTTATTTGACATAGCATTAGAACAATTGGAAGTCTTTTTATAAAACATTTGAATGTTTTTGAATAGATTTATTTCTTTAATCACTCCATCTAGTGGCAAAAATGCAGTATAGTTTTCTGAAATACCGAAAGAAAAGAATATACTGCATTGTAGGCACTACATGGAGCTGATGATACTGGAATTATTCTATTAGAAAAAATAAGGGAAAATTGTGTTCAGCTTGTCCAAATGCTTCTAAAATTTGGCCAATGAATGTTTTATAAATGGACCTCTTGGTGTGTTTCTTATCATCATATCAATATAGTTTAACCCATTTCTGACCACAATACAATTTTATAAGTCCAATGTAAAATGTCCTTTGCTGTATGAACATTATTAAACTTGCAGAAGAAAACTGGGAATGTGTAACTGTGTGTGTTGACCCCTCGTCAATCCTAAAAATATTTAAAGATATTGTCATGTTAATTGACACATAACTAGTTCAAAACTTCCAATGCAATATTAGCTTTCTGCTGTAATTATGTGATCGCTGATTACAGTTTTGGACCCATTTTGGAGATCCTGGTGTGCTGGTGACATTACTTTAATTGACACATAACAACACTGATTAGCTTTGTCCAGGCATCTAAGCTTCAAAAAACTCTGGTCATAAAAAGATTAACGATTTCCACATTAGAGCAATGGTAAAACAAAAGATCAGAAAGGATGGATACTTCTATAGATTCCATTAAGGTTCATAGAGAGATGTTGCAACAGTGCATAAAGTTGAATTGCCCAGATAAAAGGCAGTACTTTCAGCAGCTATGTGATCATTAATACTCTTTTATAGATTACATGTTAGAACCTAGATGAAAAAGTTCTTGGATATTACAGGGTCTTTTACCAGTAAAAGCAGACAGAGTACAGGGGTTCATGTTACCTGATGTACAGTCCACAAGACATTCTGACAGAAGAATTCCAGTTAGACCCCCTAGAAATCTTTTGCAGACAAAATGACCCCCCCCCCTCTTACAGCTTGCCTCCCTCCCTGACTCCAATCAGTTTCCCCTCCAGATTTGATTGCAGTGGAATAAAAGTAGAGATGCAAGAGACGCTGCAAAAGGCCTAGGAAGATTTCCGCTGTACATACATATTGTGGTCCCTTCCTTCCTTAAAGCGGAACTTCAGTCATTTTTCATCTTTCCACCTATTAAATCTTCTGCCCTTGTTGTTGTTTTAACTTTGGATAGTAAAACATTTTTTTCCTGCCAGTAAATACCTTATACAGCCCACTTCCTGTGTCTTGTCTGGTAAAATGCCTAGGATTATGACATCATGAACAGCTCTCTCTCTCCCACTCATGAGAGTTTGCTAGGAAAGGAGGGGGGGGGATGAGTCATAAGAGGGCCAATGAGAGCTGCAGAG
Source organism: Aquarana catesbeiana (assembly GCF_042186555.1). Lineage (NCBI taxonomy): Eukaryota > Metazoa > Chordata > Amphibia > Anura > Ranidae > Aquarana > Aquarana catesbeiana. The sequence goes on from NC_133326.1 coordinate 110,409,027, forward strand.
CTGGAGGTGTGCCTCTGTGTGTGTCTGTGTAAATCCAGGAAGTGAACAGGCAGCAGTTTCAGCTGTCCACAGTTAAAATGATTCAGACTCAGTGGAGGGAGATTTCTGCAGCATATTTGGAAAGTACAAAATCACAGTATATATACACTAATATGCAAAGTGGTTGGAGGGAAGCTTCAGAATGGCAAAGATGTTTTTATTACAAATTATGTGAGCAGACTGCAGTTCCTCTTTAGTTTCTGTGACATTAGCCTCTTCCTTTTAAATCAATTTCCTCATAGCTGCACCCTTATCAGCAGTTGTGTGTATATAGGAATTAGGTACTGGAAATAAAGGTCTGCTCTGTGGACAACCAGTGTGCAGATAGCAGTGATTGGTGTCACTTTCATTTCTGCAGAGTAAGAAGTGTTCTGTGTTGCCCCACAGTGACCAATCAGTTTTACATCTGTTCTGTCCTTACAGATAAAGGACATTTGACTCTTTATAGTGGCTATGGGGCACCTTTAAAAAAATGTAATATAATGTATTCTTAATGAGCTATTTTTCTGAGTTATGTCATGTGATGGATATCTGTTCTTAGCTTGTGAGTTAAGCTGGCCATATATTTATTTTTTTTAACTTTCTGTTTTTGGGACATTCATTCTGTTCTCATCAGTTCCATTTAGTCCTTTATTTCCTTTCATCACAAGCACCCTTGCAGCCCACTCCACCATAAGGGCTCTTTCACACAGGCATTGCAAATAGGTGATTGGGTCGTATGGAGCGGATGGAGGTGTTCACACTGCAGCGTCAGCATAGCCTTGTGTAGCAGTGAGACAAAAATAATGCTGCCTGCAGAGTTTGGCATGCACTGACGCTTTGCAACTGCCTTAATTCACAAATTTACTTCAATCTATTGAAACACACCCTAAGCGCTCTGTAAACACACTGTAAATGCGCCTATGGCATTTACAGTGCATTTAGGCTCAGTTCACTTATATGAGAATTGGATACGTTTTGAACCGCATCCGATTCCCATGACATGTGAACCAAACTGGCTGTCTATGGAGCTGGTAAACATATCTGTGATGCAGTCACAGTGGGAATTTAAAAAGAGTCCTGTGCGATTTCTGAGCACTGTGATGTGGTCAGATGCGAGTTTCAGGCTCATTGCCTTCTATGGGAACGCTTCTAAATGGCATGTCTTTAGTTTTATACATGAATTGAGAAAAAAACTGCGTGGGAGGCCCCCTCCCAGCAACCCATACCGGGTCTTTAGGGTCCAGTATGGGAACCCCACGCCAAAATGAAAACAAAAAAAAAACAGCTTGGGGTCCCCCAAAAATCTATACCAAAACCTTAGGTCTGGTATTGATTTTGAGGGGAACAGCACGCCAAAATGTAAAAAAAAAATGGTGTGGGGGTTCCCCTCAAAATCCAGACCATTATCCAAGCATGCAGCCTGGCAGGCCACAAAAGGAGAGGTGAGCGAGCCCCCCATCCCCTCCTGAACCATACCAGGCCACATGCCCTCAACATGGGAGATTGTGCTTTGTTGATGGGGACTAGGGCCTCTTCCCCACAACCCTGGTTGGTGGTTGTGGGGGTCTGCAGGCGGGGGGTTTATCGGAATCTGGAAGCCCCTTTTAACAAGGGGGCTCCTAGACCCCCCCCCCTTTGTGAAGTATGGGGTACATTTTCCCCCTACTCATTCACAAAAAAAAGTGTCAAAAATTAATAAAAACACAGAGACAGTTTTGACAATTACTTTATTAACAAAAAAACAAAAACAATGCCCCCCCCCCCCCCCCGGTGTAGATCAAGCGTCAATCACGATGAACACTGTTGCGACCCAAAAAAAGAAAGGGGCTTAGTACCTGTCGCTGGCCCCGCTGTCTGACAGTTCTTAAATAACTAAGGGGTGGCGACCTCAAAGTCATCGGTTGTTAAGGACATGGCGGCCGGCTTCTCGCCCACTCCTTAACAGCCAGCTTGTTGTTAAAGGATAAGTATAGCCAAAGCTCGTTTGGCTGTACTTCTATGGATCACAGGAGTGCAGTTCATTCTGTACTCCTTTGACCCGTTTTTAGCACAGAGCGGGCTGAAGTCCGCTCTCTGCTGACATCACAGATGTCAGTCTAGGCACTGCATCTTTGCGACAAAGTCTGGATCCGCCAGGTGCCTAAACTGACACCCCGCTCAGCCTATCAGCGAGCCACTGAGAGACTGAGCTGGCCTGCCCCTCCACAGCCCAGCACTCCAATGAGCGAGGAAGGAGAAGACCAGAGAGCTGTGAATGACAGTCAGCAGCTCTCTGCTCAAGGAGCTCTGAAAACTGAACGATCAACAGTGTTTGATCGCTCGGTTCTCAGTGTAGAGGCGCGGGGGACAGATGCAGCATCAGACCGATGCTGCATCCACCAACGTAAATATGATATTGAAAAAAAATAATTCCTTTACTTCTCCTTTAAAGACGCCGGTGGCCCCCTGCTTCTAAAATTCGCAGCTGAATCGTATCTAAATCGCAGCTGAACAGCTACTTTTTTCAGGTCCGTTTTCCAGTGAAAACGGACCTGAAATTCGCACCTCACATATGTGAACCTAGCCTTAAGGTGCAGTTGCAAAGTGTCAAAAGTGATCATTTCCCATTTTAGCCTTGTACAAAATGAAAAAAAAAAAACACATCTCACAGGGCGTTTGAGGAGTGTTGTCTGGCACAATATGAAAGCCTGTACAATCTAAAATGCTCAATAATGCTATTGGTGCGTTAATACACTTTAGGGCTGCTTTAGAATTTAACGCCGGTTTGAAAGATCCCTAAGAGCACCTACCTCCACCAATCTAGTTGACTAACCTCTGAAAACCCACCAATCCAGTTGATGAACCTCAAAATCTCTCTAAAAAGTAATTTGTGATATTTTTTATTAATGTTTTTCTCTTTTATTGATAATTTCCCTTTTTTGTTCCTTGTTTATCATAACTGTAATGAAATTTCCCTTCTGTGTCTAGACAAAGCTCCTCACTCAGTATGTTCTGAACCTTGCCAAGTATGACCAAAATTATGACATCAGAGATCGAACAAGATTCATTCGACAGCTGATTGTCCCTTTGGATAAAGGTGGAGCGCTTAGTAAACATGCTAAAAAATTGTTCCTGGCACAAAAGCCTGCACCTATACTAGAGTCTCCATTTAAAGGTAATTTCTGTAGTTTATCTTCCAAATGAATATGAAAGCCACTTTACATTCCAAGTTCAAGGCAAAGCAACAGGTCAGCTTAAAGCTGAACTCCAGACAGATAGAAAAGATACAAATTATTGCAGCTCTGTATTTATTAATACAGCCTTAAATGTATTTTTAAATGCAGGTGGAATAAGTACCTGAATTTGCTCTGGTATCAGCCTCTTGCAATCCATGGTACAGCTGAGCTCAGACTGAAGACAGAGAAACATCACAAGTAGTATCTGTGCTGTAGTGCTCATGGATTAGCAAGATACATTCTGATAAGAGTAGAGAGCAGAATGACAGAGAGGTAAGCTCATCAGTCTGCTGCTACTCCCTTCACTGTCCAGTCATAGGCTTTAAGCATTACTGCAGCAAAGAAAAATCAGGTCCCTTGTCTGCCATGCATGCCTGTGTTGTGTGAAAAAGCTGTATAAGACCTGGTTCACACCTATGCGTTTTTGGTGCTTTTTGCAGAAACGCACTACAGTCCATTTAACACAGTTTCCTATCAGACATGTTCGCATCCATGCTTTTTTTAGCCACTGCGTTTTTGGAAAGGGTCAGGGACTTTTTTTAAATGCAAAAGTGCTTTTTTTTTGCATTTTCGGTTCCATAGATTTCAATAGAAAAGCATGCATGCAAAGCAAAATTCTAATTGCGGCAAAATCGCTGTAAAAACACAAAACGCACAGCAAAATGCACTGTAGAATGCACTAGTCGCAAACTGTGAAGATGTGAACCGAGCCTAAAATTTGGTAGGTAAAATACTTTCCATACATGTATTTCACATTTATATTTAGCGGTTTGCCTGGAGTTCAGCTTTCACTGCTTCCCTCCTCTGATACACATCCTTTCCTTTCTTTGCTTTGTTACTCTGTTCTGCCAGCAATAGTGAAATACGTGGTATAGGATACATGTGACTTACTTCCCTTTCACCTATGTACAATAACCGCACTGAAATAATGGTGCCAGCCCATGGCGGCACTTGGGGGATGGAAGAAAATCTTACCCTCTTTCGTGGCTTGGAGCTTACACAGGGCTTTCTCCCTTTGCTTTTGGCACCCAAAGGGAGTGGCTGGGAAATTAAACAAAATTCTGTAGCTCCAACTGGGAAGGATGGCAGCTAAGTGACATGCTTCTTTATCCTATAAGGGCTAAACACAGGCATACTTTAAAGCTGAAGTTTCTGTACAGCTTTAGTCACATTACTTACCAGTAATGAAGTATGTCCCACAATGTGCAGGATCCAATAGAAATCTTCACTGCAGGGATACCCTGTCCTCTTCCTGTCTCTGAACTTTTCACAATCAAGAGGACAGATCCCTGGGCCGCTTTTTCACAGATAAGAGCCTGAAGCTATTAACCCCTTCAGTGGCCTAAGGTCAGTGACCAGAAGAGGACGTGGCATCCCTACAGCGAAGTTTACTCAATCCAGCTTCCTGCAAAACATGGGACATACTACATCACTGAAAAATGGACATCAATGCATTTCTATGGAAAAACAGATGATCATCTATTTTCATCCGTCTTCATCCGCTTTCGTCAACATCCATTTTTTTGGAACGAACGAAAGCCCTATTTTTCATCCGTTAGAGAAACCGATGTAAATGGTCGAATGGTCCGTTGTTGCATCTGTTTTTGCATTGGTTGTTAGGAGCAACCAGTCACGGGGGGGAGGAGTTGTGGTGGAGTAAAGCAGGAGAGCAGTATAGCGGTCTTTCAAACGCAATTTTTTGGGAAAAAATACACGTCGATGAATTTAAAAAAAAACTAAACAGTAAAGATAGCCCAATTGTTTTGTATAATGTGAAAGATAATGATACACCACAAGAATTGTGGGAAAATCATGATCTTTATTCTAAGCAAAAAAATGGTGATTCTCATTTTATCCAGAATCGTGCAGCTCCATTGTAAACCAATATAGGATATATTCAGAATAGGAACTGAATTCTAAAAACTGTGCCCAAAAGACAGGGAGAGGTCAAAGTACTAGTTACCAGTAGTGCCTGTGCTCACCCTGTGGCTGATCTTTCCCCATTACCACAGAGGTGGCTATCTTGGTAGAGGCAGGGTTTCTGCATGTCATAGCTACAGGATGACCAACAGTAAGCAGCACAGTAGTGACATTATCAAATCTCACTCCAAATCTCCTGAGACTTTCATTCAGAGGCAGCAGTGCCTTAGATCTCACACTGTGGATATACAGCTATGAGGCTAAAGGAAAACGAGTGTCTAGGCTTATATGAGAGAAAAAAATCCGGCACCATGATGTCTCAGCAATAAAACATATACAATTTTATTAGATCCATCCATTAAAAGGAATCAAAACCTGTAATTATTGACGCGTTTTAGCCTCTTACCTAGGCTTTAGTCATTATAACTAAGGCCTATGTGAGAGGCTGAAATGTGACAATTACAGGTATTGATTCCTTTTAATGGATGGATCTAATAAAATCGTATATGTTTTATTGCTGAGACATCATGGTGCCGGAATTTTTCCTTTTTCTTACGCCCCTTTCACACGGCAAGCCCGCTCGGATCCGAGCAGGCCATCCATTGACTCCTATGGGGAGATGGGTGTCAGCGGAGATGTATCCACTGACACCCGTCTGCCATCCGATCCACTAAAATCAGACGTAAGGTGATACGTTCGCTATCCATCTTGGCGGATCGAATGAGATCTGATGAAAACAGACATGCTGTCCGTTTTCATCCAATCTCTCCATTGGAATCAGTAGCGCTCTGACAGGCCCCTCCCCGCTCAGTGAGCAGAGACAGACCTGTCATGCGCTGGCTCAGCGGAGATCAATGGAGAGATCTCCTGCTGAGCTGGCGGACTCCGCTAAAGGGATCCGCCTCGTATGAATGACACCTTATATTCTAGAAAAGAGTACATTTTTCAAGGTACTTTTTAGGCTCCATTACCATTTCAAAATTTTCTCTATAATATAGCAAATCTTTACTTTTTTGGTTCAGTGCCTCTTTAAGTGTTAGCGCATGTATATGTTGTCTACAAAATAGACTACGGTAATTACTCAGAATGAATTGGATTACGTTTCAAAATTTTCCCTCTAATATACTAAATCTTCACTGTTTGAGTTCCTCTTTGGGTATTAATGGAAGGTATATACTGTCTACAAGAGACTTATTGCTAAGAATGAATTTGATTAGATCATATGAAAAATTCAGTAAAGATTGTATTTGTGAAAAATAAACTTATCCACTGCTTTGTTACCCACACAGATCGGGATCACTTTCAGTTGGGCTCTCTCTCTCACCTTCTCAATGCCAAAGCTGTTGGCTATCAGGAACTTCCAGACTGGCCGGAGGAGGCTCCTGATCCATCTGTGCGCAACGTGGAGGTGAAGGAAGCTGTGCGTGCTATAACATGAGTATATAGGGATATGGGATTGCCCACCGCTGTGCCCAGCTGAACTTCCCTTGCTCTGCAAGACTACATGTCTTCCTTGTCTGCGCTCCCCTTTGTTCCTTTTACCATTAGGCACTTACCTTTACCCTTCCCAACCTAAGCTAATGCACAATGGCTTTATTTTTTACTGCTATCATACTTCCTGTTCTGGTTACGCTCAGCTTTTCCATCTCTGCAGTTTATAGGGAAGAAATAAGTGCTAGTGAATCATAAAAACATGCCACAGACCAACATTCTCCCCTTGTCCTCAGGAAGAGGAAGACAGTGGACCCATAGACAGTCACATCGGACTCCTGGGGGAATGGAAAGAGGTTACCTCTTGCGTGTGTGAATATCGAATACGTTTGCAGTTTGCAGTGTTTTCTGTTTTGAGATCACTACCTTTCTTTGTTCTGGGTTCACAAGTACTATAACAAATTACCCAAAATGTAACAATCAGCGCCAAAAAATTAGGTGCAAAATATCATGTGGACCCAGACTTCTAAGGCATGCAAGTCAGTCTGGCAGTATAAGTGGTGTGTTAATACTGTGAATCACTTACTACAACTTCTCTAGTATCTGCTTACAACCTCTTCTCCCAACTAATGGCTCCTAGTAAATGTCTGTCCTGCTACAGTTACAAAATCCCTGAAAGCAGAAAGCTATTTACTTACCTTCTTTACCCTTCTTGCTTCCTCCATGTAAATGCATTGTTTTTAAATCTACTCTAGAGTTGCTATAAGTTCTGTTTGCTGACTGGAGCGTAATGCTTTTTACCAGCGTTCTCCCCTCTAGCAACTACCTAGCTGCTTGCAGCAAGCAGCTCTATACTTTTTTAATATATATAATGCTTTGTAAATATTTTATTTATGTATGTCCAAAAATAATAATTCAATTTTTTAGTCAAGTAAATATAAAATATTGGATATGAATATTTCATATACTGTATATATTTTCAGTCGGTAGGTGGAGCTGTAGGCTCCTTTTCTCATACTAGCCAAGCTATTACTTATAAGTGCCCTATTGAAAAAGGTCTGTTGTTTAAAGAGCCCAGTAGCTTAAGCTCAAAACACACGCATACACCTGAATAAGGCCTTGTTCATGTGGGCATAATTAAGTGTACATCCACGTGAAGGGCTGTGATGAAAAAAATGATATAAGAGCATCGATCCAGGTCGGTTTGCCCAATACACCCCGTCAGATATCTTGCATGTCGGCCCAGCTCTTAACCGAGGAAAGCTTTATGCAAAAAGGTGGGTAGCTGCACACTGTAGCAAGAACTCCAATCATTTATTTAACAAATGGTTCCAGATAAAAACATCACAGCACCACAGCCAATGATATGCACATGTTGAGGCGCTTATTCATAACAGAGCGTGAAATCACCCTGGTTGTGGTGCTGTGATGTTTTTATCCGAAACTATCGGTTAATAGTTCGGGTCTGGTATTGTTTTTAAGGGGAACCTCATGCCAAAATTTTAAAAAAGGCGTAAGGTCCCCCCTCCCAATTAAATACCAGACCCTTGTCCGGTCATGTGGCCTGGCAGGATAGGAAAGGGGGGGGCAAGCGATCGCCCCTCCCCCCCTCCTGAGCCATACCAGGCCACGTGCCCTCAACATGGGGGGGGTGCTTTGTTGATGGGGACAAGGGCCTCTTCCCCACGACCCTGGCCAGTGGTTGTGGGGGGTCTGTGGGTGGGGGCTTATCGGAATTTGGAAGCTCCCTTTAACAAGGGGGCCTCCAGATCCCAGCCCCCCATATGAAGGAGTAGGGGATACATTGTACCCCTACTCATTCACCAAAAAAAAAAGTGTCAAAAAATAAATAAAAAGAGAGTTTTTGACAATAAAAAAGAATTTAAAAATAAAAAGAGCTCTGTATAAATTGCTGGCTCCCGCTGACTGACAGCTCCACCGTCTGACAGTTCTTATATAACTAAGGTGCGGGGCCAAACAGCAACATCAGCAGATGACCCGCCCTCTTGCGACATCATCGGCCGGTGCATGCAAGGGAAGGGGCCATCTGGTGACATCGCCAGGTGGCCCTGCCCCTTAGTTATTTAGGAACTGTCATATGGCGGAGCTGTCAGTCAGCTCGGGGGCCAGCGACAGGTACAGAGCTCTTTTTTTGCCAGGTTGCAGTGGCATCGTTCATCGTAGTTGACACTGGATCTAAACTGGGGGACATTGTTTTTGTTTTTTTAATAAAGGAATTGTCAAAAACTGTCATTGTTTTTGTTTTTTTAATAAAGGAATTGTCAAAAACTGTCTCAGCACATCACAGCACCACAGCCATTGATATGCACATGTTGATGTGTTTCACGCTCGGAGGCCCTTATTCATAACAGAGCATGAAATGCGTCAACATGTACATCACCCTGGTTGTGGTGCTGTGATGTTTTTAATCTGGAACAATTGGTTAAATAATGTATTGTATTTCTTGTTAGAGTGTCTGGCTACCCACTGGGCCTGGTATGGATTGAAGGGGGGGACGGGACCCCAACAATGTTTTTTTTCTCAATTCGTGTTCAAAATTGATGACTTGTGCAATTCAGAAGTGTTCACATAGAAGTCAACGAGCCTGGAATTTACATCTGAACTGCACCTCAGTGCCCAGAAAAACTCAGGACTCTTTTTAAAATCACACTGAATTCGCATTGCCGCTGCACCGCAGATACCTCAACCATCTCCATAGAAAGCCGGTTTGGTTCACATGTCATGCCAATCGGATGCGGTTCAAAACGCATCCAGTTCGCATATGTGTGAACGGAGCCTAAAGCTTATTTAATAGCTATCCTGTAAATCTGGACATTAAATGTATTTAGATTGGGAAGCATCTAGAGATAAAAACAAAAGCGCCTGATGGTACTATTACAGGATTTACCAACTGTTATTTTCATTATGGCTTAAAGAAACCAAGGATGGGATCTTCCAGTATTCTCACCATGCAAGTACTGTAAACACAACCCCATTCCGATGGATATTGAGTAGTACATTTAATGCATCTGAAAGTGTCTGGCAATCTAGTTAACAGTTTCCCTGGAACTGGCCCCGTTGCAACTGAGAAATTAGGTTTGGACACTGAATGGCTGGATCTCTCAGTATGTATGCTGATCACCAGTTATATTTATTGTATTCTTGACTTATTCTTTGTGCTTTGTTTCTTGAACTTTTCAGGTGCCTGAATGGACAAAGTGCCCAAGCAGAGAAAAGCGCAAGGAGAGGGAGGAAAAACCATTTTATTCAGATTCCGAAGGAGAATCGGGACCAACAGAATCTGCAGATAGTGGTAAGTAACTAGGCAAAAGTAGTTATCATGTTAACCTTGTGGAACTGAGTTGTGTGTATGTTTGTGAGTTGTTTGTACTTGTGTGTGCAGGGCTATCTGCCCTTCCAGCTCATATGGTTTATTAAAGCCCAACTCCAGGCACCATCATTTAATACCTGTAGAGGGCTTAATAAGTGTTATTAGGTGCACCATAATGCATGCGGTATAGTGTGTTGTGCATGCATGCTCCAACGTGTTGCTACAACGCATTGCAGTGCTTGCTTTTTTTTTAAATGTACACTTAAAGTAGAAGCTCAGTCAAATCATAACTATACCTAAACCTACTCCCACCCCCATTCTAAGCCTTTTCTAACTACCCTGTAAAGCAAAGATGTCTATACTTACCTATACTGAGGGCGCTCCGGTCACATGATCTCCCCAGCGTCCAGCTTCAGTGAAAAGGAGAGATCGCCAACAGCAGCTGCAGAGCCTAGCAGTGCTGTCACCCATAGGCTTACTATGGGGCATCTGTTGTTGGCTGTTCCTCCTCTACTCTGAAGCTGCTGTTGGGGCCAGACTGCGTGACTGTACCAGAGCGCGCTTAGAATAGGTAAGTATAGACATCTTTCCTCTACAGCAGGGGTCTCCAAACTTTATAAACCAAGGGCCAGTTTACTGTCCTTCAGATTTTAGGGGGGTTGGAATATGGCCATCAGGAGTTAAAAATGTACCAGCATCAGTGGGAATAAACAATCCCCCATTGTTGGTGTCACTGGGAGGAATTGTTCCCCATCATTGGTGTCATTGGGCTCCATTGTTGGTGTCATTGAGAGGAAATGTGCCCCATCATTGTTGTAATTAGGAGGAATTTTGCCCTTCATTGGTGTCAGTGAATAAAATAGCAGCCAGAGGGCCAGATAAAAGCAAGAAAAGGGCCACATCTGGCCCCTGGGCTGCAGTTTGAAGAAGTTAGAATAGGCTTAGAATGGCAGTAGGAGCAGGTTTACGTATAGTTAGGATTCCACTTTAAGGTAACTCCTTTACAGCGAGTTGCAATAGGCTGCGTTACAATAAAACATGCATGCATCATTTTATTGCAACACACACCAATGCATTGGTATGAACAGGCCCTTAATGTCTGTTTTGTTCAAACAGCTTTAAAAGTGCTTCCACTGTACATTTGCCCACCCCTCCCCCCCAACATCACTACTGGAGGTATAACGCCAGCGTTGGTGTCTCCACCCTCATACATACTTGGCCATTCACAAAATACAACCTATGATGAAGCTGTGGCAATGCTTTTTGTGATTAGACAAGCGTAGACAGGGATGGAGACAAGTTGCCAGTGCTGATGCCACTGTGGGGGGGGGGGGGGGTGAAAGTACTACAGGAGATGTACTATTCAGTAAAACTAAAAGACCTCTTTCCAAACTATTTGAATAAAACAAACCTTAAATAATTAGCAATAGTAAACTCCTACTAATTCCTCTAAAAGTAATGGTCTGCGAGTGCACGTGGTCTGCGAGTACCTGTGTATTGTCTTGTTGAGTACCTGTGTATTGTCTTGTTGAGTACCTGTGTATTGTCTTGCTCAGTATTAGTGTTAGGAAGCTAGTTGTTCGTGAATAATATCATGAATAATCGTGAATAATAGTTGTTAAATAATTTGGACAGGGTATAATCCCCAATCCTCATTAAATTAGTAGGTACGATGCCCGGCGGGTGTGTAGATGCAACTCCGTGTACATCTTGCGGCATGTATGCGTTCCTTGATCATCGTTTTCCTGGAAGCCCAGGTTCTGAATCTAGGGAAGAAACTGTCAGCACTGAGAAGACCCTCCATACTAAAGGAGAGCTGGCAGGGGCCAGCATTGAGGCGGGGTGGAGACAAAGAGGTGCAGGCACTAGAAAAGAGTAGATGGGTGACAGTCAGGAAGGATAGAGGGGGAAGTGCCAGGGAGGCTGATCCTGGGCTGGAGCATCCCAATAAGTACGCTCCATTGAGTGACATTGGTGGAACCGGTCAGGGACCAACACTGCTGAAACGGAGGGACTCTCCTAGCTGCCAGGAAAAGAACTCCTCCATTAAGAGTGGGGGGGCGAAGAGAAAGGATAGACAGATTCTGGTGGTAGGGGACTCAATTCTTAGAAGGACAGAGAGGGCAATCAGTGACAAAGACCTGAAGCGCTGAACTGTGCTGTCTACCGGGCGCTCGGGTTCGGCACAGATTACTGGGAGGGGCTGGGGAAGACCCGGCTGTCATGGTGCATGTTGGCACCAATGACAAAGTCAGAGGCAGATGGAAAGTCGTAATGAACAATTTTAGGGACTTAGGAGCTAAATTGAGGAAAAGGACCTCCAAGGTAGTATTCTCAGGAATACTACCTGTACCTTGAGCCACACCAGAAAGGCAGAGGGAGATTAGGGAAGTAAACAAGTGGCTGAGGAGCTGGTGTAGTAAGGAGAGGTTTGGGTTCCTGGATAACTTGGTAGACTTCTCAGTCGGTCACCAGTTTTATAGAAGGGACTGACTGCACCTAAATGAGGAGAGTGCAGATGTGCTGGGAGTGAAGATGGCCGAAAAGTTTGACGGGGGGAGGGTGTAGATATAGTCAGCGCGGAACATATTCCAGAGGGTAGTATTGGGGCACTAGTGGTAGGTTGACTAAAGCACATAAACCTGAGGTAAGTATAGTAACAAGTCTTGCAATCTCGGAACACGCGATAAGAGGACATTATGTGACCGGTCTAAACTACGTGGCATGTTCACCAATGCCAGGAGCCTGGCGGACAAGATGGGTGAACTAGAGATACTGTTGTATGAGGAGGATTTAGATTTTGTAGAAATTTCAGAAACCTGGTTCAACAGCTCTCATGATTGGCTGGAAACCATTCAAGGGTATTCCCTTAATTGCAGGGATAGAGACGGTAAAAAAGGGAGAGGGGTATGCCTATATATCAGGAATAATGTACAAGTGAATGAGAGAGATAACATCAATAAGGGAGCTAGGGAGCAGGTTGAATCCTTATGGGTAGAACTCCAAAGGGATGAAGCTGAGGGGAAATAATACTGGGAGTATGCTGTAGGCCTCCTAACCTGAGAGAGGAGGGGAGACGGACCTCCTATCACAATTTGGATTAGCATCAAGTAAGGGAAGTGTTATCATAATGGAGTATTTTAATTATCCAGACATAGACTGGACAGAGGGCACCACGCATTCGTCTAAGGCTCACCAGTTCCTAAATGTTTTGCAGGACAATTTCATGGGTCAGATGATAGACACACCAACTAGAAACTAAGCATTACTAGACCTACTGATTACCAACAATACAGACCTGATCACGGATGTGGAAATATGGGGCAATTTAGGAAACAGCAATCACAGGTCAATTGGCTTCAGTATAAATCGCACAAATAGGAAACATAAGGGGAATACAAAGACTCTGAATTTCAAAAGAGCCAACTTCCCTAAACTATGAACCTTGCTAGAAGATATAAATTGGGATAAAATCTTAGGAACAAAGAACACGGAGGAGAGATGGGTTTGCTTTAAGAGCATATTAAATAAGGGCATTAGCCAGTGCATCCCATTGGGAAATAAATTTAAAAGAGGGAACAAAAGTTCTTGATGGCTTAACTCCAATGTAAAAATGTATATAAAAGCAAAAGAGAAGGCCTTCAAAAAATACAAGGCTGAGGGATCATCATCAGCATTCAGACTTTACAAAGAATGCAACAAGAAATGTAAGGGTACAATTAGGGTGGCTAAGATAGAACACGAAAGACACATAGTGGAGGAGAGCAAAAAAAAATCCCAAGAAATTCTTTAAGTATATAAACAGTAAAAAAGGGAGGACAGACCATATTCCCCCCATAAAGATTGAGGGAGGACATCTGGTTACAAAGGATGGGGAGATGGCGAAGGTATTGAATTTATTCTTCTCCTCAGTCTTCACGAGGGAATCGGGGGGCTTCAGTAACCAAAATTGCAGTGTTTATCCTCATGACACATCACATGAAGCACCCTCATGGCTAACAGAGGACAGAATCACCGGGACCAGATGGCTTGCACCCGAGGGTACTTAGGGAACTCAATTAAGTAATTGCCAGACCATTGTTCCTAATTTTTCTGACAGTCTACTGACTGGAATGGTACCAGTTGATTGGAGAAAAGCCAATGTAGCACCAATATTTAAAAAGGGCCCAAAATACATCCCTGGGAATTACAGACCAGTTAGCCTAACAACAATAGTATGCAACCTCTTGGGGGGGATGATAAGGGACTATATATAAGATTTTAGTAATTAAAATGGTATCTTTGGCAGTAATCAGCATGGATTCATGAAGAATTGTTCTTGCCAAACCAATCTATTAACCTTCTATGAGGAGGTGAGCTGCCATCTAGATAAAGGAAGGCCCGTAGATGTGGTGTATCTGGATTTTGCAAAAGCATTTGACACAGTTACCCGTAAACGTTTACTGTACAAAGTAAGGTCCATTGGTGTGGACCATAGGGTGAGTAGTTGGATTGAAAACTGGCTACAAGGGAGAGTGCAGAGGGTGGTGATAAATGGGGAGTACTCGGAATGGTCAGGGGTGAGAAGTGGGGTACCCCAGGGTTCAGTGCTGGGACCAATCCTATTTAATTTGTTCATAAACGACCTGGAGGATGGGGTAAACAGTTCAATCCCTCTATTTGCAGACAATACTAAGCTAAGCAGGGCAATAACTTCTCCGCAGGATGTGGAAACCTTGCAAGAAGATCTGAACAAATTAATGGGGTGGGCAACTACATGGCAAATTAAGTTTAAAGTAGAAAAATGTAAAATAATGCATTTGGGTGGCAAAAATATGAATGCAATCTACTCACTAGGGGGAGAACCTCTGGCGGAATCAAGGGTGGTAAAGGACCTGGGGGTCCTAGTAGATAGGCTCAGCAATGGCAAGCTGCTGCTAACAAAGCAAGCAGAATATTGTCATGCATTAAAAAGGGGAATAACTCCAGAGATAATTCTCCCGCTCTACAAGACTCTGGTCCGGCCTCACCTGGAGTATGCTGTCCAGTTCTGGGCACCAGTCCTCAGGAAGGATGTACTGGAAATGGAGTGAGTACAAAGAAGGGCAACAAAGCTAATAAAGGGTCTGGAGGATATTAGTTATGAAGAAAGGTTGCGAACACTGAACTTATTCTCTCTGGAGAAGAGATGCTTGACAGGGGATATGATTCCAATTTACAAATACCATACTGGTGACCCCACAATAGGGATAAAACTTTTTTGCGGAAGGGAATTTAATAAGACTTGTGGCCACTCATTAAAATTAGGACAAAAGATGTTTAACTTTAAACTGCATAGAGTTGGCAGAACTGGTTGGATAATACTTCTGTGGCTCCCGCACAGCTGGTTAGAGATAGACTGCTGCTATTGTAAGCCCTATGGGAAATACCGTAGATGGCTACCTGAGTTTAGGGCATCAACCATTTGATAAACATGTGCGTTGAGGAAAGCGTTACCCTAACAAGCCCACTTATAAACTTAGGTGGACTTTCTGGTTCACCCACCTTATAACTTCTTTGTAGCTGGCCCCAGGGGCGGGGGAAGAGGATAGGAAAATGCATGTATTTGATGTTATGTTTTATTTCTCTTGTTTTATATGCCACTATCCTCGATATGTATCTCACTGATTGTAATTATACAATGCATGTCAACCTGTATTACTGGAAATTTGACTTTGCAATGTTGTATACACTGATATGACTAATGCGCGTATTGTATTCTTGTCTGTTGGCAATAAAAATTGTTTTGAATAAAAAAAAAAAAAAACTACATAGAGGGTTCTTTACTGTAAGAGCGGCAAGGATGTGGAATTCTCTTCCACAGGTGGTGGTTTCAGCAGGGGGCATCGATAGATTCAAAAAACTATTAGATAAGCACCTGAACGACCAAAACATACAAGGATATACAATGTAATACTGACATATAATCACACACATAGGTTGGACTTTTTTCAACCTCACCTACCTATGTACCTATGTATCTATGTAACTATGATATCCTGAGCTGGGCTTTAGGTGCAGACCTAGATTCTGCTATTAATCTTGTCATTCACTCTATGGTATTTCTGTTCCACAGAGCCAGAGTCAGTGAGTGAATCAGAGAGTGGTGAAAGCAGCAGTGGCAGCGGGTCTGGGTCAGAGAGTGAAGAGGAGGAAGAAAGTGAAGAGGAAGAAGAGTCTGAAAAAGAGGAGAAAAAGAAAGAAAAGAAGAAAGAACCACAGAGTGAGGAAAGGTAAGGCAATCTATTACAAGGGCAGAGATGCATTATCCACAGGAAAGCCCAAGCAGAGGTCCAGGGCCCAGTGGTTGTTAAGGGGTCCTAACAACAACCTTCATGCTCCAGCATAGACCAGGAGGCTAGCAACATTGGTCAAAGCTGTGTACCTTGCTTGTCACTTCACAGGGGAAGATACATTTATACAGTGGGTATAGAAAAGAATCAGCCCTCCGCATTAAAATCACATTTTGTTGCTTTGCAGCCTGAAATGAGAACAGACACGTTTTTGTTTTATCCAGCTGTATTTACTAGTGCAACTTATAACATCCAAGTGAAAGATATAATACCAACATGTCAAATTCAAAAACAGAACCACTGAGTTGAAAAAAGGATCACCGCCCTTATGTCAGTATTTTCTTGGACCACCTTTTGTTTTAATTACAGCCTTTACATCGAGTTGCAATACGCTGCGTTACAATAAAACATATGCATGCATCATTTTATTGCAACACACACCAATGCATTGGTATGAACAGGCCCTTAATGTCTGTTTTGTTCAAACAGCTTTAAAAGTGCTTCCACTGTACATCTGCCCCTCCCCTCCCCAACATCAGTACTGGAGGTATAACGCCGGCGTTGGTGTCTCCACCCTCATAAATACCTGGCCATTCACAAAATACAGCCTATGATGAAGCTGTGGCAATGCTTTTTGTGATTAGACAAGCGTAGACAGGGATGGAGATAAGTTGCCAGTGCTGATGCCACTGTGGGGGGGGGGTGAAAGTATGACAGGAGATGTACTATTCAGTAAAAGTAAAAGACCTCTTTCCAAGCTGTTTGAATAAAACAAACCTTAAATATTTAGCAATAGTAAACTCCTTCTAATTCCTCTAAAAGTAATGGTCTGCGAGTGCACGTGGTCTGCGAGTACCGGTGTATTGTCTTGTTGAGTACCTGTATATTGTCATGTTCAGTATTAGTGTTAGGAAGCTAGTCAAATTCAAAAACAGAACCACTGAGTTGAAAAAAGGATCACCCCCCTTATGTCAGTATTTTCTTGGACCACCTTTTGTTTTAATTACAGCCTTTGGTTGAGATTTGTCTCTGCTAACTTTGCACATCTAGACTTTGCAATATTTGCCCACTCTTCTTTGCAGAACTGCTCAAGTTCAGTTACATTTGATGGTGACCTTTTGTGGACTGCAGTCTTCAAGTCATTCCACAGATTTCCAATAGGGTTTAAGTCTAGGCTCTGACTAGGCCATGCAAAGACATTCACCCTCTTCTCCTTCAACTACTGTGAAGAAAAATGGATGGGGCAAAATACCATCAAATTCTTGAGGAAAATCTGCTGCTCTCTGCCAAAAAGTTGTCAGTGGTAAGAAAGATTACCTTCCAAAATGACAATGACCCAAAGCACAAATGACCATACAGTGGTTGAAGGAGAAAAAGGTGAATGTATTGCATGGCCTAGTCAGAGCCCAGACTTAAACCCCATTGAAAACCTGTGGAATGACTTGAAGACTGCAGTTCACAAAAGGTCACCATCAAAATAAATAAACCATTAAATTAACTGAACCTAAGCAGTTCTGCAAAGAAGAGTGGGCAAATATTACAAAGTAGATGTTCAAAGTTAGTAGAGACATATCCCAACAGACTAAATAAAGGCTGTAATTTAAAGCAAAAGGTGGTCCAACAAAATACTCACATAAGGAGGTGATCCTTTTTCCAACTCTGTAATTCTGTTTTTTTTTCTGACATTGTGGTGTTATAAATTTCAATTGGATGTTATAAGTTGCACTAATAAATACAGCTAGATAAAACAAAAACTGTCTCTTTCTTCATTTCAGGCTGCAAAGCAACAAAATGCGATTATTTTAAAACTGGGTAAATCTTTTCTATACTCACTGTAGGTAGATGTTGTGTGAAGGGGCTATGCTGGTAACGACAATGTAAATGGTGCAGTTTCTCTGTGCCTTTTGCAATCCTTATCAATGACAATCAAATGGATGGAGAGGTCAAAGCTGCTACTTCATCTAGGGCTGAATTCTGTTCTAAGCTGCTTCTGGTTCCAAATACAAACATCCATTATTACTATTACTGATGGAAGCACACCTCACATAATACCTTGCTTGTCTACAAACCCTATAGCAACTGTGTGCTTTGTCAGGAAAGTGGGGAAGTTTAAGATTAGATTGAGTAAAATTGGGTAGTAGTAAAAGTACAAGGTATATGACTTTAGGTTGGAAATTGGTTAAAGGCACCTCACACTATCACATCAAAAGATATACCGAGTTTTCATTTAAGCACATTTGTAGGTAAGATAGACATCCTTACCCAATGGCATTGTAAAGTCTAATTCTTTTTACCATCTTTGCAGCAAATAAAAGACTACTGAATATTTATGATAGTCTATTATACTATAATTAGAAATATCACTGGGTTACCCTAAAGATCACAAAGAGATTCTCTGGGGATATCCTGACAGATATGGTTGTAAAGTCACGTGTTAATTACTTTGATTCTCTCTGTTTTAGGGCCCAGTTCAGTTGTGTGTGTGTTTTCCTAAAATTATAATGCTAAATACCTTCTTTGCAGAGTCTTGCTGTCCTGTCATGTGACCTACCTCTACTTCCCTTCCCAAGTAAGTGAGTACAATGGGAGGGGCTGAGATTCCCCTCTGATAAATGGAAGCTAGCAGAGGGAGGTCACTTGTCTGCACAGCAGGGCTCTGCAAATAAGGTATTTAGCATTATAATTTTAGGAACACATACATTGTACTGAACAGGGACCTAAACAGAGGGAATCAAAGTAATTAATACATGTTTCTTTACTTTACAAGCACTGGAGCAGCTGCAGGGAATATAATTACACCGATATGAGAGGGGAGGGGAGGGGTGGGAAGAAAATTGGCTCACACGCAGACTACGGAGCTGACAGGGAGAGAGGGAGGGGGGAGAGAGCTGGAATGACGGAGACATATACACTTACCACTATATCAGAGATCAGCAGCCATGATAAACATGGTCAGTTTACAGAGGGAGAGGCAGGATCAGGCAGCCCTTTTTCTTTAGAGTTACAACCACTTTATCTGGCTGTGGAAATTGTTTTTCTGTTTGAAAGAATACTGACATTTCTATTAAAACAATATTGCCAATTTAATTTAAAGAATTCCAGCTTTTCCTCCTCAAAACAACATATGCATTGTGCTTGTAAATGAATCACAACCCCAGTGTCAGTTCATGTGTAATGTACCTCCTTTATCTGTATAAAGCAGGTTTCTTTCTGATGTCACTCTCCTCCTCCTGGCTCAATTTCAAAGTTCTCTGACTTCCTGTTTTCTTCCTTTTCCGGTCCTCATACTACATGTCCAATTATCCTTTGAGCCTCTTTAGTTTCAGGGTGGGCTATGGGAGTCACTTGTAGCAGCTATGGGCGTTAATGTGGGTGGGTCTAAGGGTTACTGTGGGTGTTTCTGGGCCTTCGTGTGGGTGGTGAAAGGAGAGGAATGGAATTGTGTTATCATCACTCCAGTTCTCTGTGCAGTGAAGAAGGAACCAGCAGGAAGTGGAACTATAGTCAGAAAATTAAAGTGATTCTAAAGGCAATTTTTTTTTGTCCTAAATCTACAGTAATACTTTCAGGCCCTGTCTGTCTGCTTACCTCTGGTTGTGTATCAGCCTCAGGGCCTGCACTCTCACACCTGTCTGCTTAAGTAATCTTCCCTCAAGCATGGCTCCACCCCAGCCTCTAACTGGGAACACTATAAAAACCTGTCCACTGCAAGCCAGCCTCGCAATATTGTGTGTTTGGCTTCCTGTGTGACAGTACAAAACAGATTACAGCACACACATACAAGAATGACATTTCCTGAAAGGCTAGTAAAAAACACCTGAACATATTAAAAAAATACGGGGGTTTGGTCACACTATATGGTCATACAGTGCTAAGTCCACTTACTGCGACAAAGTACCCCGAATTAGTGGGTCCTACCCTTGTAACAGAATGAAAGATCCTTTGTCTCAACCATGGGAGCCAAACTCCTCTATGTGGAAGATCTGAAGGGATTCCTCCTATGCACTGGTGGCCACTAAATAAGAGGTAATGAGGAGGGGGAGGGGTGCTCCAGCCCAAAAAAACCTGGTCAGGGTCTATTACAATATACAAAAACATATTTGGGGGGCACACCCTAAAATGCTTTTAAATTCAAGATGGTGCTGCTATAAGACCAACAAACAGTACAAAACAGATTACAGCGCACACATACAAGAATGACATTTCCTGCAAGGCTAGTTAAAAACACCTGAACATATTAAAAAAATAAGGGGGTTTGGTCACACTATATGGTCATACAGTGCTAAGCCCACTTACTGTGACAAAGTACCCCGAATTAGTGGGTCCTACCCTAGTAATAGAATGGAAGATCCTTTGTCTCAACCATGGGAGCCAAACTCCTCTACGTGGGAGATCTAAAGGGATTCCTCCTATGCACTGATGGCCACTAAATAAGAGGTAATGAGGAGGGGGAGGGGTGCTGCAGCCCAAAAAAACCTGGTCAGGGTCTATTACAATATACAATATGGCTTCCTGTGTGCTCTACGTCTGATTCTATTTACCGTCCTTGTTTGTTATTGACTTTCCTTGTCTGCTTTACACCCTGACCTTTGGCGTGTTTTTTGACTATCCCTGTCTGCTCGTCGCCCCAACCTTTTGGCTTATCTCTTGACTATCCCTTGTTGTCCTGGTCTGCTGCTTCCTCTCTATCCTTCAGTAGCCTACCGTGAGCGTGAGCTGGGAGACTCTGGGGGCTGCGACCTGGAGCCAGTTGCAGCGAAGTCCATCCCCACCACTGGGGTCTCTGGTGAACACCTGCTTGCTCTTAGACTCCGCTCCCTGGGGAATCTCATGCTCTAGCTCCCAGTGTGATCTGTGTCGGTGCTCCAGAGGACCTGCTTTCCTGAACCACCCAGAGCTCCATCCGTGGCAGTCAGCCGTAAGATCCACTGACTTAGTGGTGCACTCCTGACCCCAACGGCGTGCATCTGTCACCTGGCCTCAGGTGACCTGACATTTTTATTTTTTTTACATAACAAACATGTCATACTTCCCTGCTCTGTGTAATGGTTTTGCACAGAACAGCCCAGATCCTCCTCTACCCCCACTACCGCTTGCTGAGAGGGCACTCATGCATGCTTGCTCACACAACCCGCCCACCAAACTGTGCCCACCAAACATGTGTCACTCCCACAGTGCCATTTAGGCTGGGTTTGCATCTGTGGGTTTCTAAATGCATGCCAACCTGCATGCATGAATGACCAGGGAGGGGAGAGGTGAGGGTTAAAAAAAAAACACTGATTGATCAAAGTTGCACAGGAATGATAGTCACGCTGAAAGTCACATGACTTTTATGTGGTGCTAGGGTGAACCAGGGCTATTTAATTCCTCCAAGAATCAGCACAGCGAGCTTTCACAGTAGGCTGTGTATGCTGTGATCTGTGAGGTGGGACTTGGGAGGTTTGGACTCTTCCTGTACACGTGACTGGGCGAGATTGAATGCTAATTAGGATGTTCTCCATCCCACCCACCATCAGAGCTGTGAAGGAAGTTACATCATTTGCACAGTCTGAAAGATTACAGAGGGGTGTGTTTTAGGCTCTAGCTGCTGCAAGAAGTGGCTATGGAAAGGAACGCGGTCTATAGCAGGCTATACAGAGTTTCACATGATACAAAGCCACAACTAAACCCAGAATATTAGGGGATCTGCAAACAACAGAGCAACATGGTACAGAGTTCTGATTTATGCTGTAATTGATCATTCCATTCAGTTCCAATGAAAAGAAAGTTGGAGTTCAGCTTTAAAACAAAATTATCTTTCAAAATAATTACCCCTTGTGATTATGAGATCTATTTTGAAATAAAAGTAGTTGATTATAAGACATAGAATACAGTAATTCCTTTCTTAAACTTGACAGTGATGAAAGTGATAGGGACCAGAAAATGACAACAAAAGGGAAGAAAACACCTACAAAAACCAGCCAGAAATCAGCCTCTGAGGGTAGCAGCTCTGAGAGCAGTCAGTCTGAGAGTGAATCTTCATCAGAAGAAGATGATGATGATGAAGAGGAGGAGAAAGAGGAGCCCACACCTGAACCTAAAAGGAAGAAAACTGTGAGCATTTTAATATATCATATACCTGTACTAGTAGAGCCCTTCCAACTGAAATTAGTTGTGCGGCCCTGATATATTCCTGTTCTGAACCATTTGCTTTTAAATAACTATGTAATTGTTATTTCATAAAACATGCTTTTAAACATATTTCTAAAGGTTCTACAGGGGGTCCCCGGGTTACAAACAAGTTAGGGACTGTAGGTTTGTTCTAAAGTTGAATCTGTTTGTAAGTCGGAACAGGTACATATTTTAAGTGTAGCTCCAGCCAAAAAAACTATTTTTAAGCTTTTTGGATAGCATAGGGAAGGATTAACACCCCTGTAACATTTTTTTTGCTGTCTGTGCCCCTGTTCAGAAGATTTCACCTCACTTTCTGTCCCAATGACAATTGGATTTTGAAAATTTTGGGTTGTTGTGGAAACAAGCCTTGGTGATAAAGCATCAGTGGAGGTACCTTTTCCCCAAAATAGCTCTTACAGGAGTGAATTTCCCTTCCTAGGGGTAGATTTCCTCTCACTTCCTATTGTCTCCCTCCGTTTGTAAGTAGGAGTCGTTTGTAAGTCGGATGTTTGTAACTAGGGGACCCCCTGTACTTGGTTTTGGCACATTGTGATGTATTTTCTTGCTTTTCGATGCATTTTACATTCAGCAATATGGAGTGACTTACTGTATGTGAAGTTTGTCCAAAATATCAGTGCTCAGATAACCTATTTTCTTTTTAAGCCCATGTAAATAGAAACCATATATAACTGTGTTTGACAGATTACTTGTAATCTAAACTATCCTCGGTATTTCGCATAATGTATATGATCATCTAAAAAAGTGCCTTTTTTCTTACTTTACTGATTATTTCTTGTTCTTCATAGCCATTAGCTACTAAGCCAGTATTGAAACAGCCCAAGCAGACCAAAGAGATGTCATTGCTAGATCTGGATGACTGTAAGTGCAGCTTTGCTGTTCTATTTGATACCTAATTTGCCATGGAAATATCTTTTTTTGCTGGAAAACTATTTTCACAAAAATAAAATACTGTACCTATACTTATACCTTGGTGTTAATTATATTATTCTTTCTTCTGGAGCAAGTCTTTACCCTGTATGTTCAGGACCCTAGTGGTGCCATTGAGCCTACTGTTCACTTAAAGGGCATTTGAGTGGACTAACCATTAGCTATCAAAAATAATAATCTCTTAATGTAAAACAACCGTGTATCTCGCACTTAAAGCTCATCTTTACTATTTTATAAAGATCAGATAAAACACTTTTCACATACCTAAAAGTGATTGTAAGGGTTTGTTTTTTTTTTTGTTTTTTTAAATAACAAACATATCATACTTACATCCACTGTGCAGCTCGTTTTGCACAGAGTGGCCCCGAACCTGCTCTTCTGGGGTCCCCCAGCGGCTCTCTCAGCTCCTCCCCACATCAGATAACCCCCTAGGAGAAGCGCTCTTCTGAGGGGGTTACCTTGCGGGCGCGGTCCCGAGTCCAGCATTCGGCGTCCATAGCCGCCTAATGTATGACTTGGCCCCCCCCCGTGCCTGCGTCATTGGATTTGATTGACAGCAATGGGAGCCAATTGCTGCGCTGCTATCAATCTATCCAATCAAGAGCTGAGAACCCCCTGCAGAAAGACAGCACGTCCCCATCGGGTCAAGTTCCAGGGCTCAGGTAAGTAAAACGGGGGGGGGGGGCTGAGGGGCCAGTCACTGCCAGGTGTTTTTTCACCTTAATGCATAGGATGCATTAAGGTGAAAAAACACGAAGGTTTACAACCCCTTTAAGGCCTAACTCATGCTTAATGTCCCTTTAAATAGGTCGTTTAGGCTAAGCTGGCCCAAACAACTATTTACTGTACTAACAAGTGCGCTTGCTGTGCGTTCTGTATGTAGCATTAGGTACATACAGTATACAGATACATACAGTATATACAGTGCCTTGAAAAAGTATTCATACCCTTGAAATTTTCCACATTTTGGCATGTTACAACCAAAAACGTAAATGGATTTTATTGGAATTTTATGTGATAGACCAATACAAAGTGGCACATAATTTTGAAGTGGAAGGAAAATGATAAATGGTTTTAATAGTCAGGGATAAAGTTGTGGAGAAGTTTAAAGCAGGGTTAGATTATAAAAAACTTTTACCAAGCTTTGAACATCTCACGGAGCACTGTTCAATTCATCACCTGAAAATGGAAAGAGTATGGCACAACTGCAAACCTACCAAGACACGGCCGTCCACCTAAACTGACAGGCCGAGCAGGGAGAGCATTAATCAGAGAAGCAGCCAAGAGGCCCATGGTAATGCTGGAGGAGCTGCAGAGATCCACAGCTCAGGTGGGAGAATCTGTCCACAGGACAACTATTAGTAGTGCACTCCACAAATCTGGCCTTTATGGAAGAGTGGCAAGAAGAAAGCCATTGTTGAAAGAAAGCCAGAGGAAGTCCCATTAGCAGTTTGCGAGAAGCCATGTGAGGGACACAGCAAACATGTGGAAGAAGGTGCTCTGGTCAGATGAGACCATAATTTAACTTTTTGGCCTAAAAGCAAAACGCTGTGTGTGGCGGAAAACTAACACTGCACATCACCTTGAACACACCATCCCCATGAGAAACATGGTGGTGGCAGCATCATGTTGTGGGGATGCTTTTCTTCAGCAGGGACAGGGAAGCTGGTCACAGTTGATGACAAGATGGATGGGGCCAAATACAATGTTAGAAGAAAACCTGTTAGAGTCTGCAAAAGACTTGGGACTGGGGCGGAGGTTCACCTTCCAGCTGGACAACGACCCTAAACATACAGCCAGAGCTACAATTGGATGGTTTAGACCAAAGCAAAGCATATTCATGTGTTAGAATGGCCCAGTCAAAGTCCAGGCCTAAATCCATATGAGAATTTGGATTGTCCGGCTGACAAAAATTACAAAGGTGAATTAGTATTTGTCTCTGTATGGTTCCCTATATGCTTTGGGGTATAAATGTAGATATTAGAACATAGTTTGAATTCATATTCCATTTGAGATAATTTGTCCTCCTCGCCCACCTTCTCTGCCCATGACGTGCTATGGTGCATGTAACAAGCTTTACTAAGATACTACGACATAAGATATTTAAAATAATGTAACTCTGTTGATTCAAAGTTTTTAATGTTTAATGTTTGTTGGTAATAATAAAATCATGTGTTAATGTTTACATATATTGTTTATTAATATTAATATGCTTGTATATCATTACACTATATGTACAAAATTGTGCTTCGCTCTAAGGCCCTGATGAAGCAGGGTTTCCCCGCGAAACGCATAGGCCACTTTACTCGACTCTCCAACGAGGACCAGCACATCCTGGACAGATATATAGTAACTGTGGTTTTAACTAGTTGTATTCAACATTTTTAAATGTAACCATTGGTATATGGAAAATAAAGATTTGTTTACTTTTTAAGTCTTTTTGGTATCTGTATTAATTAGACCCTGCAAGGTACATGCAAAGTCCCACCCCATTTTTGTCTTCACTTGGTAAAGACTTGAAAATTGCTGTTCACAGATGCTCTCCATCCAATCTGACAGAGCTTGACCTATTTTGCAAAGAAGAATGGACAAAAATGTCACTCTCTAGATGTGCAAAGCTGGTAGAGACATCCCCAAAAAGACTTGCAGCTGTAATTGCAGCGAAAGGTGGTTCTACAAAGTATTGACTCCGGGGGCTGAATACAAATGCATGGCACACTTTTTAGATATTTATTTGTAAAAAAATTTGAAAACCATTTATCATTTTCCTTCCACTTCACAATTATGTGTCACTTTGTGTTGGTTTATCACATAAAATCCCAATAAATACATTTACGTTTTTGGTTGTAACATGACAAAATGGAAAATTTCAGGGGGCACTGTAGCACTATAATAAAGGAAAGGGATGGTCGGCACTCAGGATAATATCCAGAATATTATTTCTTTATTTAAATGCATGTACAAAGCTGTAAAACAGCCTACACGTTTCAGACGTTAGTCCTTAGTCATGACTTCATCCTGAGTGATGACCATCCCTTTCCTTTATTCTGGTACGTTGGAGCTGTCAGCAGCCTCAAGGTCTGAGCACCGGGCGGAGATTATATGTGGGAAGGTTGCAGCGCCTATATAACTGTTTTCCTTGACTGTAGGACAGAGACTTCCCGTCCCACACCCAGAACAAAATAGAATCGGCTCAGCCATTCACAGGAAGCTTTGTATGGACACAAAACTTCCTCTGACATTAATTAAACACAAATCATCCTGTGAATGAATTAGCAGCACTCAGCCCAAATCTGTTTTGTGCAGTAAATAATTTATTTGGACTAGCTTGGCTCACACAAACTATTTAAAGGGACATTAAACATGTAGTTAGGCTTTCATTCCAGTAGTCTTCTTGCCAATGCAGTGACATCACAGGTCATTCTCTCTTCTTTCCAGCAGTGGAGGTGGGTAATCCTTACTGATATACTGAAAAGCGCTCATTTAATGACATGTAAGCACTGTTCACTGCAGCAGTACTATGAGGCCAGGTCATTTTAATGACAAACCTTAGGGGATGGGGGCAAGACGTAGGTTGCATTACGCTGACTGTGACCTGGAAGAGAATGACCATCTAAGAGAGAAGCAGACTTTCTGCTGGAGACAGCGCTGTATTAAATGTGAATATGTATAGCAAATGCTGCTCTTTTTATTTATAACTGAGCTGGGCTTATTTTTTTCTGTTCACTTTACTGCTTTTGCAAAAAGATGTAGAAAAACAAGAATTACTATCAGTGTTTTCCATTTTTTACAGTCTCTTCCCCATCTGCTCCAATGGTAACATCAGGAAACATTGTATCTTCCAGCCTGGTGACTGATCTGGAGGGTTTGTCTCTAACAGATACTTCTCTGGCTCCCACAGTGAGTGAAGTCTTATATTATTTAGGCAATTAAAAAAAAAAAAAAAAAAATATATATATATATATATATATATATATATATATATATATATATATATTTTAATTCACGATCTTAAAGGGGTTGTAAACCCTTGTGTTCATCTTATGCATTAAGATGAAAAAACTTCTGACACTGTCCAGCCCCCCCGTTTTACTCACCTGAGACCATTCGTTCCCTCGGCGGAGACGCGCTCTTCCGTTGTCTCGGCTCTTGATTGGAGCCATTGGCTCCCGCTGCTGTCAATCAAATCCAATGACGCGGGGGGACGGGGCCGAGTCCCGCTCTCTGTGTGAATACACACAGAAGCAGGCCTCAGGAGCGCGCCCGCATGGGTGTCCACCAAGGAGAGCGCTTTTCCAATGTGGACACCTGTTGCGGGGAGGAGCTACCAGAATCGACGGGGGACCGCAGAAGAGGACGATCGGGGGCCACTCTGTGCAAAACAAACTGCACAGTGGAGGTAAGTATGACATGTTTGTTATTTTTTTTTTTCTTTAAATGAGGGTTTACAAACCCTTTAATCTTTTGTGTATTTTTCTTGCTAGGTAATCAGTCCAATGTTCTCTTCTGTGCGGACCTTTGAGCTGCTGCATCGCATGACAGGGGAGGGTCTGTCTGTGGAATACATATTCAGTCGCCAGCCTTTTACGCCAGACCATCGCATGGTGTCTGTACAGATGCAAATATCTAACAACTCTGAAAGCGATGTTCGCAATATCCATATCAATGAACCTAAGCTGCAATCTGGCATGAGAATAAAAGAGTTCAAAGAGATAGGTAAATGGTGGCTTTACTGGCACTGATGAGAATGGGGGAGTGTAACTTAAAGCTGATCCCTGGACCTAACTTTACTCTAAAAAAGGTTACTAACTCTTGCATGATTTTACAAGCTCTCTCCTATACTGAAATTGCTAACTCTGCAGAATGTAAGCTTCTTACAGTGTGCAGTAGAAGCTGTAAGACGTCTGATAGTCCTGTAAGAAGTCCTGACTGGAGAACATCCAGCATCATCTGGCATTTTCCTTCCCAGCCATGCTGTCCCTGGCCCACACCTTTCATTCATTGGATTTCAGTCCTTTCAGTCATAGAGGCATACATGTGGATGTTACCTAGGGCAGGCTGCATGAAAAAATAGTCTGCCTAGGAATGCCCACCAAACTGTAATCCACCCATCAAGGCATTTTGATATTTGCATAACTTTTTCCAGGAGCCAGACCACCACTCCTTGTATCTGTACTAAGGCCTCTTGAAAGGAGTACTGAAGCACGGTGCTGTGATATTTTCAGGGAGCTATGTACAACACCCTGTCGGCCCTTCCCATCAGCCATGATCTGCCTGTATTTTTTTTTATAGAAAGCCACAGAGTCCCAGTGGTAACATCACTGGGTCCAAAATGGAAATGGAAAGGTTTAATTAAAAAATGTCATTAGCGTGTTGTTGAGAGGGGAAGGAGAGGGACCATGAAAGGAAAATTTTAAGCAGATTTGACTTTTGCTTTAAATATTTAACATAGTGATAGTGAATTATTATTGTACACTGGTTTTCAAGAGAACCTCTTCATCCCTGAAAATCTTTTTTAAAAAAAAAATAAGACAAAACCGACTCTTAACTCTAACTTGCCCCTTAGGCTTTAACTTACACTTAGGCTTCACTTAGATATGTGGTGGGGGGGTGTAAAAATGCGTGATTGAGCCATGTTTTACCTGCCCGCCACGGGCTTAGGCTGCAATAGGCTGAACGCTGCACATGCTACACATTCAAGTAATCAGTAAAGCCGGTCACCAGGTGAAAACAGGGAAAAAATGCCTAAAAAAAGAGAAAACCAATGCAGCCAC